>NW_026571515.1:20932270-21497858 GCF_026225935.1 Boleophthalmus pectinirostris
CAATGGAAGACATCTTTTTCAATTTCAAGCCACTTTGCATGTTTTCAAAACTTATTAGCCACACATTTTAGCTAACTTATTGCATGAAAATGTTTTACTAAAAGACATTCACAGTCTCTATCCCAGGCCAAGGGGCCACGGTAATTTGGGAAGTTTTGCATTGGAAGCTAACATAGTATCTGAAAATGGTACAACACGTAATTTTCTTTTTGTAATATAGCTTATACTTTTTTACAAAACTAGGCAAATGATTAAAAAAAAAAGTAAAAAATTAAAATCTTAAAATCTGTCCAACACCATTCAAATGAAAGCACAGGAGGTTGTATGTAAAGATGTGAAGTTTCCCACATTAATATCTTTCACAGATGCTGCTAAAGAGCTCCGGTTCCAATTGGGCATTTTACCACACATGTTGTGCCCATTAAGTGAAACCCATGTTATTCAGGGTTAGAAGTCTTTGACCATAATGTGGTGTTTAACAGGGTGAGCCTGTGTGAGGTCATAGTTGTCCAAGTGTCAGATGAATGCGGAACCACAGGGTTTCCTATAAATTGTCACACAGCTTAAGTCAAATTACAATCAAACTAGTAAGAGCTTTAAATAAAAATGTGAAACTAAAACATACACTTGTTTCTTGTTTTAGGGCCCTTTGCCTCTGAGAGACGACAATGGTATTGTGCTGCTGGGAGAGAGAGCTGCCAAGTGCCGTGCCTACGCCAAAGCTCTGCACTACAAAGAACTGGAGTTTCAGAAAGGGGCTTCTCCTCTGATCCTGGAGTCTCTCATTAGGTAGGTAACCCTAACCCTGATATCCATGCTCTCTATCGCACATCATTTAACATGCTATTCGGATGTGGAAGCTAACTCAACCGCCCACAAGAGTAGAGGAATTGGCATTTGGCTGGTCAGATTTGTGGGTCATTGTGTCCAAATCTGTAAAAGACTGGGTATTACCCTTCCGTGGGGTTTTGTGTGGTGTTAAATGTTGAGTTTATTTTCCGAAAACATCATATTAACATGTGCATGGTAGTCACAAGCTCAAATAGTACCTGGTAGAGATGGCAAGACTGAAACGTGCATGACATATAATTGATGAGAGAATATTACGCTATTTTCTGATCTATGTTATAATGTTGATTCTTCATCAAAAAACATACACAAACCCTGCATATTCGGCTGAGTTCTTCTCTCAAACAGAAAATACACCTTGCACCTTGTGATGTCATGTTGTAATACAGGAAGTGCTCCACTGTGTTTTTAACTCCATTTACCTTCACTAGAATTATTTGGACAATTTCAGCCCTGGAATTGCCAGTTTCTTCTGAACAAAAGGTAGTTGTTGTTAGGGCTGTTGCGGTTAGGGAATTTCTCCCCCTCCCCCATCCCCCGGAGTTACAATATTTCCAGCGGCACTGAAAACTCTCTCCGATGATGCACTTGTTGCACAGATGCACATGTACCTTGGTTGTCGTGTGGATATAGCGTGTGTAGCGTGGGAGAAGTTACATTTGGCTTTGGAACAAGTGCTGCTGCCATCTCTCCAGCTCTCACTGTGTCAGGTCAGGTCAGAATCCTGCATCAGGTTGGGTATCTGTGAACTTAAGAGAGAGACAACCCTTATAACGGGTCCGGGCGGGTGCGGGTCTCTGGGTCTGGTCACGTTGGTCATGTGCAGTGATCGCAGTAGCCCAACATGCACCGCGGTGGGCCTCTTAGTACCGCGGTGGTTCATTTTTGTGGTTATCGCGATAGCCCTAGTTGTTGTTGTAGCTGTTCACCTGAAAACGACTGCTTCATGACATCACAAGATGGAACAGATCATGTTGAGCATTGAGGATGTAAACAGACTAATAATAAAGGGTAACAACATGTGAATGAAACAAAACACAACACTAGGTATGTTTTTTTCAAAGCTCATAAGAGTCAGGGTGCGTAGGACCTTTAAAACATGGGAGAAAGCTCCAAAAGTCTTCAGTAACTTCCACCTTCATTATTGGAGTGAATAATTGCACAATAACATCCACCATCTTGATGTCTGAACTTTATCAAGATGTTTACAGCCAGGTATAGTCATTATTTGCCCAGACGGTGTGAGAATGTATTGGCAGTCATCTTGTGCTGTGCAAATTCAGCTTTAATAATTTACTACTGCTTTTAAGATTCCAGTAGCGCTCTTCAGTTTTATTATTAAGTAACTGGTATTCATGAGAACATACCGACTATTATTGTTCTGTCAGTGCATATTTTTATCACACAAACTGCTCCGAAGCCGTCTCTCTGATTTACTGTCATTGGTTTAGACTTCCGTTTCAAATGCAAACACGTCTGCAAATCCTGATCTAATAAACCCCCCCAAATGATAATGTACTGAGACCCTTCACTATCTGCTGTCATCTTTTCCATCCCTCTCTCTCCTCCTTTTTTATTTCTCCATCTCTGGCATGGCACAGCAAAATCTGTTTCCCAGGCATCTAATTGGACGCCTGCCTCTGTTTCATCTGCGCGTGTCTGGAATTGTGTTTCTCTGGGGCCTGCTTTCAATTTCTCAGGAGCCTTGATGATGATGAATGATGGGAGCCGGCCCTCTAGTGTTTTCAATATCACCATCTGCTCCTCACCTCTTCAGGATTTCCCATAAAATAGTGGTTGATGAGCACCAAGTAAAACCCCTAAGCCTTCAGAGTATTGTACTGAGTGGTATTTAGTATTGTGGAGGCATTACGGCTTTGAGCCCTACTGTAATACGTGGACGCTATTACAGCGGGAGTTTGTATTGGGCTGTTTCAAGGATTTATTGCTGGTGGCTCAGGTTTTGTTGGGATTGGTCTGATTATAGACTGGATTTGTCAGAGTTGGATAAATGGGAAGGATCTGATGACTTTGAATCTGCCATAAAATATAATAATTTTTTTCTTACCACATTGAAATCAATCTCTTAGTAAAAAAGTGAACATATATCTCAATACTTTTTTAGGATTATCCCGACTATCCATAAAAAATATACTGCACGTGCCTGTAAATGTCTTGGTAAATCAAGTTTAGCACAAAACAAGAATGGGCTGTAAACTTAACAGTGCAGATATATCATCTTATGAAAATTACTCTGCAAGTTAGTTTTATTTATGTTATGTACACTACTAGTCAAACGTTTGGACACACCCTCTCATTCAGTGTTCAGTGTACAGAAGACAATGAATATATGAAATATATGGAATTATAGAGCAAGGAAAAAAAAGTTAAACAAATCAGTTAAATATATATATTTTTTATATTTAATATTCAAATGCTCAGAGTATCCACCCTTTGCTTTACTGAGAGCATTGCAAAGCCTTGGCCTTCTCTTAATGAGCTTCATAATGAAGTCTCCTGAAATGGTTTTCACTTCACAGCTGTGGCATATCAAGGTAAAAAGACCAAAAGTACAAAGCTGTGATCAAAGCAAAGGGTGTCTAAATATAAAATCGGAAACAAGTTTTGCATTGTTTTGAGTTTATTTTTTGTACACCACATTCCATGTGTGTTCATTCATAGTTTTGATGCCTTCAGTGAGAATTTACGACGTAAATAAACATGGAAACAAAGGAGAAAAATTAATGAAAAAGTGTGTCCAAACTTTTGATTGATTAGTGTATATGTTTTCATTTGTTTTTATCATAAACAACATACTTAATATTGCAAATATTGCCATGCAACTTATAATACCATCCATTTTTTTATTTCCCTCCCGCAAATCCCCGTAGAATGTTTATGAATGTAGCATTTACTTTGCAATCTGTTAATGCAATTCAATAATTCTCCTAAAGGGATATTGTTGATCAAGAACAGCACGAAATTACAATATAAATGGAAACGCTGTTACAAGATTTTAATGCAGAGTGTTTCATTATAAAGTTATATAATAGCCTGCTATGCTTAATTTAATTGTTATATAAATGGTCATTACAGGTTTAACACAACATCCCAAATTAAATTGACTACCTAATTGACCAGCTTGTTAATGTGGCCCATTAAAATGTTTTGACACCTCATAAAACAGCACAGCCTGTTCTCTGCTTTGTTGAATCTGATTGTTTTGTGTGAGAAAGCATTTAATGACTCCTAAAAGCCCAAGGTCAAATCCTATTTACATTCACCCTGCGTATTGACCAAGTAATAAGTGCAGTATTGCCAGCTCTGGGTCCTGTGGAAAATGGTTGTAAATTCCTTTTACTGCACTTGGTTTCCATAAAAAGGTTAGGGCTAGCTTTTAGATCAGGCAGCCTCTCTGTGCAGACTCAATAGCAGCTGATCTCTTAACAGTGTCTCCCATTGAATACTTTTAGCCCTGGCCATTTGTCACTGTCCATTGGCCCTTTTAAAGCCAGCCTTATTCTGCTGTAGTCGGTTTCCTAAAAGGAGATGGGTGGCTTTAATTAGATGTTTACCTTGCCTGGATGTCACCTTGTAAAAGTCAAAGAATCCTACTGAGCCTATTGCTGGGCCTGTGAAGACAGTGTGCTCTTGTGTGGGGGCGTCAGGTAAAGCACATAGGAATTCTGAACTGTTTCAATACAAACGAAATGGTTGCTATTGTTTTCACTGTGGTAAAAGTATACGGTCTTACAGATCTTACAGAGAGTGTGTGGTCTCTTTTGCCATGTCGTGTGACATTTCACCCTAACTAGCGGAAATGGACAGAGGTCAGAGGTGACTGGGCAAATATGGAGTAATTGTTGGTTCAAAACAGAGAATGGACCTTAAATTGTTTTTAGGAGAATGATTTCATGTCAGGCTTTTTGGAAGGTGGTTGCTTTTTATCCCTGTCTAGAAAAGTAAACTTATTGATGGCCAATGTGTCCTACAACTTTCACCTCAGATGAAAGGGGTAAATTCAAGGATAAACCACCTGACATGCAATTCATAGTAATAATGTGATTTTGTTTAAAAATATGTTTATTTTCTATCACATTAAACAATATAATTACAAAGCTGTACACATTTTACAAAAGAGGCGTACTTAACCCTCAGCAATGGTTAACATTGTACAATAAATGTAATGAACAGGCCTGTATATCATACAAAACAAGTCGGTGGTTTGAACTTCTCTAATACATCCATTTTAAATCCTTATTGTTGGTACATTATCCCTGTTACCTTGTGCTTTCAAAACAAATAGGACAACAAACCATTTCCAGTTATTCTTTCAAAACAGTGGTAAAATTGCATCCATCAAGGCTTTTCAAAAATAAAATATTTTAGTGATAAATACACAAAAGAACTACAATGTACAAATAAACACATGACACATTCATTTGACTAAACAATCATGACATCTTTCATTTGTTTTGGTTGTTCTGTGGGGCCTCAGGCCTCACAAGTTTTGGTAAAATCATTCACTCATCACTAGATCAGGAGGCATCAGAAGGAGTTTGAAACACTTATGGGTGAAACCCCACGGGACGGATCTTGATCTCTACTTTCTTAAGGGAGTAGTTGGAGCCATGCCAGCCGTACCATGTGATCCCATCTGAGCTCCTCGTGTGCTCGCCATAGCGATAAAACACTCCGTTCAGGTTGGAGTCAGTGCAGCAGTTGTACCAGTAGCCACCTAGAGGAGAATAAGGAAAATTAATATTTTAATTTAATCTTTTGTGCTGCTTTATTTGTGTTATCTATCTACCGCTAGGCAAAAACTGTTTCACTAGAATTGATTGTCACTAATATTCATTTTGTCTTCCTGAAGTGATATTAAATCACATCCTCAAACACAGCCTCACCTTTGCGCAGTGCAGCGCAGTCGTCCACACATTTGTCATTGTCCTTGTTTATGGTGCTGAAGTTGGTGTTGTTGTGGTAGCGCAGTGAGTCTCCGGCGTTGCCACTGTAGTTGGCAATGAAGAGCTTGTAGCTGTTGAGCTCATTAGCCAGAGTGAAAAAACCGTACTCGGCAAAGCGAGTCTGCCCTTCCCAGTCCTGCATCGGAAAACACATTTCACATGATTTAGGGCATCATTATGTCGCTGCCTTGATTTATTAGCAAGAGTTTTTACAAATAACACTGTTCGTATTGCAGGAACTTTTTGTATGGTTTCTCATTCTTGGCAATAGAAACTTGCCCTTTATTTAATATACATTACTGTATTTACCTCTAGCTCGATCCTTAGCACACTGGGCTGCCTGGTAAGACGGAAGATGTGCTCATTGCCCAACCAGAAGTCCCCACGGATGGACCCAAAGCCATTCTTGTACTGTTTCCAGTCTCGGTTAAAAGAAGTCAGACCGATCTTACGCCTTTGAATGACTGTCCAGCCACCTCCCTTTGTCTCCATGTCACAGTAAACCTAAAGCCAGAGTCACCAGAGTTAGACTTCACTCAGTGCAAATGTGCTGATAGTTTATTGTAATATTACTTACATTAAGATCAGGTGTTCCCAGAAAGTCATCCTTAGGCAGTTTGTACTCCCCAGAGATCCTGTAGTTCCTGCTGTAGAGTGAAGCGCAGTCGTATATGGCATCTGGAGAGAGGGAGAGATCGCTTCAGTTATGCTCAAACCATATGTATTTTTATGAGAGCTTCAGAAATATGTTATAAATTGTTTCAGCTTTATGGAGATGGAGAGATTGAGCAGATGGGGAAAAAAAAAAAGAACAGCCATTCGACCTACTAAAAGACATACAATTAGTGAGGAATTGTGTTTCAATCTTTCAATATGGCCATGTCATTATGGAGTTCATATAGTGGGACAAAACATTTACAAGTCTGAGAAAAGGTCTGCCTGGCCCCTCATCGCCTTTTAATCTCTTCCTGCTCTGTTTTGCCTGTCTCTAATTTACTCCACCACTTTGCAACAAGGTCTCTGTGTTCTCATAGCCACTGACACAGTACTCCTTGTTAAGTCTAACTGTTAAGCCAGAGAAATAATCAATTACGTCATGCCTGGTTCTGTGCTGCAGCCACTACTGATTAGCACTCTTTCAAATGGAGATGAATAAGAGGGATAATATGACTCTGATGGAGAGGGTTTTTGATGGCTTTAGGCATGAGAGCTAAACACTGAATAAATAATGGCTTTATGGGCTGTGAGACAGATTTGGTGCATGCGTTGGCATCACCACCCTCAAATATTGTGATAGTAACACTGTTTAAAATGTAGAAGTTTTTGACTAGTAGACAATGGTTTAGATTCTAAGTTGAATATTACAAATATTTCAAATTAAAGTGTTATGCAGTGATCTACTGTTTGAAGCACTCAGTTTTTTTTTTTTTTTTATCCATTCAGAATAAGATTTTATGAAACATAAATTATTAAATTAATAAATATATGTTAAAATGAAATGTAACCCCATCATTTGGATGAAAAGATGGACAACATGTATACAGTGAGATTTGTGTGTTGCTATGCGGCGTGTCTCACCTGAGGAGGTCTGCGTGGCAGACTGTAGCGTCTGTAGCTGCATGATCTCCACTCTGTTGTTGATCTCAGAGTACTTGCTTTCGGCCTCGGTGACACGAGCCTCCTGCTGTCTGTTCTGCTGGTCCAGGTCCATTATCTGCCTCACCACATTCATCAGGTCTGTCTCCTGTTTGCGGCTCAGCTCCTCCACTAGGCTGGTCAGGTTGGCCACTTGGACCTTTAGTGAGCGCACCTCATCGCAGCACTGAGTTTTAGATGGTTTTGGAGGAAGCAGTCTCTTTTTGGGATTCTGTGCCCATGTTACGGCTATAAGAAGCAGCGTAACCTCTAAGATTAAATAAAATTTCATTTTCTCAGTCTTTTTTCAGTCCTTAAAAAGTTGTAAAGAATTCTTTTGAAGTGGAAGCTCTCCTTGGATGGCTCACCTAGACTGACTATTCCCAAAGTGAAGCCCTCCTCGAGCTGAGCATCTTAAATATTTAGCATGTGGGTCCTCCCCCTTCCCTTTTGAGAGCACACTGTACTGACCCTCTCCAACCTTCCCCTGCCCCCTTCACTATCCCCTCATCTTAACTTTCACTCAATGCTCTGAATTTTGGCCCCTGAGTTTCCACTTGTGTCAGGTGTTGAAGCTTTCTGGGCTGCAAACTTATTTTAATGGTTGGAAGGGTAACATTAGGAGATTAGGAGAAGGCAAACCAGGCTCCCCAAACTGTGCAAGCTTTGTCAATTACTACTTGTTGCTTTCTTGTGAGAATGCCTGCACTTTTGGTAAGACCAGAGCACTAAACTGACTTTGCTTGTTTTTATCATTAGAGTGCTTGTATGTAATTTCCTCCTCCTTCTTTTTTAAGGCTTTAATTATCATTTTAATGATGGTTTTGCCCTTGACCTCAGGGCTGTCATTAAATGGGGCCCTCACACGTCAAGAAAGTCACTAAGTACTTTTAATTAGAGCCTAAGTAACCTATTGAAGCTACTGAAAATTTGAAACAGACATGTTTTGTTGTTGTTTTTTTTTAGTACAGTTTCAAAAGGATGTTCATATAAGCTCTGCCAGAGTTAAATTAGGTGAAATGGTTAGCGCTGGGAGGAAGGAAGAAAAAATAACTCTAGTTCTGTAAACAAGCCTAAGAGATGTACAGTGTGTACTGTGTACAAAATAATAACACTGGTTATAGCATCAACATAAAACATTTATGTTTTGATTTTCATTACAGTTATACAACAGATTGACCCAGCCATAGGAAAATGCCAACCTCTCCCTTCTGAAAACCATTATTGTCTTTCTCATTTTATAGAGATCATCATTATAGACACTAAATTGACTTACAGTGGCATCTTCTTGGGCACATTGTCCCACAGAGCCTCTGATGGATGTGGGGTGAGGCCCCCCTCAGTCAGCTGTCATCACTGTGGTGTAGTGGTGATCCTAGCGCCTCAGTCATGGCCCTGCTCTGCCTGTGGGCTTTGGGTGCTAATTGATTGACAGTGTGTTCTAAGTGAGTCCAAACTTGAGGATGAGGATAACATTCTTGTCGTTCAAAGGTGTCAGACATCACTGCAACAGAGATTGTTCAATCTCAGCACAGTGGATTCTTTGGTCTTTTCCAACATCCTTTTTGTATTGCTCTACCAACTTACAGATAATGGAAGAAGAACAGGGTGGACTCTGAGAGACTCTGAATTTAGTTATAATCCAGTACATATTTAATTTTAATGTCTCTGTAATGTTTTTTTTTTTTTATTCTTGGGATTTATTTTAAAGATGCAATTTTTCTGGTGGGAGGTTCATCTGTTTGTGCCCATGTTATTACATTGCCTTGATTGCTCAACAGTATTGCATTAAACAGATTTTTTTAAATAAATCTACTAATTGAAGCCTACCTTCATCTTACATAATGATAAATGACAAACATAGACTTGGTTTGATGCACCTCAGGCCTGTTATGTCTCTCCTTCAAAGTGTTTGGATTAACTCGCTCTTCAACTTTTCCTCCACTGGTCTGCTGAGGTCGAAAGGAAACACTTCACGTTGTTCTGTTTAGCATCATTCGAGGAGCAAGGGGACTGTGGTTTTAAGTGTAAATGAATGAATCGACTCACATTCTCCAAATATTACATAATGGACTGTTATTGCTTTGATGTGTCACAACATTGGATTATGTTTTGATGGGTAGGGCCGCTTCATTTTCAGTTCTGAATCCAGGAATTTCCTGGCTACTAGTCACTGGCAACTGTCATTACTACTTTGAAATGTAATTTTATGTACATAATATTTTTCACCGTCTGCCTGTGTATATACACATTTTATGGTAACTGAAGGCCTGGAGGTATTTTTCATTCAAACAAATTGTTTTGAGATCGCTTATAGCAAAAGCAATTGTATCGATCAAATAAACTGAAAGGGACAGTACTACTATATTGCAGCAGTGATTATTGTTTAATGCAAAGAAAAAAGTTACTTTCACTGTAAACCAAATATTAATCTTAAAATGGAATGTTCCATATATAAAGTCATTCCAGCTATAGCTTGCTGAGAGTGTACTTTGATTATGTAGTGTATTGTTGATATGTATTGTTCATACTTAACCCTCGACATTGGTCTAACAACTTTAGAACTTGTGTTAATTGGAATTTCTTTCTTTTGTGCATCTGTCTTTTTGGGAAATGGGTATTCCTGAACTGAATTATTGCCCAAGGTGCTCAGTGACTCACTTCTTACTCTGCAGCGACACTTCCCGACCGGATCACTTTCCTCCTGGCCCTAGCAAGGTGAGGAGGAACATCCAGCTGGATGCCTTTTATACGTTTAGCATCATGCTGTTTTCCCCTGAAAAACAGCTCCTTTAAACATTATCCAGCCTCTAACCATGTATTGCTAGACAGCAAAGAATGTCTCTCCACCCACCACACTTTTCATTGCCACTGTGGAAATTCTCTAAAAAGGGTTATTGTCTTCAGTTTAAAGTTTAGTCACAGACAAACTAGTTGATTTTGCTGAGCATACTTTGGTCAGTACTTTACTGGAATAAGTTTTGTACACTCATAGTGGGTAATCATAGGATCTATTACAGGAAAAGCCTGTGGTGCATGTGCAAGCCAGGAGCCTGTATAACCAAACTTTGAATTATATAATGTATTAGGAGTAACATCTTCCACCTGTCAGTCCCATTCATGGAAAACAATGAAAACAAAAACACATTCTGCTAGACTGAACTGATGAATTCAAAATGCCAAAAAATAAATAAATAATTAAATGGTGAGGTCAACCAGCAGCATTCATTGGCAACTGAACTGACTGGTGGTCATTTGCACATTCAAATGACCAAATATTTAAACACGTGATTACCTAATAAAATGTATTAGGTAATCACGTGTTTAAACTTTTATCGTCTTTCAGTGTAACATTGCACCTCATAAATGCATAACATATATGGTGAACATATTGGCATTCATTTTGGATAGAATTGTTCTGGTCTGGAAGAGAAAACACAACTCTATTGGGAAATGCATGGAATAAAAACTGAAATGAAGTGATGGATTAATTGGATTGAAATTACTAATGAGGAAATATTAGAGAATGAAAAAATGTATAAATACATACAGTAAAATGACAACCATAAAATGTAATGACATTTTGAACTTGCAGGACACAGAAGAGGCAGTAAACTGGTCACGTAAGAGCTTGAATAAACTTTTCCATATTTTCCTTAATGAGAGAGACTGTATGCAGCGTTGCAGGCTATGAACTGGCAGAGCATAAAGAAGTCTGGTGGCTTTAGGCTATGATCAACACCAGGTGGCCGCCGATCGTCTGCTCACCGGCCGGGCACCAGTAGCAGGGACAGGCTGTGCTGCAGAGGAAGTCCAGGGGATTAGGCAATTCCCCCTTTTAAGAAGGTCCCTCGACTTTGTGTAAGTACAGTTAGATTTACATGGCATGACTTCAGACGGCCATCTCGTGACAGAGGGACATGAAAACAGTTCTTCTGTTGGAGTCAAAACTAACGATCGTTTGTGCAAATGTCCCTGGATTGGATTGTTTATCTCAGACTTGAGCTGCAACATCAGTACAGTGATGTAGGAACCTAAGATCTTGGAGCATTTCTTGTCCAGAATATTGGATCATTGAGACACAAAGACGGAACATGTTCACATTCTTTCACAGTTAATCATTTTATACTATAATTATTTATGAAAATTTAACAAGAACTGTCACGCTGAGATCATCCATAATGTCTGTTTTCACAGTATTTTCATCAAAGGGCATAAGAAAGGTTTTCATGCTTTTGTAATTACTACTTTCTTTGATGGGAGACTGCCTGTGGTAAATATTTATTAAGGTTTTACCTCAGTTAAGTGGCAGTTTGTGGGGATAAAGTTGAGAAATAATGGAAAATTACAGGAACTAGCAGTGTGATCTGAAACAAACCCCTCTATCTATGTCATCAATACATAAAATTAAATAAAAAATGCCTCTTATGTTAAATAGTACTATGCACTTTAAATCTACCATCTGTAATTACATTGGCCAACCTACCCTGTGGTGTTGTCACATATCACCACTAGATGCTCACTACTTTACTTCTGTCTAATAGCGTGCCAGCTTTGGTCTGACAGAAGAAGGCCAGGGAGCACAGGTGAGGCCAGGTGTTAGGGGAGGGGCGAGGGAAGAACAGGTTTCACATCTGCATTCTGCTGCTTAAAAAAAAATCAAATAAACTTGCAGACAGTAGCTTTAGGGCCATGCCATATGGCATTTTTTTCTTCCCACTGATCAATCACAGTTTTGGATTTAATTAGATTTTTCCCAAACAATGAGTAAGACTTTTAGTTAGTGGGAATAAACGAAACAGAACAATAAAATAACATTTATTGCTCAAGTGAAAACTCTGCACGCTTTTAAAGTCAGACAACTGGCTGCAGACCTCTTAATTAAAAAGCCACAAGCCACCATTTCAAACGTTTGGATCTCAGTACCATTCTAATTTAAATCATTGCACAGCCCTCATTTTAATCACTGTAAAGGAAATTATCCAAAGCTTGTGTTTTCCTAATTTAGCTCTGCATCTGTCCAATCTACAAGAAACTGAGAGGATTTTACATTACTTTTACTTTTTAATGAATTGAAAATATTTAAATTCTCCACTTGGATAATCTTCTTGTACAAGTCAGACCCCTGCAACTACAGTTTCCAATGCTTTTGAGGAAAATCGATTACAACTTAATTGAATTTTGTCTTATGCAATGTTTTCATAAAGTTCTTGCATGTGGCAGTGGAAATATTCAATGACAATTTTGATAAAGGCTCATTCAGTGTCGCTTTATGAGTATGTTTTTTCTTTGTTTTGAGTCTATTTACATGGCAACTGCCTCATTCCAATGAGGTAATGGTCTTGTGAGCCAGGAGCCACACTTTGTTCTGCTGACCCCTCGACCTGAAGGTGAGACACAGGAGGCGCTTTCTATTGGCCTGTCCCAAACTCAATCCTCTGGTCTAAACAAGTACAAGTACAAGTCAGTGTCTCTGCCTGACACTGACTTGAATGATGAAAGCAGTATCAATTGTAATGGAAGATGTCAACTAAAATGTCCAAGTTCCAAGATTTATGGATTTTAATATAGAGTGATGGTTGTTGCCATTATTAGGGCCCGACCGATATTGATTTTGTTGCGGCCGATATGATACCGATAAAATGGTAGTTGAAGCTGCAGATAACCGATATAATCGCCAATATATTTGGTGATGTAAAAATTCACTGTAAATCTTGAATTGTTTCAAAAACTTAGGTTTGGCTCATGTGGATTTTAAATTGGGTTTATTTAGGCAACATTTATTGTTATTCTGCCTCTTTACTCAGCTCATTTACATATCAATGGTGGTCCAGTATCATATATATGACCAGTATAGTCACTTTACAATAGGCCAGTAGAAGAGAAAACTGCCTGTTTATGTGCAGGAGCTACAGCAGCTAATCGCTAACCAATGAGAAATAACCAAAACTAGCTTCAAAACTGACACATGTCCAACACTCACCGCTCACACAGGCTCCTCGTCACATCACAAGTCTGCATTAAAAAATGTCCTTTTAATCCTGACTCAAACCGATTGTCCGTAAAAACAATATAAAACAAACACACGTGAGTGACGTGACTCTGGGGGTGTGTTCAGGGACAATACGGCTACACACAGACAAATTAGTCTGCAGATAAATACTGATGCAGAGCCACATATTAGGACATTTATCTGTCTTTAAATTGGATTAAATGAACATAATGTAGAGAGTCTAAGCTTTACAACGAGGTATAACATGCCCACGGGAAATATCGGCCCATACCGGCAAGATTTAGGGTGTTGGCTGATATGTTTCCAGGTGCCTATATCAGCCAACCGAGATATCGGTTGGGCCCTAGTCGTTATGTCTTTGGAGACTGTACATGTGTAGATCTTAAAGTCCGAAAATAATGGAAAAAAAAGCTTAAACTTTAACATATTTTTGTTGATGCCAAAGCAATGATGTGTTATGACATTTCAGACCAGCTCAGACTGCCAGAATCTTACGTACTTTACTTTTCCTCGCTTGGCCACACCAACAGTGACAGAATCAGAACTAATTTGTTGTTAAGTTGCACAATTATTTTTAAATTGAAATTATTATGATACCACCACTACTGAATAGACAATCAATCACACAAGATATAATTCTCCTAAAAAACAGGCAGATTGGAAGTTGGACTTCCATCTACACTGTTCATTCCAAATGCACAAATTTATTTAAGGTTTAAGGTACACTTTATTGTCCTCATAGGGAAACGTGTCTTTTGCAATTGACCCATCCTTCAGTGCCATCGGCCATCTCCTCAGGAGCACTGGACACACAGTTTCTTGTCTGGGGAGCATTCTCTGATCTTGTTGCCAGGCTTCGTCTGGACTACCTTAACAGGGATCAAACCTGGAACCTTCTTGTGTGTGTTGTGGCTGAGTGCTAGCCACTCAGCCACAATGCCACCATTTACGTCAGTTAAGTGGCAGTTTGTGGGGAATAAAGTTGAAAGTAGCACTGATATCTAAAAAGAAATCCCTCTATCTGTGTCATCAATACACAAAATTCCATCCAAAAATGTATTATATTAAACTGTCCTATGCACTTTAAAGCTACCATGTGTAATTACATTACATCTCTGATTGTTTTGTGTCATACCGATGGTCATAGATATTTGTGAATGAGATCTTTTATGTGATTAAGTAGGCAGTGAAATTGTATATTGTGATGCTGGCTCGGCCATTGAAAAGTTTGTGAACTTGTCTTAGCAATGACAGTCAGTCTTATTTTCATGACTCCAACTATCACAAACAAATCAGAAACTATGATCAGGTTAGAAATTGATGTTGACTTCCCTTGGGTCATGAAGCCCTGAACTGTAGTCTGCCTTCCGACATCCTCTGCTCATACGATCCAGATCTTTAAATGAAGAGCCATCAGAGCCTTTGTCTGTGTCCAATAATCACAACATGTTGTTCATTTGATCCACAGAAGATGTTCTCATGCTGGGATCACGTGCTGGATGATTTATGTCATAAGTCTTTAGATCACATGTTGAGGATTTGGGGTCAGACTGTACATGATGGTGATGGAGATGGTTCAGATCAGATTCATAGTATCTTAAAGACAGAATCAGAAGAAAGGGTGCTTTGTTCTTATCTAATGGGTCTCTGTGCTGACTGGCTTTGAAAGGAAGGTCTGAAATAGTGTAATTGTGCCTAGATAAGTAATTTCAAAGCAGGATATTAGACAGCTGCAGTTCTGTCTAATATCCGGGAATAGGGCTGTAGTTCTTTAATCGTTTAAATGTTCAATGGTATCTTGTGTTAGTCCGCTAAGTATTTGATTTTGATTATAAGGATTTAGGTGCCCGACATCAGTTTAATCTGCCTATTTTGCATACAAACTGTTTCCTAATACTTTTACATTTAAATAGTTTGTTTTGGATGAACTATTGTGCAATTGTACCATTTTGAGTCCAACTTGGGTCAGACACATGATCACATTATAGATACTAAAAGTGTTAAGAGCTTTTGACACACCCTCTTGGTCAACTAATTGATCAGCATGGTACGTCTTCAATCGACCAAGAATTTTTGTCGGCTAATTTAAAAAAGGAAAAAAAAAGTTGTTTTGTTGGTATGTTCAGTGGTCCTTCTACTGTAAAACTTTTCGTTACACCTGTTTGCTGCACTTTGAGTTTCTTGCTTTCAGGAAGTAATTTAAAATGGCCTAAGATTGACCTACCGTATTAGAAACATCTGATTTTCATGGCACAAAAGTTGTTTGTGTACCTGCAAAGTTTAATCAGTTGCAACAAGTTCCATAAGCATTTGAAAAACAACCAGCTACAAATTGTGAGTAAAGTTGAGAAGTCATTACAGCTTTCCCATTACGACCATTGCCTTTAGATTCATTCACATTCGGTAATAGTCAACCTAATTCAATTTTCTCTAGTGCCATAAGCATTCATTTCCCCCAGTTGCACCTATATTACATTTTCCCTCATTTCAAATCTACAGTACTGCATTTTCTGTTCACTTTTGTACTTCTATTGCCCTCTCCCATTCACTTGTACTGTGGCTACTTTGTCTATTTCTCTTTCACTTAATCACATTTTCAATTACAAAACTACATTTCCCTCCTGTTTCCTGCCTCAGTTCCTTTTTTATAACATACATGGAGTACTCTAATTGAAATGGTCTATCCAAACAAACTTGCTGTCACTCGTGCACTATTCCTTTTCAAAACTCAGTCTCACAACTACGCAAACATCCATGTGAAAAACTGGGACATTTCGTGTGGCATTAGTGTCAGTCTTTATAATTGCTACAACCTCTACAACATTTTCCAGACAAGAGGAAAAAACACACATTTTGACATTTCATTTAGCCTTTAGACAACCACAGCCAAGCCACTATTGCTTATTGTAATTGCATTCTATTTCACTGTTCAGATCTAATGTTACTGTGTTGCTAATTAGCTCCTCTGTGCGTAAGCTGCCATTTTTGATACTGCTTTCTTCATAAACTTCACCTATTTCTTACAAGGAAGCACTTTGGGCCATAACCATGACCAAGCCAATACTGCCACCTCACACAGCTGCTTCTTATTTAAGACTTTTCTCGTCCAACTCAAGTGCCCAGCGTCCATTATGCGACGTCACTGCTTTCCTATACGTAGGCTGCTAGTACCAGGCCTGCGCAATGGAAAAGCTCCCCAGAGGTGCAAGCCTGTGCAGGAGCGTTTACCTCACTCTACATGGGAAGTTGATTGCATTTTGGCTGGCCTGCAAGTGAACGGATCTTCAGGCACAAAAGCCCTAGTATCTGGCTTGGAAAGAAGATGTATTTGCTATTACATTATCCCCAGCATATTTAATGCATATGCTGTGATGTATTGGAAATGAGAGTTATTGTCCTAGAATGAGCTCTCCATTTTCTCAGAGGAAGCGCAAGTGGAGTTGTGGTACAGATTGCTACCTTGCTCACCTGGGAGTGCTCGTCCGACACTACGTCATATAGAGAACTGGCCTCAGAAGCCACAATGTTTTGAGAAATACAAAATGTTCTACATACAAGTCACTCTATAAACAGATGGCTCAGTGACCTCAGTGATCTCGACTAAACAAGAGTACCTCATTTGTTTAGTGCTCATTTACGTTGTCTATGTCAAAAACGGTCAGAAACAGTGTCGTCATTTTTGGAATTGCTTAAAGGTGCTATATTACACAAAACTGACTCTTGTGAGCTTAAAACCGTGTTATAATGTTGTTACTTCCTTCCTGTATTACCATATGGTATCACAAGGTGGTTTCCATTTGAGAGATCAGTAAATATGGGCCCTAATACAGTTTGAGTGACCTTATTTGACTTAAGTGCAAAACAGAATAAATAAATAAATAAAAAATCGTAAAAGCTATTTGAAAGCTCTGTTCATTGTCATGCTGGAAAGAAGTATCTGCTCTTGTATAATCTTTCTGAAGTCTCACAAATCAAATTCTCAGAACAAACGAGATTCTCCTACACACTAACCATAAACTTTATACAAATATAACTTCACATTTTTTCAAATAATGTCTTTGTCAGATATTTTATTCTGTATTCATTCATTTGCCAGTGCCCCCCAAAAGTACAAAGAAAATGACTAAAACTTAAACTGAAAACGCTCCAAACAAAATCATAGATGACAGCGTCCTGTTTGTGTATGATCGAATTTTGACTTGTGGCGGGCGGGCGTTATATGAGTCGTGACATCTGGATTAGTTTAAACGGAGCGTGCTCAAAACTGGCACCCAGATGGCTCGAACCGAGGGACAATGAACTCTCCAGGGCCGACACCAGACAAGGCTCCCTACTCGCATTTGTCTCTCCACATCTGGCTACCTTTAGCATACCTCTAACACCTCGTGCGATTGGCCGGTCCTCAACTCGCCCTCTGTTTAAAGTTTGGAGGTTGATTATTTGACAACAAGTAGTAATTTGTTTGCTCAAAGCGCTAACATAGCCAAGAGGTATCGCCACAGAACGCAAAGCTACTTGGCATTAGTCAGTATGAGTGTACAAATTTCAGCTTAGACCGTGCGCTTTTTGTAACATCAGTTCATTGCTTGACGGTGTGGAGAGACGATAAATTGATTAAATAATAGATTTTGATTGTTGAAAATTTGCATGACAAATCAATCAGTTTGTCTAAATTCTCTAGTGTTTAATCATTTCTAATTGAAGCCACATTTGTTTCACTGTCTTAAAGAAAACCTATTGTGCAAAATCGACTTTTCACAGCTTTCAACCATGTTATAGTTGTTTTTCCTCACCATTTACCCCCTCGAAGTTGTATTTGGAGTGATTCGTGGATGTTTGAGCAATCTTTAATCACTTATTTTCAGGACGCCGGGTCTTTGTTGCGATGATGTTTACGGCATCGTCAGCTCCCATTGGGTACCACAGTTTTCTACCTCGGAAGTTAGCAAACTTGTTGCTTTTATTAAGTCACTTAAGATGAATATTGAGATTTAAAATGTCCACATTTTGTTTTCTTGTCAATCCACAAATGTGGAGTCTGGTTTACACTGTATTGTTGTTTTATTTTAGTAGGACTGCACAATAAAAATATCTGCATCAGTATTGGCTGCTGAAATAATCGCAAGAATATTGCAACAACCCAGGATTCTCCGTTTTATAGAAATTTACTGATTTTGAAAAGAAAATTGGTAGATTGTAAAGACAGATTGTGTACAGAACTGTACTGTACAACAGAACTGAGTTGGTTTAGTTTCTGATAAGTTTTTATTTTTACAGTTTTTAGCTTGTTTTAATTTAACTGATTTTATGCCAAATAAAAGTACAGTAACAAAGATCCATAAGATCCATACTCATTCACCATTTACCTTATGAATTCAGAGCGTCCTATTATTCACTGCAGTTAGACAGTGCAGTTTTGTCTCCACAGTAAAGCTAACAACTAACATGGTAACCGTCCACTTCCTAATTCTCAGACAATAAAACACTTATTAATTAAATGCACACAGTACGCAGCAGACTTATTTTGACCCCAAGAGCTGCTTATATGTATATATAAATATAAATGTATAACTCAGAACTTCAGCTTGTGGATTGTATAGCTTAGTATTTGTTCAGTGGCCAATGTTACATGCCGTATAAAGTGTTTGTAGATTGTACAAGAGCATTGTAACAAAATGCTTTTGTTATGTAAATTCACAGTTTAATGTTATGTGGACAAAGTAAATACTATTACAAAGTATTGGACTCTTAAGAATGCTGACATCACAGACTTTACAGATACCTTCACGTTGCACTGCAAATCTAGTTTTTAAGATGGATTGTAGATTGTGTTATCTGTATTACAAACATAAAACTATTCAATACACAAATGGTAAAAAATCTATAAATCAATGTATGGTAGTTATCAGAGGACCTCCTGTGGTGATTCTGTGTTATTAAAGCTGTCAGGCTGCAGACCTATGCCATATTTGACCGGTTTTGACCACTTGCTGTGATATTTCATCATATATTTGACCTTTAGTCCGGTCTGAGTCTCCCTCTTCCTCTTTGTCTGCTGTCCCCGGGAACTTTGTACATACCAGTTCTCTTCAAACGCTGTGTTTCGCAGATGTATTGGCCATAGTTGTGCCTTAGGAAATCGAAGAGACTAGTGTTTCACCTGACTGTTTCCAGATGTGGCGGCCGTTAGACTTAGAGTGGACTCAGGAATGGCAGTGTCCTGACATATGAGGCATCGCTTGTCAGAAAAGCATGACTAAGCAGCCAATGGTTCATTTGTGAGTCAGAATACACAGAGTCTCTGAAAATTCATCTTTTACGTCAACAGGATGGTTTGGAGAGTTTGCAAAGAGCCCGGCAAGGGTCATTTGTTTTCAACCCATGTTTTCTTTTAACCAGCATGTGTCCATGTTGATACAGTGAAATGTCTTGCCTTTTATCCAGACATGCCTACAGTGGCTCAGTGGTGGAGTGTTCATCCACTAATCTGAAGGTATTGGTGTGCCGACGTGTGCAGTATTTTGGCTGAACACTTGAGTGCTTGCGTACTCAGGAGTACATGTGTGCATTTGCGAGGAAGTGAATAGGACAAAAGATAAAGCTAGAATCTGTCACACTGGTATGCAGGCGTCTCAACTGAACAAATAATCAATGAAACCTTCATGCCTTTCCAACCCAAATTTCTATCTGAATACACAGGTTATCAGATATTTTTTAGAGGAATCATGCCAGCATTAATACCAGAGATCTGAGAAGTCAGGTCACTGTGACTAATCAGCGCACACTGGCTTTGAGGAGTGTCTACACCCACAACAAACTGACAGTTTACCCAAACTGTCTAAACAAAGTGTGGAAATTAATATATGCACTTTTCCTTTTTGTTTTCCTCACAGTATCAACAATAAACTGCAGCAGCCTGAAGCTGCCTCTGGAGTTTTGGAGTATGCCATGAAACATTTTGGAGAGCTGGTAAGACTTGACTCACACCAATGCGCCAATAAACCTAAACTAGATTATGTTAGGAAAACTACTGCTTTTTTCAGTTTATTTTTTATTCTACTTAAAGTTTGTACTGGGGTCCATAACACTCAAATGGACCCTGAACAACCTTAACTGTGTGTGGAGTAATCTCTTTCCCTGACCTGATGTCTGGGGCAAGGTTTCTCCTCCAGCCCACACCTTATTAGATGTTCATACTGGAACACCCTTAAGTCTCTGCACTCAGTTAGTCTAGTAAGAGAGTCTTTTTTTTAAGGCACACAGGTTCATAATGATAATGCAGGAAATGGCAAGCACAATTTCTGAATTTTTAAAACTAACATAACAATTTGTGGGACTTAAAATTATCCTGACGCTTTGAGGTTGCAAACAAATGCATACAAGATGGCCTGTTGTATGAAATAATATGATTTAACCTGATATAATTTGCTACATTAGGTAAGTTTTAGATAATGACATCAAATTATTGTCACAAACCTTTGTGCTTGTAATAAATCCCATGTATATTTCAAGTTAATAAGTAACGTGTAATTTCCTTCTTGAAGTTATAGTTATAGGAATTCTTGATACATGATGCTTCTAATGCATTAATCTTGTTTAAAACAATGCTACACTGATTGTTGCAGGAGCTGTTGTGAAATTTGACTTGATAATATCCAACAATTGCTGAACATAACACCCTTAATGATGAAGACCAGGAATACTGAAAATTGCTTTAATCTTGATTAAACGGAAATTCTGAAGTAGTTTGTCAGCTGGTGCTTTGTTACCTTCTCTCATATACATGCATTATTTTTTAATGACAACATTAATTGGCATATATTGCTTATTTAGAAAATAAGGAAACATACTCAATGACCAGGATCAAAATAATAATCCTATGGATCTTCTACGACTTGGAAGGTTACCGAATGTATGGATTTAGCATTCTATTACTGAACATGCTTGTGCCATTGTTAGAGTGCCATTCATCTTGAGCAGGAAATGGTATGTCCACCTGCTTTTGTCATCCACGTTTAGGGTTCTCCTTTAGGCTCAGTTAAAGTAGAAAGTTTCATTGTACGCTCTGAGGAACGTTGTTTACGAGCTGACCTTTTGGAAGCTTTACTGTGGGAAGAAGCTTGGTTTCATTGTTTTGTAAACGGATCACCCGTGACAAGATGAAATAAACCACAGTGTCACTTATGTTGCCTCAAGACACAAATCTAGACAAAAATAACTGACCCTGTTCTTTGTCCTTCGTAGGAGATCCAAGCCACCTGGTATGAGAAGCTGCACGAGTGGGAGGATGCACTGGGGGCATATGACAAGAAGATCGACATGAACAAAGAGGACCCTGAGCTCATCCTGGGCAGAATGCGCTGCTTAGAGGCGCTGGGAGAATGGTATGTCATCTACAGGGAAATCTATCAAATGTGTGACACATACCATGACTCTGTGTTTTCCCCTCAGATAAACTGAAATATATCTTTAAAATCTATGGAGAACTAAATTTACAAAAAGAAAGTCTGGTACTATAGCTTTATGACAGCAAGACCGTACCCCATCAGTAGGACTGATGCATTTCTTGTTTTTGTTTTGAATACAGTGTTGTGTGACATCCACTAGATTTGGTCCATTGCATCTCCATTTACTCTTTCTGAATATCAGTAATGATAAATCGGAGGCATCATACCACCAGATAAAACATGTAAATTATTTTATAATAATAATACCTTTTACTGTTTCTAAGAACTGCTGCTGTTGTTGCTACCAGACATCTAATGGTACTCTCCACTTAATCATTAAAATGAAGTATGTGATTTCCTGCAAATGATAAATGGTAGCGCAGTTTTTTTGTAAATGTACTGCATAGAAAACAGTGAGGTAGTTCAGTGCTGCAGGCTCTCTGAATGTGCTCACAGAGCGTGGGCAGCCTTTCCCTAATGAGCCCTGACATTAGAACTGTGATGACAGGCTGAAAAGGAGAGAAAATGGTTTCTTTGAGTTAACCAGAGTAATATAACCACCAAGTGTTTGACCAGCCATCCAACAGTTCAGAACAGTGCCAGTCCACAAAGGCCTCCCACATTCACTAAGTGTTACTTATTTGTATTCATTTGTCAATGATTCATGTGTTTTTAAGGGATTCTTTTCAATGAGACATTTGTGTTGGTGAGAGTGGAACAGGTCTGGATGTTATGTAACCGCTGACCAGTTCCTGAGTCAGAAAAGATGACACATGTGAACACATTGTGCTTAGTTCAGCTAAAGAAGCGTTCATTTGCTCTAACCATTTCATAAGTTACTCAGAAATATGTAAATATGAAATACATTTACAATGTTAAAGATTGCTTTAATATTTTGAAGGCACACATTCAGTTGGACTTTTTGGTCTTTTGTAGGTTTATTAACCGATATATAAACATATTATCAGAGTATTCAGTCATTCATCCAGGAGTGTCCCATAATAAAGGTTTCATAATTAGTCATCTGAAAACATCTGAAGCATTTTTACTTGTTTTAGTATGTGCTAGTACTACAGACTGAAAATGCTTCAGAGCCTGATAATGACAAACCAAATGAAAATTATATTGTTTGTCCTTTTTTCAAAGTTTGTCACTGCAAATATTTCTGAATGACTGCCATGATTCTTTGTACTTGGGAATACAATATAGTACTGAGGAATAAGGTTAGGGTACACTTTATTCTCCCCATAGAGAAATTTGCCCTTTGCATTTCACCCATCCTTCAATGCCACTTTGACATCTTCAGATCTTGAACCGGGCAGCCAGGACTGCCTTAGCTGAAGGATTTTACTTGTTGCATGTTTTGATGCTGCTGTGAGGCGAGAGTTCAGCCACTGCCATTGTGCCACTGGAATGCAACCACTGACCTCAATCACTTATGTTTTACTTATGTATTTAATGTTGGAGGAAAAGGACAAAATGAATTTCAGCAGTGTCAATGGTAATGTCTTTTAACTCTTTGGAGTGAAAGAGAGTAGATAGTGACTTTTGCACTGATCACTGATGGTGATATTTTTTCACAAAATAAAAGTTGATGAAACTACTTTAAAAAGGCGTCTGTTTAGAAAAAGTACTGTTGTGGTCTTTTAGAAGTAAACATCCTCGTTCTAATGCATGCCCTGGCTTTGATCTGATTCGGGACAATGCAGCGCTGATTGTTGTTAATGAGGAATTTGGCTGGATTGTGACAGGATTTAGTGGAACAGAACACTCGATGCATGTTAAATGATATAGGCCAGATATAAACATTGTCTTCTTTTATCTGATTTACTTGAGTGTGTCAGCTGTTATGTGTTGTCTACTCTCAAACAATATCCATGCAAGGATTTACTGAGGACATGACCCCTAATGGCAAGTTTAGATTTCACAGTGCAACCCTCCATAGCACCTGTGTTTTGAGGTATTGTATTTAGTTATATAGATTTTATGATTCTAAAAGTCTTAAGTGTCACTTATACTATTAGGGGTAATTTTATCATTATATACAGTAAATGTTCCCAGCAGCAATTACCATTAAATTTGATGTTATTTCCTATCATATGGATTTCATATTTTTTTAAATATGAATTCATACTTGGATGGATTTACAGGACAGATTGTAAGAGTTTAGCCCAAGAACGGTTAGTTTTGTTTGCAAGCAGATTAATGTTAAGCATCTTGGTAGCAGACTTTATTGCCCTAATGTCTGTTGGATTGAAACTTAGACATAGACAAACTTTATTGGTCCAGAAGGGAAATTACTTGGACACCGTAACTCAGAATTAACAATATGATCACAAAGTGCAAAACAGAGCTGTAATGAGAATGTAATAATTAAATCAGTAAAATAAATGGTGAAAGATTTATGTTGAGTAGCAAAAGTGTCGTATGTGTTACAGTCGACAGCTGAAATAGGTTGTGGATTAAATCGTTATTGCTCTCATCATGGTCTATTACAGAAGACAATATGAATGTATTTGTGCTAACCCAAGGTCTTGATGTTTTCCAGGGGCCAGCTCCACCAGCAGTGCTGTGAGGAGTGGACTCTGGTCAGTGAGGAGACACAAGCCAAGATGGCTCGCATGGCTGCTGCAGCTGCCTGGGGTCTAGGTAAACAAAACTAAGTGTGTCTATCCAATTGTACTGAACTGAGACACTGTGTGTTTTGAGGCAAGAATTGACAATGCACTACACATTTTTGCTTTGAGCAAGTCAAGATCTGCTAACAATTATAACGTAATAATTAAATACCTTCTTCTGTTATTATTGATACTTTGCCATGACATGTATGTATACCTGTATGTTTATGATGGAATGTGCAGAAGTTTCCATGGTGACACAATGCACACTTTAGCAAACATTTTAAAATTGTCTGAAAACTCAAGAAAAAATACAAAATGGTTTTAAACAACAGATTTTCAGGAGCTTGTGATCAGTATGAGCATTTATGGTCCTGTTTAGTTTGATTTTCTACAAAAAAACAGCTGTAATTGACTGTAATTTTATTTGCAATCACAAATCACCTCACCTGGCATCGGTCCAGCCATTGTGCTAAAATAAAAACTCAGATTAGGAGAACTTCAGACAGCAGTGCCTACAGTTAGCATCACACCCCCAGGGAATGTTGAGGACATCAGCTGGAAGTTATCAATATCTACCTTCTCTGCCATGGAGAGATGAGTTTAATGATTACAGAGTGTAGTAAAGTGAAAAAAACATTAATCTATAACATTCTCCAAGTTATGTGAAGCAAAGAAAATATTACTAACAAGTTAATAATAATGAAGCCTCTGCAAATCTCCATTGGTCAACCTCACCATGCTACTAAGCCTAATCCATTGCCATTTTGCTGTACGTGTGCAGGAACACGCTGCTAGGAAATATATCATAATCCTGAACTGAGATGCTGTTCCTGCACTTGAAACCGTAACATGATTTGTAATGACAATTTTAACCACAACTTTTATGTGGCGAGTCTATCCAACTTGCCTACGCTGCGACTGTAAACACAACACAGCATTCAAACTCAAATCAAACAATGAATTACCTTATTCAAAACAGTCTTACATCAAAACCCTTCCAATGACACCCAATCACGACTTAGGCAGAGATCGCAAGATGTGAATGATGAAAAGCAGAAACGTCTTCAGGAGCTTGTGGTCTGTGGTCTGTTCTTTCCACACGCACTAGTAAATTCTGACTTTATTATCCCCTAGTTACTGCCTCTGCTATGCACTGGTCTTGTTTTATTGTTATCGGGAGGCTATAATCATTAACATTTGAACAAGAGTACACACTAAGGATCACAGTTGTGGTTGCATATGGCTCTTCTGGACACGTTTGTGAAATCATTTTTGTTAAGAATGTTGTGTTTTGGTCCGTAGGGCACTGGGACAGCATGGAGGAGTACACATGCATGATTCCAAGGGACACTCACGACGGGGCCTTCTACAGAGCAGTGCTAGCTCTCCATCAGGACCTCTTCTCCTTAGCGCAGCAGGTGGGTGACATCATTTCCCCCCAGGGCCCAGCGGGGCATTTTTCTCACATTAAAGGCGCATTAACATTCTATATTTTTGGTAAACATCACATACAGACAGCTCCAGAGGGGGAATGGCTGGCTGCTGCAAAAGACATTAGACTTTGTAATGAGCGAAGAGAGTGTGTGAAAAAGGCAAGGTCATGTCACAAAGCGTGCAGAGAAATGATATAGAACAAAAACAGTTTGATTTAAAAACTGAAAAATCATAAATCTGTTGAAACCCACAGACAGATGCATGAAAAAAATAAAAATATGATATGACTTTTTTATGAAGTGTGGATTTCTCATAAGTTGTGTGATAGTTAAGTATCTGCTCTGTGCTGGTCTCACTCTTGTGAAATCTATTCCCGACTCCCAACTATTTGCTGAATGTCTCTTCCCTACTCTTCACCCCCATTTTACATTTATCTTTCCTGTCAATTTAAGCTTTTTCTTGATTTTCAGTGATGAAAATTCATCACTGCTGTCATGACAATGAACAATTCAAAACAAAATATACTTGGATTGCGAAAAGCTCTCAAAATGGCTCCTAAGTGGAAACCATGAATATGCCCCCAAAAAACTATTCTGTTGATTCCTAATTTCACCAAATAAATGTAGGTTTTGGTAGTTGGTTGGTTTTCAGATATGACATTAGTTTTTCCATGAAAAAATCTCTTTTGCCTTCTTGGTGTTCTCTTACATAACAGCTTAAATTGTCTTTAAACCTGCTGGTCATCCCTGAAGACTGTGGGTTGCATGGGTTTTCTATGAGCTCATGGTCTCTGGAGGCTGTTATTTATTCAAGCTAGCTGAACTTAAAAAAGAAAAGGAAATCCCATTTGTTGATGCTGGTTAACACCTGCTCTAGGCTCCACGAAATTCAGTCAAATTCCTCATCCCCAATACAAAGATTATATCCAGGTGCAGTCCTTAGGTTGGGCATCAGCTGTACGGACATGGCAGGCTCGCCGACAATGAGGCCACTCAACATTGAACGCTGTGGAATGAGAAACAGATGGTTGCTGGGGTGACCTCGAAAATGTCCGCTTAAGCTCAGTGTAGTCTTCCGGACGCGGTTGGTAATCCTCGCACTTGAGTCCGTTTGATTTCATATAGGCCTATACCTTCTCCCCTGAGTATACCCTCAACAGCCGCATTTACAGAATGTGGACCTTTATTTCCATAGGTTTCAGGTTGCTTTTGTGGTCGCGATGTTTGGCCTGTTCTAGAAATGTTGTGGAGAAACACATCCACCCATTTGTGCCAAATTCTATAATGTATATTCCATTGGCTAGAGCGCATTTCTACATTTTTACATGACTTTGATTCAATTCTTGGCTTGGAGTTTGCAAAAATTATTATTCCTTTCGTGTTTTTTTTTTTTTTTTTTTTTGGCTCCTTGCCTTGGTATAATGCATAAGAGAAATATGAAGACAGATGGGATAAAGACAGGTATAATTTATTTAGCCCACATAAAAGATTACATCACTGGAGTGCCTTAAAACATGAGGAAACATTACCAGTGGAGTCTAACTCCCATGAAAGAACTTGTCTTTATCCTTGTTCCCTCCTCTGCCTGGATTTAGTATGAAGTAATTTTGTCTTTCACCAAAGATTATGTGCAGCAACCACATTTGTGTGATGGTGGCCCACCCTTAGTCATGAATCACTAAATTATAGGATTTGGTTTGAATTTTTTTTTTTATTGCTGTACTTCTTATTATTAACCACAATGGCGCTTACTAATCTAGATGAGTTGTTAAAATGTAAGAACTGCAACAAGACTGCACAAAGTTATTTTTCAGGGGTCTGCATGTAGGGATGATTTTGATTATTTTCCCAAAATAAATGTACAATAATTTACTATAAACTCACCCACAATCATTCTTCCCACAAACCTATAAGAGATGTGTAGTCATGTTTTGTGCAATACCCTCTCTGCACTAAAATGTTCAAATAAGACTTCATGTGTATCTTCAGGCAACAGGTCGGCCAAAACAAGATCGTAGCCTGTGCAAATATGATGCTATACCTAAGTTTCCAAGTCTCCAAGAATGCAAGAATTCACAATAGAAATATGGAGGGAATGTCAAAAGATACCCATGTAGCTGGAGGCACCATCCTCTGTAAGTGCATGGAGTGTTTGTGCTATAGACAGACACTGCATTTATCAGGAGTCGTCTGGGCTGCACATTTTTGGTGAGGGCCCCATTGTTACAGGTCAGAGGTAAACAGAACTGAGCATAGTCCATAAAGCAACAGCCTCTTTGTCACCCAGTCCCCTTGCTACGTTCACATACTCTACTTTGCATGTTTCAAAAGGGTGCTTTGGCACGTTATTGCTGCTTTCCCTCCCTACACGAAGAATAATTGTTAGGAGAGGGTCTGAAACAGCTGTTTGTTTGGCCGCTGAGGACTTCCCCAGCCAGCCTCCATCGTTTTACTCCTCCGCTAATAACAGTGTGTAAAGTATCGACTATAGACGCACAAGAAATGTGCAGACTTCTATGGAACATTAGTGTCCTTGTTTGTCCCATGGGTATCCTAGATTGGTAATACCTCTGTTGCTATTTCACCCTGAGGCTTCTCAATTTATGGAAGGTATTAATCTTTTTGGAATTTTAAAGACAAGGTAGTGCTTAGTGTTGTCACGATACTAAAATTTGAAACTCTATTTTCATTCTAAGGAATATACTCGATACTTTATATTGATTCTGATACTGCAATGATAATAAAAACACTTTCTTTAGACAATAGAATGTGATTTTCAACATTCAGTAATTGTACTTGATGTTACCACGCAATTTTATATCTATATAACCCCACAGTAGTCCAGGTATGTTCCATAGTGGTCCATGGAAGTACTCGAGTGTATATAGTCTTACATGTGTTCTGATACATCTCAAGATCATTCTAAAGCTGTTGAGGAAAGGTTCATTTCTATCCTTTGAATATGACTTTTAGTATCAATACCTGCTCCTGCCACTAGAGTACTAGTTTTAAAATCGATTAGTATCTGATTTTCCATACTTGACAACCTTAGCGCTGCAAAAGCAGATATGACAGAACTATTTAAGTGTCACGTTTTTGGTCAATAGGTTCAGGATCATAAATATGGTCACAGTAAAAAAAAAAAACAGTGACTTGCAGGTGCAAATTGGCACACCGCTCAGTCACACCGCATCGGATTAGTTATGTAACTTCAGCAAAGAGTTATCATCATGCCATCATACCCTTCTTGTAAATCGTTGGCCTCTCAGTGGGTGACTATAGCACTTAAACAGTTCCATTGGTGTGGGTTTCACTAATGTGTCAGTATTGGAAGCTTTTTAATGTTATTGCACGTTTTCGTCCAATGGTTCCAATGCAAGCAGGCCAAGAGTCACAAACTGTTCAATTAGTGAGATATACTGTTGAATAATATGGTGAATGGTTTTCATATTTAGATTTTCTTTAAAGAACTGGTTTGATAGATTATGTCAAGTTGACTTTATTTTTATTAACTAAACCTTTTCCCTTTCTGCTTAGTGCATTGACAAAGCCAGAGACTTGCTGGATGCTGAGCTGACAGCCATGGCTGGAGAGAGCTACAGTCGGGCCTATGGAGTAAGTATTCATCGGAGGGAGTCATAATCGTAAAAGATATGGCTCTTTGAAGCATCTCATTTCTCACACAGATCATTCTACAGCAGCAAAACCGTATTTATGCTTAGTTTTACACTATAACACTTACTGGTCTTTGGTCTAAATTATAAATGTTTCTCCACTAGCATGTATCAGAATTAACTTTCAAATTAGTTTTAGTTCATAAATTATGGCACGCTGTCTTGAATCGTCTGCACATCATCTCCAAAGGCAAAGTAGCAGACAGTGTATCAACACAGAGTGACAGAAAGCCATTACGTATGTTTTCACAGTTGCCTCGCTAGAGAGGTTGCATGTAATTCCTCTTTTGTATTGCTCATATATTGTCTCATTTACTCGCAGCTGTGAATCTAATGGCGTGTGTAATGTTCTTTTCCAGGCCATGGTGTCTTGCCAGATGCTGTCGGAGCTGGAGGAGGTAATTCAGTACAAGCTGGTGCCCGAGAGGAGAGACATCATCAGAGAGACGTGGTGGGAGCGGCTGCAGGTACTTACGCCTCATGATCAATGGGCAAACAATGGACACGTGGGCAAGCTCAAAGTGTAAGACTAAGCAGGTTTAAAGGTGGCTAACAGGCGAATGTGTCAAGTGTTGCAATTGCATCTATAAGGTGCAATATGTAACGTTTGAGGTGAGGGGCTGTCTCCATGGTTTGTTTTTGTATGGAATGTTCCACAGTATTGGTAAAATGTTAAAATTTTTGTATTGCACTTTTCCACCTTCAAGGCACTCAAAACACTTTACATCAAGGAACCAGTCACCCGTTCACACTCCCCTTTATACACTAATGTACACAGAGACTGTGCGTCAGTGGATCTGACAACTCTACCAGCAGTGTTGGGAGTAATGTATTATAAAAGTAATGTATTACAGTAATGCGTTGATTTTTGCTGTAACGCAGTAATGTAAGGCATTACAGGGGGAAAAATTGTAATATTTTACTCGGTACAAATGTGAGTAACGCGCGTTACAATGCTTTTTTAACCTGGATTGAAGTGGCGGGTTTTTCTTCATAGAAATTCGCTAAAATCACCGTGAAATCAGCAGCGGTGAAACGCCGGAGACGCGGCCGGATAGACCTTCAGTTAACCGCGGGTGAAAGGACCGACCCAGAACTCTACGCTGTTTAGACCTGGTTTAGACCTGGGTCACTTCTGGTTTAGACCTGGCTTACAGTAGTCCCTCGCTCTAACGCGATTCACTTTTCGCGGTCTCGCTGTTTCACTGATTTTTAGAATTTTTTTTTTTTGTGCAATTTTGCATGCCTTTTGTTTTTACACGTATTTCGTTCCTCCCGCTGTGTCCTGATCGGCTAAGGGACTCCTGTCTCCTGAACAGTACAGTACAGAATATGTTCAGCTGCCAAATTTAAATAAATGTTCAATCTCTAGCAGTGTGCTTCTGAAGTGCTGTATGTCTGCAAGTTTTCTCTCCGACAAAATCCACAACGTCGACGAAATGTTCTGCACCGACAAAGGCTCCTGCGCTCACACCCAAAAGACAGAGGACGATGCAAACCATCGCACAAAAAGTTGGACTTCTGGACACGTTGAAGGAAGGTAGAAGTTACGCGCTGTAGCAGAGTTTTGCACCGGGTCTTGTACCCGCAAATAGTTGCTGAAATCAGGACCGTGAGCCCGCGCAGCAGGGTCCATAAAGAGCGATCGGGCGACAGCCGCTCTTACCTCCATGAGGTGCGGAGCAAAGCCGCTCCTTTCTCCTGCAGTCACCTTCGAGCCCATCCTGACAGTGAGTCCTGTTTTAGTCCTAGTTCAGTTCTGGTTTAGTCCTCCTCTTCAGTCCTGGAATCAGTCTGAGGTTAGTCCTGTTATAGTCCTGGTTTAGTCCTGGTTCAGCTCTGGTTTAGTCCTGGTTTAGACCTTGTTTAGTCCTGGTTCAGTCCATATACGGCTCAAAAGTTCAGCTTTTTTGCAGTTATTTTGGTGAGAATAACTTAAAGTAATGCAATAGTAATGTAATGCCTTACATTTTAAATGCAGTAATATTGTAATGTAACGAATTACTTTGAAATGACAGTAATAAGTAATAAATAACGCATTACAGTTTTAAAGTAACTTGCCCAACAGTGTCTACCAGTGATGTTTATGTTGAGAGCAGCATTCAAACCATCAGGGCACTAACACTCTATCAGCTGTACTACTGTCACCATATTAAACTTTCTTATTCTGAATACATTCTATTATATTTTTATTGCTTGTATACCTTGATAAACATCCATTATTCCAGTGAGCGAGATTTCCTCTCCACAGATCTTACCTGTAACTTGGTCTGGTGTTGCCACCTGCTTGTCTCCATAGAGATAGCTCCATACTGTGAACCATTCCAGGCAAAACTAAGCATTTGTTCCAAATCTGAAGGTCTGTGTTCCAGGCTTATGCGGACCACACACTGTTGTATCCCAGAAATCTGTCTGTTTGCAAAAGAAACCAAAGCCAAAGCTTTGTCCACTCTGCAGTTCTTGAAAATCTGGTGATCATATCATTGAAAAGCAAATATATTTCCAACATATTTAAAAAAAAATGTATCTTGTTAAAATAAAAGTTTTGACAAATGTGGTCCAGAATATATAGAATTAAATTATAATCCTAAAAGTAATACATTTTCCTGCCATTACCTTTCCAATCTTCTCACCTCATTCTCACCACATGGATTAAAAAAGAGAGCAGACAGTCACTGTTCAAAAGCTAATTTTCAGATGAACTCTGTAGACCCGTGTTGGCTGTCAGATTGTCAGTACAAATGGCTTCACTTACTTTGGTAAGCCACACTGAAGCCTCATCCTCATTCCTCTCAGGACTGATTATGATTGCTCTCATTATCATCATTAATAGTCCATCTCTGTCTTGTAGTTGTTGTTAAATGAGACCAGAGAATGTATGGAGGGACCACAAATCGAACGCGTGGTTAAGGAAAACTCCACAGACTGCCAGGGCTTTGATACCCAAGACATGCCACCCCATTTAAGATAAACCACCTCATTTAACATTTCCTTGTCAGGACAGATGTAGAGCTCAATAGTCTTTTTTACATCTTGAGAATGCTGGTTTGGACTTTTGAGTCTATCATTAATCCAGGCGTCAGTGTACATAAGCAAAGGAAAACAAAACAAAACAAAACATAAAACGCTTATGCATCATGTACCACAGGCCTTTGCACAAGAAGAATTTAAAACAGGCATTCTACCCAACGGCGCACAGGGTTAACCAAATGACAAGCAAGAACTCACTTAAAACTATTTAGAGTGACCCATTAACCTATGCAAGCATGCATATGAATGGGAATGCCATGGCTATAGCTCATATTTACTGCTTAGTTTAGATGAAACAGACAAATGTTATGTCAAGATATTATTGTCCAGAAAATAACATTATTCAATTATTTTTATTTTGATGATCAAAAGATTCACATTTCAGAATTTGAAGTTTATAATGTTTTTTTTTTTTCATTTCTTATAATTCCAATCTTCCAAAATTACTATAAAGGTGAATTTTATTTTTTAACAATGTGTGTTGCAGAATTTTACGTTACCTATTCTCTAATAAACTTGCGATTCTACTTATACACATATATCCTTACAACAATGTAATGCAAACAGTTAGACACATTTACATTAGTATTCTTTTAAACACAAACCTCTTCTTCTTTTTCCATTCATAAAAGTGTAGGCAGGTCACAGAGGGTACTTGAGTTTAAAGGGTTCTCCCAGAGCTTGTAGGTCTGCACTGCAGCAGGTTGCTCCTCCAGGTTGATTTATGGAAGTCTAACCCCTCACATCTGTTAAGAAGCCACTCGCTCATCAAAGCATTAGGACAGCTTCAGCTCATCTCAAGCGTGTAAAAGACCAGCCCCTGCTTGTTTTTGTTTGGAGTTTAAAAATGTCTGCACTCCGGTGTTTAGGGCCTGTGTAATGTAAGCGAAGTAAATATTATGGAAAATTCAAGTAAAATGACAGCTCGGACCCATTTTTTTGTGCAAAATTGATAGCTTGATTGTTTTTGAAATTAAACAGACCATGAAGTAACTGATGTTCAATGTACTTTTACTGTATTTCTGTATTTTTTTGTTTCATATATAAATAGAGGTGGGTGATATGACCAAAAAAATTATATTCTGATTTTTACAGCCACACCACGATTTCATCAGGATTCCTTATTATTTTTTATTGCAGTGTTTAAGAGGTAACTCTAACTATCTGTTATTTCTCAAAGTTCTCTCTTTACTGTGATTTTTTAAAAACATCAGTTGTGCTTGAGACTGCTCTATAGTTATAATCTATGATACCTGTAGATCATTGTTATAATTTGCACATTTAAAATTTCAATATTATTAGAAAACTGCGGTGCTCAATGGGAGTAGATGACTCATTAAATATCATCACAATAAAGGCTCGGCAACTCTGACTCTGACTGATAGCCACAGATCACGCTAATGTGCAACAGATTTGTACCAAAATGACTACACAAGGCTGCTGAACCCTATGTGTATCACAGATTAAAAAAATAAAATTAAAGAATGCCGTAGTTAATGCAAGTGGCGGTGAAATTAGGGGTTGAATAGCAACAATCTTTAAAATAAGCGATTAAATATTGCACAAATGCACAAATGATTGTTGCCTGAAGATACACATGAAGTCTTATTTGAACATTTTAGTGCAGAGAGGGGGTATTGCACAAAACATGACTACACAGCTCTTATAGGATTGTGGGAAGAATGATTGTGGGTGAGTTTATAGTAAATAAATAAAACATGCACAAATCTTTCCGAATACAACTTCAAGAGAGCAAATTAGAAGAGGAAAACAACTATAACATTGCTAAAAGCTCTGAAAAATTTATTTTGCATAATTGGTCTGCTTTAAATCCATCTGTCACTCGCTCAGAGCCTGATGAAGGTTGACCAATTGGAGGAGTGGGAGGGGACAAGTGTCTGTTTTTTAGCATAGAGCTGCATTAAACAAAAAAACTAAGGTGATTTTACGAAAATAGCAGATCGTCACAGAGATGAGATCACGGTTTGATTGATCTTATGGTTGGCACTTTTTTGGTTTCTGAAATTAGGTAACGTACACATGTAAATTCAGTTAGTCAGTATTAAGGAATCTGAACTTGGTTAGAAAATGGAAACAAAATCACAATTGTGCATTATTTCCAACCTAGAGGGGACGATGAAACTAAACAAAGGGACACTGATGTAACATTGAATCATCCATCCTGCTAAAGGGAAGAGTCCTGAGTTAATGGAAAAATCAGACACAGATGAGTTCTCAGGGTTTTCAGAGCAACAAAACAATTCTTCAACGCACAGAACCAAGTCAAATTTCCTTTTGATGCACTGTATAGTTTGAAGACCATGTCATTTTTCTCTATATTTTCCAAAACATTTCAGGTCAGGCTTTTTATCATCTGAAGCTATAAATTGAGTTGTTTATCAGCGGCCTTATCTTGTGCAAGTGTTGAGATTAGCTAATTTTTGTAATTCTTTAATCATGCAATGTGTGGAAGCTGTTGAGAAATTTGATTTGTAAAATACACTGTGTGAAAGCGAAAGTATTTGCTGTTGTAAACTGAGGATGAATTGTCCTGTTTTTACCTTCATCATTTTTAGTATAAGACATGATTGTCTACTTTCTTTGGAGTAAGAATGAACAGTATCTCAGTTAGGAATGGTGAAGGCTGCATGTGTCATTATCTAACAAGTAATTATGAAATTAAACATGACCTACTTCCTATTTGCACATGGAATCTCGGACCTCATACCTGTCAATCACACTGCTGTTTATAATACTATAGAACATCATACACTCAACCCCTTCTCAGTTATGCTTAGCTGTCCAGGGCAGGTTCAGTATGAATTGTTTCTACGAAGAAACAAAATGTGATTTTGTTATCTAACTCAAAACATTTTGCTGTTTTTTTTTTCATTTTTTTTTCCATAGTAAGTTTGAACTTCCAAAAATACTAAACAAGTAGGTCATGGCTAACATCTACGGTAGATAATCTTGGACTTGGACTTAGACAAACTATTGATCCACAAGGGAAATTATTTGGACACAGTTGCTCACACATCACAATATAATATAACAACAAAGAGCAACATTATAAATGGTAATAGTAAATTCAAAATAAGTAGCAAAATTAACAAGAGACCTAAAGCTAGCGTGAAATCTAGTGTGGTATACTAGCAGTTTGCGAAGTACCACCCCCAAGGCTTTCATAAGGTGGTTGTGTAAAGGTGTCTTTATTCATATGAGCTCACTCTTGTGTGACATAGTTTTACAGACAGTGACTGCTGCTGGTAGTAAAGTCACCTGTGAAGTTTTACAGCTCCTCTTTGTCACGCCTGTTCATTCTCTCAGCTTTAATGCCTCTGTTTGAACTGCACAGTAAAGCGTTTGACCCAGCTCTTTATGTTTGTGTGTGTTTTCTTAGGGCTGTCAGAGGATCGTAGAAGACTGGCAGAGGATACTGATGGTGAGGTCTCTGGTCATCAGTCCACATGAAGACATGAGAACATGGCTCAAGTATGCCAGCCTCTGCGGCAAGAGTGGACGATTGGTTAGTAATCCATCTAAACTACACAACATTTGAAGAGATTTCTAGAAGATATTCCCTTCTTATTACGAGATATATAGTCTGGTTTATTTGCTGAGTGAACCTTACCTCACCTACCAATTCAGTCTGTTCTTATTTCAAACTGGAGAGATTCAGACAGAAACAAAGAGAAAGTATTACCGGTAATAGCTTTATTTAATGAGTTATCTTTAGCACTCAGACCCTGGCAGAACACATTGCGATGGGTGGGCTTGGCCGATTAGATAATGCTTAGGAGAAGTCGTTTCTCCGGGGCCTGGACACTGGCGGTGGTAGAGGTGAGGAGGTGAGGCCTTGGAGAGTGAAGGGGATGATGACAGGATGAGAAGCAGAGCACAAACCAAAGCGAGTTTACACTAGCTCTGTTTGATAAATAGAATTGTTTTCTCTTGATTTTAAATAGGTCACATCTGAATGAATGAATGATTAATGAGGTAAACAATAACATTTAATCAACCTCAAAGTGTGACATTTCCTCATAACTACCGTACCTATTAACCCTAATCTTGCCCGATTAATTTGACCTCTTTGGGTTCCTAGTCATGTAAACCAGCACTCTGATTATGTTAAGTTCAGCTGTGAGCTCCAGCCGTCAAAGTCAACCATATATGAGCCTGTTTAAAGTCGGGGTCGCCCAGGAACCTAATCACACTGTTTAGAAACATGAGCACCCCCTTCACTTTTCAATCAAAGTGCAATTTCACTGCCTCTGCTGGGCTGTTATTGTAATTGATTGCAAGAAATCTTTGACAATTACTCTCCCTGCCCAGGTTCATGTTAACTAACTAACTAAAAGTAAATTGGATTGGCCAGCAGCAAGCAATGTGAATTACCAAAACCTGGAAAAACAAGCTTTTATCAGTATAGCTATCTTTCTCGCTCTCTCCAGGGTCCCGTGGTTTTAACTCAGTTGTTTATTGTTATAGAAATACTATAATGTTGTTTCTTTAAATTCCCCTGTTGACCTATGAACTCTCACTTATCTAGGCCCTGGCTCATAAGACTCTGGTGCTTCTTCTTGGAGTTGACCCCTCTAAACAGCTGGATCACCCGCTGCCCACTGCGCACCCCCATGTCACATACGCCTATATGAAGTACATGTGGAAGAGCACCCGCAAGGTAACAGAATCCACTCACATGTTGGTCAGTAACACATGACAATCCAGTTTCCCAGTCCAGCTACTTTTCCCAGTAGTTTTTTCAGTGAAATTTTGTATAAGAATATCTATGTATGTTCCAATTGTTAAGTTGCAATGATTGTGTACTGTCAAAACTAGTTGAGTTGTGGTGCTGCATCTGTTTAAAGGGCCTATATTATGTTTTCTGATCTATGTTATAATGTTGTCTCCTCATCAAAAACATATTGTACCTGGAATAGTGTTTTGTTACATTCACACGTTTAACACACAAGTGAGGCTGAGTTCTTCTCTCAAACGGAAAACAATCTGTTCCACTTTGCGATGTCATGTGGTAATACAGGAAGTGCAAGAATTTAGACTTTTGTAATTTTACTTGGTCATAATTATAATATTAGAGCTTTATTTGGCAATATCTATCCTGTTAACAAAGGCAGCCCGTGGTAAAATACAGACTGGTTGAGTTCTCAGGTATTACATAAATTCCATTACATTGTCTTTTCTAACTAAATTGAGTTGGTCCCTGTTAAATATGCCCTCTATCTATCAAAGCAACATTACTTTAACATTAAATAAGTGCTTATGAAGTCATTTTGAGTGTCCCTGTCACCACAGCGTGCACACCCTCACATAGACCCTTCTATGGTGAACCAAATCACAAGTTGTGCTCTGCTTTTATTAGCATGTGTTGAATTATTTGTTGAAAGGATTTGGTGCCGTTTTCATTAGAGCACTTAGGTAAGTGTAACCGCAGGAACAACTGATGCCTCGCCCAGCTGCACCTCTCAGCAGCGAGCGAATTGTATAAAAATGTAAAAACACAACCAGGGGACCCTCCGCTCTTTCCACTGTTTTGTCTCTCACTTGTCACTCCCACTGTTAAATGAATAGTGAGCTGTTACTGAGCAAAAACACTGTAGTAGTATCATCTTTGTGGTATTTGCTATTGAGGACTTGGACTGAAGATCATGACATTGTGGTCACAACAATATGGTTTTGTAAGCATAGGCACTTAAAGGTTCTGTATTACAGAAAATATGTTTTTGGTGAGCTCTAAGCCATGTCACAACATTGTTACCTCATCAAAACTTACCTAGAGAGTTGTGTTTTGTTTCATTCACACAAGTTTGAGTAACCCTTTATTATTAGTCTGCTCAAAATGTTCTGTTCCATTTTGTGATTTCATATAGTGGTAGTTTTCCAGTTACCTTTTGTCTTTTGTTCAGAGATTGGCAATTCCAGGATAGAAATCAACCAAATTATACTAGTGAAGCTGTATGGAGTTTAAAAACACAGTGGAGCACTTCCTGTATTACCAGATGACACCATAATGTGGAACAGAGTGGTTTGTGTTTTATGTTTCAGATAAAAGCTCTAAATATGCAGAGTTTGTGTGTTAAATGTGTGTGAATGAAACAAATCCACAGGTATGTTTATGATGAGGAAATAACATTGTAACAGATCTGAAAATAGAGTAATATGGGCCCTTTAACATTGAGGAAAATGTTTAACATTCTTTTCATGGCTACTAATTTTCTTCCAGAGCTCCCCACATCAATTGTATACAGTTACTAGAGCGAGTTTGTAATGTACACTGGATACCCTCTTTAAACATCAGTCTTGTTTTGGTATAGGAACAATTTGTTGTGGTTTTGGCTGCTATGAAATCGAACCAGTAACACAGTAACACCATGCAGCTGTCAAACTACTTTTCTAATGGTAAATACTTAACAGTGAAATAAAATGACCACAGTACCACATACATACTGTATATAATTGGGTATTGTAATTAATATGGTTCAAAATTCAGTGTGCCTTAAATAAACATCTTTAATATGAAGGTATTGCAAATTAAAACATATTATATTCATAAGTCTGTCTAAAAAGCGTTTGAGTTTAAACCAATACACGAAATGCACAAAATATAATATAAAAATATAAACATAATGCTATTACCACAGATTTATAGCTTGTTTATTGTAATGCAGTTGTAATACCCGACATTCTTCCATTCTTAAAAATATATTTCTTAGCAAGTTTTTTCCTATTTTTCGCAGATTGATGCTTTCCAACACATGCAACACTTCGTTCAAGGTATGCAACAGCAGGCCCAGCACGCCATCGCCGCTGAGGACCAGCAGCACAAGCAGGAGCTCCACAAACTCATGGCCAGGTCTGGAACTTGGAATCCCCCCTTACTGCAATTCACTTAATCGCCCTCTCAATGATCAATCACACATAATTTTGAATGTTTGGACATGAGGGTTTTGGATCTGAACAGCACTGTCTGCTTTCGTACTTCCTCTTATCTTCCCACTCGGATGCACAGATAGATTCAATTCCATGGCCTTGGTTTTCTTGGCATTTCTCTTAGCGCCAGAGCTCCAGAGGTTTTTCACAGTCTGTCAGATTTACCAGAACTATTGCCAGTGTGTCATTATGCTTCTTAGCTGTGGTGCAGTGGTGTAAAAGATCAACACATTCCAGCTCAATGGAGAAAACAGTCCACAACCTGCTCAAGAGTGGAAATGAGTGTTTGGTGCCCTTCTGTTGTAAATAGTGTGGGTCAGGTACAGTGCATTCTGTTCCTTTCCATCTCACTGACCTAAGCGTGCATAGCCACTCTACTGTCTCAGCTCACACCTTTTAATTTCACAGCTAGCTTTGACCACTTACTCTCTAAAATATGGCAAAACGCTTTTAAGCAGGAATGTTATTAGGTGACAGATGTGTTTTTTGCATCACTTTATACGTGCTTTACTTTTACTTTTTGTTTGGGTTTTTGTTGGTGAGCTACATAATTAAACATTACATAAGAGCCATTATTACAAATTACAGATACAAATTTCTTCTTGCAAATTCACTTACGTAACAACCAGTACTTTGTCTGTTAAAAACCATGAGGAGACGTGAGATGATGGAAAATACAGCATTACATCAAAATTACTTCAGAGTTCAGGAACATCAGTAGTCAGCATTGTACTTGGCTTGATCAGTTTTGTCCAGTATTTTGAATGTAGCCAAAGTGCAATGAAATACACCCTAACAAACCTTGACTATCCATCTGTTTAGAAAATCTCGATTTATTAGGGTTTGGAAGTGTATTGAAGTGAAAAACTTTGGTTGATATCTGTTATGAAAGTTTGTTTGTGTCCACTGAGGTGAGTTTTAATATTGTGTGTCTAGTGCACAGGCAGTGGTTGACCTGTAGCTGATGTCTGCTGCTGCACATGGCTATAAGTGAGTACAGTAAAGTGTACAGTAATCTCCTCTGGCCACAGCTCAGACAAGCAGCAGCCACGTGTGCCTCTATTCATAAATCATACATGACAACACACTATTGTGGCATGGCCCAGAGACTTTGTTTTTGTAGACAGCGAGTGTCTGAAGAATGTATGTCGGGAAGCATCTGTATGAAGTGCAGCAGTCAGTCCAGACAGGCTGACACACTTTCTATACGTGGAACGGAGCACACCTGGACAATCTACAGACCTAAGACATAGAATCCAGAAATATTCAGATGCAGTTACATTAATGATGCAAAATATAGTTACATGGGAAAAAACTAAATCTTTAATCTTTCAAATGGATGGATGAAGATTATTAACAAAGTTATCTGCCTGAGGTTAGTCGTTGTCAAAGCTTTGTTCTAAAAACTGACCTTAAATCCTTTTAGATTACTAATTTTGTTGCTTGTTGGGATAAAGGATGTACATCCTTATAAATAAATAAAAAAGACAATTTTCAAAATGTTCAGAAATGCACCATTCTACACCATTTTTTCTGTAAATGTGCTGCCTAAAAGTACACCAGAATGGAAAATCATTCAGAGCACGTACACAACCTAACTTATAATAATCCCATTCAGGCTGTGGTCTAGACAAAACAGAGTAGGACAGTGAGCCGTGGGCTGTATAGAAGTGATTGTACAGTAAAGATGGAGGCAGACCAGACTGCTCCGGCTGTTTCCCTGTGGGTATCTGTGCTTTATGGGATTATGGATAGATTCCCATATGTGGTGCCACAGAGTGCACTGTCAAAGTGAACTGAAGGAAAAGTGGCTGAGATAATTTAATCCAGACTTGACCCCAGAACCTTTTATGGTTTATATTTATTTTCAATTAACTACAGCAATATTTATTGAATGTCCATTTCGATTTCAATCTCAGACAGGAATAATAATTGAGGTCTGGCTCATTACTGTCTACAAATTTTGCATATTTGCCGACACCTACATTGTTGTAGCACTGAAGTCCTATTCACACTTAGTCAAGTTACATGGATTCACATGGTTTGCCGTCATTAGAATTAGACTTGCCAGTTCGTAATGGCACCTGCTGTTGCATTATGTAGATTCTTCATATTGGTAAAAAATGAATCCCTAATTATTGCTGTACTATCGTTTTAAAAATGTATTATTCAGAAACACAGAGACACTGACTAAACACACAATCTGTCTATGAACTAAATATTTTGAATAAAGTATTAATTTTGAGTAATCATCTTTTTGTGACAGGTGCTTCTTGAAGCTGGGTGAATGGCAGCTCAGCCTCCAGGGCATTAACGAGAGTACTATACCCAAAGTACTGCAGTACTACAGCCATTCCACCGAACACGATCGCAACTGGTACAAGGTGAGCCCCGCCTCCTCCACTCTCACCTTTCACCTTTGAACCCTGCATCTTTGTACTTAAAACGCCAGCTGTGTGGAGCGGAGAGCCATCCAGGCACTAACACTTAAGTTACCGTTTTATTGCCCGCCACTGTCAAAACATATTTGTATTTTGGGCTGTGCTCTGGTCATTTTTTCCTCTAATTGGACTTTGGCACTGTAATCTTTTAAACATATGAGGTGATGGAAGAGTTGAAGATGTTTTTGCATGTTCCGAATCATTCCTACACTCCAGGCTACCGAAGACATGGCTATGGTCTTTGTATCCATCTTCACCACCGCCTATAATGCTTTCAACTTTCTCCACTGTTGCATAACGCCACAAACCACAAATGCACGTGTTTGGAGTACAGGATACTCCCTGGGGACATATCCTTTGTAAAAGAAAAACAATAAGTCAGACGTTTATGCAGCATGAAACCCAAAAGTTCTGTTACGAGTCCTTTGCCAGATTCAAATTCAGAAAAAAACTTTATTTATCCCCAAGGGCAGTTCATTTGTAGCTCCACAGCCGTGCTTTCAGTCATCAAAAACACAAGTCGCTGGACAACAGGTCAATAATAAGAGCGACAGAGATATGATCTACAAAAAGAAGGGGTCACAGCTGTGTTTAGCAGCTTAATCTCCGAAGGTATAAAAACACGACATAATGATTTGTTTTGGCTCGAGGCACATTATAACGCCACCTGGAGGGCATCAAGGAGAACTGTCTGGACAGGATTATGCTAGTTAAATAATTTTCTTTCAAAGTTTTTAAGTTAGACAGAAGCTATTTTTATTTTCCCATTTAGGACACAAATGTACTCTTAAAATACTTTGCCTCAAGTTTTTTTTTTTTTTTTTACTATATTACCAGTACTATGTACTATGGAAAATGGTTTCATTATTTGATTTGTTTGATCTTAACTCTTTCTCCTTTTTTTCCTGCAGGCCTGGCACGCGTGGGCAGTGATGAACTTTGAGGCAGTGCTGCATTACAAACATCAGAACCAGGGTCGAGATGAGAAGAAGAAGCTGAGACACGCCAGCGGAACCAGCGCCAACAGTGAAGCCAGTAACAGTGATAGCGAAGTGGACAGCACTGACCACAGCCCTGTGCCCTCTCCAGGCCAGAAGAAGGTCAATGAGGTCAGACTCAAGATACACATTTCATTTTTTGGCAAATTATGTATGTATTTTTTATTTTCATATTCTGCAATATTTTCATTGGCAAATGCATCTGTTGTATTGTTTGCCTTGCGTGATATGAAACATGTATTCATCATTATAAATAGGTTTATGCATAAATAGGTGACCATATAAATGTACACACAATAATTAAAACACAGTTTAGTGTTGTTATAGTATTTTTGTTATGCTTTGTAAAAATATCCCCCCAAATATACATTTAAATTATATTAAAAGTAATTATATGGCTAAATGATTTATTGTAATTATTATACTTTCAAATGTATTTATTTATAATGCAATTTTCTTATTTTCTTGTTGATTGTGGTGTTTTCCAGGACCTCTCTAAGACACTGCTCCTGTACACAGTTCCTGCAGTTCAAGGCTTCTTCCGCTCCATTTCTCTGTCCAGAGGCAATAACCTTCAGGACACACTCAGGTTTGCTCATACCACAGTGTATATCATACCCTGTTCACGTTTTACACTAATGGCTCTGTCTCATACATGGGCTATGGTGTAGTGAGCAAAAGGGGACCCCTAGTGGTTGATATGTACACATTTTAACAGCCACTTCATGATAACAAGTTTGGATTTTCACGTTTTGTCTTTCAGGGTTTTGACTTTATGGTTTGACTATGGACACTGGGCTGATGTGAACGAAGCTTTGGTGGAGGGTATAAAGACTATTCAAATTGATACATGGCTTCAGGTATGACACATGTGCATTGATTATTGAGATCAGATAATTACCAGTCACTCATTATTGATAATTTTCTGTGTCTGTAGGTGATCCCACAGCTTATTGCTCGCATAGATACCCCTCGTCCACTAGTGGGCCGCCTCATTCACCAGCTGCTTACAGACATTGGAAGGAACCATCCCCAAGTAAGAAAAAAATACATGGCAATATTATTATTTGTCTGTAAAACATGTATTTATTTTTCTATTTTTGTCAAAAGGCATTGATTTATCCGCTAACGGTGGCCTCCAAGTCTACAACCACAGCTCGCCACAACGCTGCTAACAAGATCCTAAAGAACATGTGTGAGCACTGCAACACTCTGGTGCAGCAGGCCATGATGGTACAAGTCCAATTATTTTTGCACTCTCACAAATGCATACATTCATATATTCATTCATGCTAGTATATGCAGATAGCTGTATTGCCTAAAGATACAATAAAAATGCACAGCAGTATTTGAGTTATTCTTTTGAATTATCATTTGAAAGCTTTATCTACTGAACTACCCAACTGCTCAAATGAGAAAAGACAGTGATTAGATTAACTGGTTTCTGTTAATTATAATTTCGAAAATTGGATCTTGAGCTAACATTTTATAGTTCTCATTCTCTGTTCTTACAAATCGGAATGAATCTAGTTTTACTATCATGAAAGAATGGGAATGATTTATGAAGAATAAGAGGCTTTTTTAAGTTAATTGAGGATTCAGCTACAATCAGGAATAATAGACTCACCTTGTTTCTTCAGGTGAGTGAAGAGCTTATCCGAGTGGCCATCTTGTGGCATGAGATGTGGCACGAAGGCCTTGAAGAGGCGTCACGGCTTTATTTTGGAGAGCGTAATGTAAAGGGCATGTTTGCTGTGCTTGAACCTCTCCATGCCATGATGGAGAGGGGACCCCAGACGCTCAAAGAAACCTCATTCAATCAGGTATGGCACCACATACAGCTCTACTCAGGTTTTACTTTGTATGGACCAATATAAAGTAAAATATTCTGACTTACACTGTGAATGAAATTTCATTTTCACTCTTTAAGTCAAAGTAGAATGGTCCAGTGATAACTTTTATAGTGTTACTACTAAAGATCGACTAATGTGTTTTTTTTTCATAGCCGATGCTGATACTAATTGTTTAGATTCCAGAGAAACTGATGGCCGATAACCTCCACCGATATTTCTGGGGCCAATATGTCTGGCCAATTTTGATTATTTTCCTCAAATTATGTTAAAATTGAGTACAAACACACCCACATCTTTTTTTTTTTTTTTTTACCACAAATCCTTAAGAGAACAGTGTATTCACGTCCAAATATCGTCATAATATATCGGCCAACCTATATAGTGGTCTATCTGTGGTTACTGCATGCACATGCCTTTGTGTTGTAATACTTTTGACTGTAGAAGCCAAAGAGCGGATTTAAATAGAATTTCTGCTGCTACCATTGTCTATTACCGTAATCCAAAATGTGGTAGAGATTATCTAACGCGGCCAATGCATGTTATTTTATGAGGCAAGGTTATGTAACCTCTACTGACTTTTATATAACACCGGGATATCCCCTCAAGATGTAAATAAACTGAACAATAAAATAAGTTCAGCTGAGGACAAGCTTTAAAAATCATTACTATTCATTTAACTAAAGTAGAGCTATAAAGACGGGATTACTTTTGATAGCCCTGTCTCCGGGCAGACGGAATGAACAGATGTGCACCATTTCATCAGGGATCCTTAATAATCCCAATTGGGGTGGTGAAGTTAAAAGCTTTGACATTTGGTTTTATTGTCTGGTTTTGGCGGCCTTTGCTCATTTAGCTGTGAGTGAGTGTGTTTGTGTTTGTGTTGGTGTAGGCGTATGGCAGGGACCTGATGGAGGCGCAGGACTGGTGCAGGAAGTACATGCGCTCTGGAAATGTCAAAGACCTGACGCAGGCCTGGGACCTGTACTACCATGTGTTCCGACGCATCTCCAAACAGCTGCCACAGGTGAGGCACAGAACGGACGGGGAGGAAGAAGAGGTTTAAGGGACAGACAAATTAAAATTGAATGTAAAAAAGATTAAACAATATGAAGGGGAAACTCTTTAATGGTTTAATAGTCAACAGTTCTTTTTTGTCCAGTTTAGTGATTCAACTTTTTTTGCTATGGCCCCTACCTGGGTTATTGAGGGATTACACAGATGTTATGATATATGTCAGTGACTCAAACTTTTTACACCAAGTACCACCAAAGAAAACAGTTGGCTTTCGGAGTACCACCAGATCTAAACCAAGTATATAGCAGGATTATTCCAGGTGTAGTTTAGGGCTAAAACAAGTCTTAAAGTGGAGTACAACTTTTCCACTGTAGTTCTTAACAAGAAATGATTCAGATAAGTACAAAAAAATCTGTAAAATGATCTCTTAGGCAAACCCACATACTGAAGAGCTGATGCTCACTGATGTATGTTATTACATAAGATACATCAAGTTTTAGTGGGTCAGTCCAAAATATTGAGATCAGACCCACAAACAGGCCATATCTATTACATATTAATTCAAACACAAATACTTGATGTTTATAATGCACATTTTAGTACATAGATTTCAACATTTGACACCGATTTGGTTAAATGCTTTAGAGGCCCCCCTAGTGTGTGGGGGGGTGGGCTTGTACAAGTGTACTTCTGATTTGAATAGACTCCGATATGAGTAATTCTGAAATTCTCCCAAAAAACACCTATTTTTATAGCCTAGATTCAACAATTTACTCCCATAACACCTTTGCTTTTATTACTACTTAAATGCATCTGATTTTTACATTAATGGTAGACTCCTCATTACTTCACTTTTGTAGTAACTTGCTTCCAATGTCTTAATTTGTAATTTTGTAGACCACCTTAACCTGGAATGGCCAGACTCTATTGAACTAAAGGTAAAATGTAGCTGTTAACATGAAAACTACCACTACATGACATTATAAGGTGGAACAGAGCATTTTGAGCTTTGGAGCAAGACTAAAGGATTACTCAAACATGTGTGAATGAAACAAAACACAACTCTGGGTATGTTTTTGATGAGGTAACAACATTCTAATATGGTTTAAATCTCACAAGAATGGATTTTGTCTAATGTAGGTTTAATATACTGTATGTCTGCATACTATTTTAACATGCTATATCAGGTCATTGCTATGTTTTGGTATTTTCTTCATATATTTCTTACTTTGTTTTGAGTGAACACATTTCAAATTAAATACATGAACCATTCCTCTCCTTGTCTCGTCTCCGCACAGCTCACCTCCCTGGAGCTGCAGTACGTCAGTCCGAAGCTGCTGATGTGCCGTGACCTGGAGCTCGCCGTACCAGGGACATATGACCCCAACCAGCCAATCATCCGCATCCAGTCTATCGCCCCCTCCCTGCAGGTCATCACCTCCAAGCAACGCCCACGCAAGCTCACCATCATGGGTAAGGCTATTAGCAGAAATCCATGCCGGCCTTGTGGCTCCCAAACCATTAGAATAGAAATAGATTTAGATCGCTTTCAGCTCAAGTCTTTTGCTATGAACAAGCGTCTACATTAGTGAAGATTTAATAGAATATATTAACACACAACAAATTGCTGCAACGCCAGTTCCTAATTATCATGATAACACATTAGAGTGTAAATGAGCAGAAGGAGATGCAGATGGGACTGCTTTTTTACTGCAAAGAAAGTAAACACAGATGTATAGCAAATAGATGGTTCGTATATTCAACCAGATAGAATGGACTGATGCCGGTTTCCTTATTTTGCATGAAAAATACATAATTTTTCAACTGAAGTGTAAAAGACTGCTCAAGTTGTTCATCCCATTAACTATTTTTTTACCAGATGCTATGTTTTGCATGATCAACTTTTTGAAACAAGATTCTGAAAATCTTCAAAATAATGATAAAAGTAATGAAGTGAGGGAACATATGGAAAAATAAGACCTAGTAATACAACTGAAACTACTGCAAGTACTTACTAGTAAGTGTGTATCTAGTTTCGATTCTACTTTTTGTATCAATTAGTATCTGATTTTCAATACTTTTGACAAGCCTACACAAAATATTTCTTGTTCCATTGTTATCTATGGAAATTGATGAGAGAAAGTCAAATTGATCATTTCAACTTTGAAGACAGGACAGTTATGCTGTGTATTGTAAGTATCCATAGTACCGTATTTTCCAGGCGATTAGGCCTCCAAAAACGACTGCGCGCCTCAGACAGTTTTTTTGTATTTTACATGTTACAAATGAACAAAGTTGAGAGTTAACGTAACGAGTAAACGGGTTAAATAAAGTCTGACTGATTTACCTAACTGTTGTTTCGTTTAACGCGCCTTATAGTCCGGTGCGGTTTATATGTGAAAAAAGTTCGGGAAAACGACAGTGCGTCTTATAACCCGGAGCGCCTAATCACCGGTAAATCGGTTTAAGGTCCTATATTAAAGGTCCTATATTGCACAAAATTAATTCCTGTGAGCTTTTAGCTTTTATAATGCTGTTTCTTCTTCAAAAACATATAGCATTTTGTTTTATTCACACATTTGAGTAACCGTTTATTATTCGTCTGTCTCCAAAGCTGAAAATGCTTTGTTCCACCTTGTGATGTCATGAAGCTATAGTTTTCAAGATAACAGCTACCTTTTACCTTTTGTTCAGTAGAGACATTTCATGCCTGAATGATTGTAGTGAAGATGTATGGAGTTTAAAAACACAGTGGAGCACTTTTTCTATTACCACATGACATCACAAGGTGGAAGTGTTTTCCGTTTTAGAGACGAACTCACCGTTAATTTGCAGGGTTTGTGTATTACACATGTGTGAATGAAGCAAAACTAAACTCTAGGTATGTTTGTGATGAGGAATCAACATTATAACATAGATCAGAAAATAGTGCCCTTTAAAAAATGACTATACAAAGCATTAGCATTCATCTCCAACCCTTTCTATACTGCTCTGTTGGCAACATGGCTATAAACTATAGAGAATGTCTGTTGCTACATTGAAATCTGTCTCAAATAGCGGCGCACTTTAAAGTCACCTTGTCTGGGAGCCAAATTCGTCCATTATCAATCACAAATGGCTCACTTCTCTGCACACCTCTCCACTTGACAACATGCTGCCTTGTTCCTCTGTATCCCATCAGAGCTACACAATGTACTTTGTAAAAGATGATGGCCAATAAATCAAATGACCTCCGGAGCAAGAGCGGAGATTAAGAGCTGCCACGCACTCCACACACTGAGATTTAGAGCCACACGAGGGTCCCTCCAGCATCACGATGATCTGATGCAGCAGCCCGGACTAACTGGCCCACATATACATCTACTGTGTCACTGTTTCCATGGGGACGAGCCGCTAACTTTGTTAAATGGAAGATGACAACAACACATTATGAAATCGTTGTAATGTTTGTAAGTCAGCAGTATGTTTGCGACTGCTCGACTTAAGATGTGTGTGTATCTTTGTCACAGTTCCACCATAATGGTATACTGTAAATAGAAAAAGACAAAATACAATTGAATCAAAATTGTGATGAATCAATATGGAAGGAAAGTAAGCCTCTAATGATTTAATATGAATGTTTTTGTCATATTGGCCAGTGAGTAGTGGTATAAAACCCAAGGAATGTTGCGCTACCAAAGACAAAACATACCCAGCTCTAACCAACTGGTAACAAAAAATACTAATATTTAAATACTGTATGTTAAAATATAATGTTGGTGTTAACAAAATAAGTCTTCCAACACTTGACCATAGCTCCTTTGGAAAGTTTGCATTATGACTACAGCATCTGTAGAAATAAAATGGTTGATAGCACTTTTACAGCCTGAGATGCTGCTCAGAAAGAGATTAGAGCCATCTGTAGAGCAGCAGCATGAACTGGGAGGGCTCAACTCAAACTTTATACTCTGATGGGTTTAACTCTGAACTAATGCTGTTGTGGTGTGGCGCCCTCTACAGGCAGTAACGGCCATGAGTTCATGTTCCTGCTGAAGGGCCATGAGGACCTGAGGCAGGACGAGAGGGTCATGCAGCTTTTTGGGCTGGTCAACACTTTACTGGCCAATGACCCTGCCTCTCTACGCAAGAACCTCAGGTAAATATACTTTCATATGTTCAGGTGGGCTAATTCAAGAGACAGTTGGACATATACATTTGAATCAGTTTTTTTTTACCTATTTGTAACATCAAGCTAGACTAGAGAATGAATACCAGTCTAATAACTTCTGCACTGGTGAACTTTGAACAATTTTACTTTGATCAAATGCTAGATGTTCTGATGCACAAAAATACATTCCTCCAGTACTAAAAATTGCTGCATTTTATTATTGATTCCTAGAAAAATGAGAAGCAGAGAATCCAATATCCTTTTCTGTCTAATATTCTGTATAGTTTCATCTATTTTTTGGCAGTTCCCATTGCCTCTAATCTACATCACACACACCACACTATCATTCTCTGTTTAGACTATTATAATGTATACACCGCTTAATATGTAAATGAATTGTTAGTCCTCATAGTTTAACTTGTTTATCTCTTGTGTTTGTGTAGTATCCAGCGGTATGCAGTGATCCCTCTGTCCACAAACTCGGGTCTGATTGGCTGGGTGCCGCACTGTGACACCCTACACGCTCTCATCAGAGACTACAGGGAGAAGAAGAAGATCCTGCTCAACATCGAGCACCGCATCATGCTTCGGGTGAGGAACACAACCCAAGATCCACTGAGCATCAGAAAATTGTACCCCCACATTGATTATTTTACAGTATGAAAATAAACTTAATGGTCAGATCTATGGAGAACCAAGCCTGCACATAGTAAGAGTCCATGAGTTTCAAGGGTTTTTTAGCTATAAAACTGTATTTGAATAATAAGTACAAGGCAGATGTATTTAATTCCCACTTTGGAACATTCTATGCAAAAAAATTACTTCTCCATGGACACAAGCAAGTAGCAGACCCTCCACCTTAGAATTTACAGTTTTTACCAGTGGAGAACACAACCACTTGTTTATCCGAGCCTGAAATCAACCTTGAATAAGTGTATGATTTGTGGACAGAGGCGGCAGATGAAAGCCTGCCTGTTTGAAATGTCTGAAGAGCATACTCTCCAACGACTGTTTGACAGAGACATGTTTTCTCTATTTGACACCACAAGGCCACAGACAGGCCACATTGTACTATAATAACCACAGTCCTGACAGGATTCACCTGCTATAAAGACATGTTTTAAGGGTCAGACTGAGTAAACAAGTTGGACTGGTGCTGTTGTGCTTTTATCAGAACAGAAATGAATACAGCCGTTTTTCAATCATGTCACTTGGAAGAATTTATTTGTCTACATTTATATGGACATGGCTCTGTGGTGCGTGTAAATGTTAAAAGTCAAAATCAGAGAATGCACTCACTTATAAAAGACTTTGCTAAACCTATAACCTATAACTAAGACATTTCCTGGTTCTTGGTTTCCTGCGTTTTAGATGGCTCCAGACTACGATCACTTGACCCTGATGGAGAAGGTAGAGGTCTTTGAACATGCTGTGAACAACACTGCTGGAGATGATCTGGCCAAGCTCCTCTGGCTCAAGAGCCCCAGTTCAGAGGTGAGAAGTCACTGAAGCCACCAACCATCTCAGTGTATAAGAGAATATGTTCCCCATATAACTTAAAAATAGAACAAGCTATTGCAAGGTTTAATTTTCTTAATCGGTGAAAAAAAATAAAATAAAATCTGCTGCTCTATCGGAGGTGCCGACTCTTTATCGTGATGACATTTATGGCGACATCAGCTCCTGTAGAACACCTCAGTTTTCTAACAGGGAAATCAGTGGACTTGTTTCTTTTATTATTTTGTTTTTGATGAATACTGAGTTTTTAAAATGTTCAAATTATAACATAATAATCCTCAGGTGTCTTGTTTCACATAAACACAATAGATGTTCTTTAAGGGTTAGTATCAAAGGAAATTTAGTTGATACTTATTAACGTTTCATTCATTACAAATGTCCTAATATCATACAAATATTCAGCAGTAATGAAAAAAGAAAGTTTTAGCCTAATTTGCAGCAGAATATGGTTATTATTAAAGTCTACATAAATATACTTAAGTTAGATAATGATAAGTGTACCCTAAAATAAAGTCTTACCATAAATATAATATCTAAAAGAATATTATTCAAATTATCGCATCTTGTTTATCTCAAAAGAACTGGGTTAGCAGTATCTGTGGCCTACTTTTAAACCACTAACTTTGCAGGATGTTGTAAGCAGCTTTCAAACAGGTCCTTTTTTAGCGCATTAGCCGCCTGTATAAGTCATGTGGAGGTGTGCGAACATGTATCAAACAGCCTGTCATAGAGCCAGTATCCTCCGCTCGCTGCTATATCTTTACTGACATTTAATCATCTTTTTTTCCCTCCAGGTGTGGTTTGACAGAAGGACCAATTACACGCGCTCCCTGGCCGTCATGTCCATGGTCGGCTACATCCTCGGACTGGGAGACAGGTGCGTGAATCCTCAAGAGTCAAAGCTATTTTAAGACAGTGATATTAGGTTAAGGGTAATTAACATAAAAAGCTATTAACCATGAGATGATATTTTGACCCTTTAGGCATCCATCCAATTTGATGTTGGACAGATTAAGTGGGAAGATCTTGCATATCGACTTTGGAGACTGCTTTGAGGTGAGTGAAAAGGCTCTTAATGATACAAGTTGGTTGTTATGAATCTGTAATCTGAAACTCTCTGAAACTTGGATAGGTGGCTATGACCAGAGAGAAGTTTCCGGAGAAGATCCCATTCAGACTGACCAGGATGTTGACCAATGCTATGGAGGTACATAATATTTAATTTTATACATTAAAGATCCTATATTACGCAAAATTTACTCTTGTGGGCTAGAATGTTACCTCATCAAAAATATACCTGGAGTTGTGTTCTGTTTCATTCATACATGTTTAAGTATTCCTTTATTATTAGTCTATCTACATCTCCAAAGCTCAAAATACTCTATTCCACCATATGATGTTATGTGGCAGTAGTTTTCAAGTTAACAGCTCCTTTTATCTTTAGTTCAATAGAGATTGGCAATTCCAGAGCTGAAATTATCCAAATGATTCTTTTGAAGGTATATGGAGTTTAAAAACACAGTGGAGCACTTCCTGTATTACCACATGACATCACAAGGTGGAAAAGAATGCTTGAGAGAAGAACTCAGCCTAAATATGCAGGGTTTGTGTGTTAAATATGTGTGAACGAAACAAAAAACAACTCCAGCTATGTTTGTGAGGAAACAGCGTTATAACATCGATCAGAAAACGGTATAATATGAGCTCTTTAAACGCAGGCGTGGGTACAGAAGGAAAATCTATAGCTCTGACCTCACACGGTATAAAACATAGATTAAGATGATGCATGCAAGGGGCTAAAAGGTGCCGCATATAATTTTTTCGAGAGGAACCTGGCTGCAGACCTCCACCTATGTTGACAGTTAAGTTTTTTGTTTGTAACAACTTGTTTTAAACTGCACATTTCCCTTTGGAAGAAAAGTGGAGCAGAGACAACACAGAGATATTTTCAAATTAGGACACTTTTAGAAATGTATTGGGGATTAAATGTATAAACTTTGAAGTGCTAATAAGTGCAAAATTGGCTCTTAATAACTTTTAATTGTGAACTAAGGCAAAAACTAATTTGCTTATAAAGAGTAGACTAATGAGGGGCGTGTGGGTGGAGGAGGTGTATTCTGGTGGTCTACAGGGAAAGGTCCTCTGGGTGGAGGACCACAGCCAAACTCTCAAACTTTTCTGCTCATCTCTATAGAGACGTTATTGTTTTTTCTGGAATGTTTGACATTATGCCAGTAAATATATTCATCTCAGAGCAGTGAGCACCACCAGATCAAGTTACAGGTCAAATCTGTGGAGAGGTGACCCTTCCACAGTAAGAACGCATGCTATTCAAAGTTTCCAGAAAACGCTAGAGTAACTCCATGAGACACTGGCTCCCACCTCTTGAAAAATTGTCTAGTACAACTTTTTATTATTTGATTTGATTTAGAAAAATGTGATTACAAAAACTACATACTTTTGTTGAACATGTTGAGTTGGTCAGTTCTGTTTGCTGGGTTCATTTCTCCCCATACCTGCTGTCATTGAAATCTGATTGAATCTCACTGATGATCAAAAATTTTACTTACTCTAACACTGGAGCTGCTCTCTTTACCCCTGTCCTAACTGCTCGCCTCTGTCTCTGCAGGTGACCGGTCTGGATGGTAACTACCGCATCACCTGTCACACGGTGATGGAGGTGCTGAGGGAGCACCGCGACAGTGTCATGGCCGTGCTCGAGGCCTTTGTCTACGACCCTCTACTCAACTGGAGGCTCATGGACAGTAAGACCTCTACAAACATACACACACACACATATCCACACACACATGTGTCTATATAAGTTTTAGGGCAGGGACTTTCCACTTTAGATGTCAGGCCCAAACGACTCGACCTTCAGCTGTAGTTTTAGGGAAAGATCATCGCTCTGAAAGGTTAGACCGAGTCAGAGATAGTCATCTACCACTTTAAATCACTCATGTCAAACTCAAGGAAAGTGGGGCAAATGTGTCTGTCTACAATGTTTTACCTTGCACACAAATCAGTTTGGATGCTATTATTCCAGATTAATGCGACAGGTGCAATGACACTGACAAAATAACAAGAAAACAAATTGGCAGTGTTGGTGCTCGCTGTACAACCCACTTTGTAAAAAGCTGACGGAATCGGGGAAGTGTGAAGCATTACAATGATCTGCAAACATTTTGTGATGATTTGAAATGATTTATTAAAAAATAAGTATCCACTATAAATCATTCTAACATTTATTTGATTACATTTTTAACCATCAATATTTTTGCAGTGCATTTTATAGGTACAGTGTGTAACTTTTTGGTTGGGGGTCCGTTAGCTGCTTGTTTCTATTGATACCGTGTCATTGCTCTGCCTGGAATGTTCCACAGTATGACATTAAACAGCTCTACCTTGCATTTATGAAATTAAAGGTGGTTTTATAGCTCAAAAGTACCTAGAAAACCAAGCATTCTGACTGTAAGCGGGGTCACCTCTCCACAGATCTGACCTGTAACTTGGTCTGTTTTGGTCTCCATGACTATAAAAAGGTTTAACGATACTGTGAAACATTCCAGACAAAGCAATAACATCTCCATGAAGAAAAGCATTTGACAGGCCATCCACCAGAAAAGTTACACAATGCACCTTTAAACATAATACATTTTCTCACTGGATAGACTTTACTGACTTGACCTTTGACCCACAGCCAACACCAAAGGAACGAAGCGATCCCGCACTCGGACTGATTCCTACACGGCTGGACAGTCTGTCGGTCAGTGTACCTCAAGCTCAAATACTACTACTACTACTACTACTACTACTACTACTACTACTACTACTACTACATCGCTAATATGTAATTCATAACCCTATCTATATTTCTCTCTGTACAGAAGCGCTGGAGGGAATAGACCTTGGAGAGACCACCCACAAGAAACCAGGCACCACAGTCCCTGAATCCATCCACTCGTTCAGTCAGTGCATCTCTCCTGTCTAAATAATTTCCCTGTTGAAAAATGCTCGTGTAGTGCTGGTTTTTGCTCTGCTTGGCGCTGCCTGCTGTCAGGAGTGACGGCTGTAACTGCTGTGTGGTGGTTAGGCAGCACTTTACCAGACAGAGTTTCATATGTTGTGTTTTGGAAGCTGACAGGTGTTTGCTGACAGCCATTTTTTGTTGCAGTTGGAGACGGCTTAGTTCAACCTGAAGCTCTCAACAAGAAAGCTATTCAGATCATCAACCGTGTGAGGGACAAGCTGACAGGTAATGTTCCCTTTGACTTTCTCCTTTTAGAATTTAGATAAACATTTTGCCAGTGAGGCTTTTTAAGATGATTTGTTGTTTGTAAATGAATAGCTTAATAGTGCCTGTTATCACGAAGTGGTGCAGTTTTAATTATTGACATAGCATGTGATTATTGTATTGTTTTGTTATGAATCGGTAATTATTGATGATGGTTAACTAAGAAAGGAAAGTAATTGCTAAAAATACATTGTGATGAAAACTATTAACTATTGATTTTAATGGAGGATATGCATACATATATGGAGAGTTGGATACTCTGTTACATTTACTTCAAGTACATGTATTTGTATTATATCAGCGAAGAGACCTATTCTGTGTTGGCAACAATTCCCGAGATCGAGGATTTAAAGCCGGAACAAAGAGAATGGTTGGTGAATTTTATCAAGGGGAAAGACGTTATTGCCTTTCCTATGGGATTTGGGAAAAGCTTAATATACCAGTTAGCCCCCTTGGTGGCGCATTACATACGTCACGACCAAATAGCATTTCATTAAATGAAAAAAAATCATCTGCCTACCGTTGTGCGAACAAATTCTAATGCTGCGAGGTCAGACAGTTTCCACGAAGTGAAACCGGCTGATGAATCAGGCTAATAGTGCAGACACCATACTCTTATCTGAGTAAAAGTTCCTTCAATATATATATATATATATATATATATATATATATATATATATATATATATATATATATATATATATATATATATATATATATATATATATATATATATATATATAATATAGGTTCTCATTTTTTTCCCCTGTAATTTTATAGACTGCTGCTTTGTACTTCTATTTGAGTAGTATTTTAACTTTTTGACTGCTCTATCGTCTCTATAAATGTGTTCACTTTGTCCATTTCAGCATCACATGCACAACAGTAGCTCAGTAGTTTGTTTTGTTTAATAATTGTGTGTGAAGCCAATTTGAAGGCAGCAATATGTATTTTAATGTTACTTATTAAAATTTAATTAACCTAAATTACAAAAGTCACCTTTCGTAACCCCTCTGCTATCTTCCCCCCTCAGGCCGAGACTTCTCCCACGATGAAACGCTGGACGTGCCGACACAAGTGGAGCTGCTGATCAAACAGGCCACCTCCCATGAGAACCTGTGCCAGTGCTACATCGGATGGTCAGTATTAGCCTGTATGTGTGTGATGTATTGGCAGACACGACACAGGGCGAGAATACATCATCACACAGTGAAAAGTAACCGCAGCCAACTCTGGGATCAAGATGTAAGGACAGAGGCAAGGTCAATGTGGATCAATAGAGGCTGGCAAGAACACCTGTACTAATGCCTGTTTTATGGCTTCATTAGAGGACTACTGTCTACCACTATATTTATACTCACATTCATATTCTACGCTTATCCCATTACCCACAGCGCGGCACCCAAGCTTTATAAATAGACATCATTCATAACGCTGGTCATCCCGGTTAGTACATTTTGTTCCTTTGAGAAGGTACAAGTAGATATTTTATATTTTGTTTGAGTGTGGTCAGTGAAAATGTTTTATTTATACTTTAGATTTATATAACTGCATTAGTGCCAAAATAATATGGAAAATGTAGTGTAAGAGTTAGATTTAGTGAATCTTTTCAGATCATGAAAGGAAGAGATATGTCAGTGCTACTGCCAGTCTGCCCCAGGGCAGCTGTGGCTACAGTAGTAGCTTACCACCACTGGGTATGAAGAGACTGAATAATGCTCTGTAAAGCGTCTTTGTGACAAATGTCTGTGACAAAAGCCCTATATAAATAAAAACTTAATAACTTACTTACTGCAGGAGCTACAAGTTACAGTTACAGTGTGAAATACATTTTTGCAAAAAAAAAAAGACAAAAAAGACAAAAACATGTGTCCTTATTGTGCGCATGATTGCATTTCCACAAACCTAATTCTTACTTGTCCTGGAGGAGGACCTTCACCTGAATATCTCTGTTCCATTGGCTGTAATATTCCACACTATGGCATAAAAATGTATCTATCTGTATGAAGAATCTCCTGAAATCTGGATTTAAGTTTCCATTTTCATAAGACCATGCAGGTGACGTGCCACCACCAGAGAGTTATACTACATAACTGTACCTTTAAGTTTAATACACAAAACTGTTAATCCCTCATGAAAAAATGTACTTGAGTTTTGTTTGGTTCTGTTTCACAAGCAAGCACTAGCAGCTATTGTTTTTAGGTTTATTTACACCGCTTTGGACCCTCTGCAGTGACTTTGAAATTAGAGTTGAATTATGTATACACCTGTTGAACACACCATACATATTTAAAGACCTGAATGCCAATGGCGGGTGATAAAATGTAGAAAATGGCTGAATAATGTCCAATTAAGAACCCCTTTTTATGTTTCCATCTCATCCACTTAACATAACATACATATTTTTTATTATATCATCAAGGCCCTAGTGCATTGTGTATATATTGAACTCTATCTAATCACTTCCATTGTCTGCCCTGTCTTTCAGGTGTCCATTCTGGTGACGCACTGGAGAATATCTTTGTGACTTGAACCACAAAACTGGCCTCACAGTGAACTCCAATGGACCTGAACCCCAGTATTGTTAAGGGCCCAGTTTAAGTTTCATAAATGACCCAAGGAGCTGTTTTATCTAATTTTATTTAAATTATAAATGTTGTCAGACTGTTTTGGTATTTCCTTGCTTTTGCTTTGTGGCCAAACTGTAATGAGCAATGCCTTTTATAACAGCTCATGTTTCTCCAGTCTGCTTTAACATTGTGAAGTAATGTGAGACTTTTCAGTAACTTGCTCTGCCTTTGACTCCTGCAATGTTGAAGGATGTGGACCTCATATTGTATTGTATGAGCATGAAGGTGCCAATAAATCTGTACAGAATAGATAATAACCCAGTATGTTTTATTAAGGCTGTAAATCTGTGACATTATTCTTCAACTCTTTGGAAATTAGATTAACAAATCAAGGAAATGCTAAATGGAAGCACATCTTAATCCTTTACCTGGTGTACTTTGTAGTACTTTGTTTGTGATATAGTAATGTACAATATTGCACATAGAAGATGCCTAAACCTTAATAATATATGAGTGAATTGTTAGTGTTTGTACAGTACACCTTGCCTAGGATCCAGAATACATTCTCCTTCAGTACCGCATCTGTATAAATAATATAGAGACATGTCATTCTGGATTTGACAGGCAACAATAGCTGCATCCAAGTTCATTCCAGACCATACGCTTCTTGTATTTAGCTACTCCTTTTTTGATAAACATTTTTACCATGTGCACTATTTTTTCTTTTTTTTTTTTTTTTTCTATTTCAGTCATAAAGTATAAAAAGACATCAACTGAAAGCAGAGCAATCTTGTTATCTGCCCCTCATACTACATACGACATTCTTTCCAGGTAATATGAATCATACAAATACGTTTTAACTACTTGATAAACCAAAAGCTAAAGAAGAAAAATAATTATGTTAAATGTTGCTAGAATGTACCTTTTAATACACGATTTGCAGTATGATTTTGTCAAATGTACTTCCAAAATTAGCACGCTCAATATTATTTCACATTTTAGGATTAGCACCATGAATTGTGCTTTAAAGGAACTGTATGTAAGATTTTGATTTAAAATTTCGTAAACTGGACCCAGATGTGAGGTAGACATGTTAAAATCAAATATAGTCCTTACTGATTTTATTCTGATTTTATTCTTAATTACAAAAAGCATTGAACATGATGTCCCATTTAGTTATGTTAGAATTTGGTGTTTATCTAATCAGAAAGATGAATGAGCCTCACATGTGTCTCATTAGGGTTGCCAGTTCTGATGCTGAAATCCAGTTGATTTAAACCCAAAATGCCTCTCTGATCTGAATCCTCACTACCTTAGCTCCAGCACTGCAGACAATCATTAATCAGTGCTAGAACATTCTGAGCTTTCCATAGACTGAGAAAAACTTCAGGTTCCTATGTTATTGTAGTGCCTTTAGAAAAATCAATAAATGCACAGCTACATGCAGTGGATATGGACTCTTGCTAACTTAAATCCATGTTATAATGTTTTTACCTTCTCAAAAACAGACCTGGAGTTATGTTTTGTTTCATTCACACATGTTTGAGTAATCCTGCATTATTAATCTGTCTACATCTCCAAAGTTCAAAATCCAATGCTTTATTCCACCTTGATGTCATGTAGTGTTAGTTTTCAAGTTACAGGGTTCCCACACTCATGGAAATCCTGGAAAAGTCATGGAAGTTAAAAATGCCATTTTCCAGGTCTGGAAAAGTCATGGAATTTTGTAAATTCAATGAATGTTTTGGAAAAGTCATGGAATTTCAGTATCTCTTTCACGCAACTACAGCATTCTGTTAAGTTCTCATTAGGCTATTATGATTATTTCTGAACCTATGCATCTTTTAGTTTAAAAGAGATAAACGCACTGACAGTATTTTGAATGTTAAAAAACTATACAAACTAGAAAAGCACTCAGAGAGCGCAGACCTCCGCCAAGGACTACCCCCATTTTTTATATAAATTGCGATAAAATCAGTCTTCTGGATCAGATCCGGATCAGCTTTTGGAATATGAAAGAGGATCCCATTGTCCATCCCTGAGTCAAATTTCATGGGGTTTGATCAATAATTAACCGAGATATTGAGAAACAAAATTTTTGGCCCCATTTACCACAATGTTAACTAAAATTTCAAAGTGATTCAGAATCCAGGATTTCTTCCGAATCACCCCCAAAATGAAATCAGTTCTTCCTTTTCACATTTCCAACAAATCCTAAAAATTTCATCCAAATCGGTCCATAACTTTTTGAGTTATGTTGCTAACAGACAAACAAACAAACAAACAAACAGACAAACGCCGGCAAAAACATAACCTCCTTGGCGGAGGTAACAATACCAAACCATAAGGTGGAAAGAGTTAACATTTCATATTTAGCCCCGAAAGTATGATAAATTCTACACATGTAGGGTGAAAATGAGTGGAAAACCTGAAGTTAACAGCTACCTCTTACCTTTTGTTCAACAGAGACTGACAATCCCAGATCTGAAATTATCCAAATGGTTCATAGTTAAGGTGTATGGAGTTTAAAAACACAGTGGAGCACTTCCTTCCACTTCCTGTACAAAGTGTTCCTGTTAAAGGGAAGAACTCAGCCTAAATATGCAAGATGTGTGTGCTAAACATGCGTGACTGAAACCAAACACAGCTCCAGGTCTGTTTGTGGCAAGGCAACAGCATCATAGACAAATTCCTTTACAATATCTCTTCACGTGCTGCACTTTTTCGATTTAATCTCCTGCCTACAGAGGGCAGTGTTCCTCCTACCAGCCGTGCCTCCTCTCAGCAGCCCAGATCCTCTTGGTAGGTGAACACACAGCACAGACAGCGCAGCCACATTTCACATTTCTGCCTTCACTTTTCAATTGAGATGAGAGCGCTTGTTCTGCACTATATTTATCCAGGCTGCAGACCGCGGGGAGGTGGTGCGCGGCGCTGCTCTTCTCAACCCAGTGAGAAATCAAACTGAGCAAATTGCAGCAGCAGAAGCGGCCCAGACAACTATTAATTCGGGTTTTATCTAGTGGGTGCAAGCCAAGCCATCCACGCCTCACTCCTCCATTGTTATTCCACCACTTCTTCGGCTGTTTATTCCCCCTCTGCTTTCTCCTCTGAAGGTTAATTACTTATAGATAGTTGGGGATTACGGATCAACAAAAAGCAGAGCATTGATCGCTTCCCCGGCGTGCCCACCTCTGCAATGTCACTCTCCGCACACTGAGACATGCGCGCGGTGATTATCTGTGCGCATCGACCCGCTCCTCCTTTTGTTTTTCCCTCTGTTCTGGTGCGCGCGTCTCTACCTCTGTCACTTCCCCGTCGAAGCCCGAAAGCTCATTATAGAAAATGTGACTTCTCATCGCGGCCATTTGCTCCCCTTGTTTCTCTAATTTGTTTATTTTTTGTCTCGCGCCTCTCCGTCTCGCAGTTTGAGTCAATAGCTGCGGTTAAATAGGCGCCATTGATCGGTTGGAGGGATTTAGCTGTTTACCAACTGTGGAAATGAAACTGGAATACATGGGAAAGGTGTGTGAGGCAGGGGCTAAATGGTGATGAATGAAACTCATCAGGAGGCAAAGGACAGAAGTGGTGAGGCTTAGACAGTGGTACATTGGTTTATTGTTTTACATGTAAAAAGGCCTAAACCTAGGGTGATCAAACATCTCTATTTACCTAGAACAGTCCCAGCTTTGAGTCCTGTGTCCCCTGTCCCAGCAGATTTATACAAAATTAGTGATTTGTCCCAGTTTTATACAAGAAATGTCTCAGGTGTCGCTATTTTTGACTAATTTGATACCTGCCAACAGTAAAAAGAGGCATAAATTGTCATGTACTTAAGTAAAATCCAGATAAGGACTCTTAAAAATAAGAAAATATGACTATACTGGCTCACGTTAGTCATGAATGGGCTGAGTGCATAACAGTTTTCCTTAATTACGCACTCATTTCACAATTTTATTATTACCAACCACCATAAATCGAGGGTGTCCCAGTGTTTTATTTTGAAAATCTGGTCACACTACCTGAACAGGCACTATAGGCAACTATAGTGCGGTGCAATTAATCGGATTTTAATCAATATTGTGGTTCAGTCATTTCTAATTGTGAATGATCAGCTCGGGTCTTTATACTCAGGAGGTCCACAGTCGATACAGCATGTGGTGTTGAGCAGAGTTCAGACCAACGCTGTTCAAACTGTTTTCACCAGAGCCACATTTAGAAACATATTCATAATGGAGTCTGCGAGTCTTTCAGATAGATGCATTTAACATAGGTTTGACAAGAGCCACCACACACTGGGACACTAATTTTAGGTCATAATGCAGTACAGTGTTACTGAGATTGTAGTGGTAGAGATACTGTACTTTAAAGGTGCACTGTGTAACTTTTCTGGAGGGTCCGTCAAATGCTTTTCCACATGGAAATGTTGTTGCTTTGTCTGGAATGTTTCACGCTATGGCATTAAACCTTTCTATCTTCAAGGAGACTAACAAGACCAAGTTACAGGTCAGATCTGTGGAGAGGCGACCTCGCTCACAGTCAGAATGTCTGTTTTTCTAGATATTTTTGAGCTATAAAACCACCTGTATTTTAATAAATGTGAGGTAGAGCTGCGTAATGTTGTACTGTGGAACATTCCAAGCAGAGCAATGACATATCCATAGAAACAAGCAGGTTTTTTTTTGTTGTTTATTTAGATGGATCCCATTAGCTGAAGGCAGTGCCATCAGGTAGTCTTTCTGGGTCCGTTGGTATTTGGGTGACGAACCCTTAGTTACACAACGCACCTTTTCATTTGAAGTAATAAATTCTGTCTATGATCATTTGGGCCAATTCAACATTCCCTGGGGGCCAACAAAAATTGGTCTGAGGAGGAAGACATTGGACTATTTTTTGTGTTCCACAGTTTATGTTGTTTATGTTGAATTGTTTTCAGTAAGAAAAATATGAAAGCATATCCGAATCAAATCACCCAGTCCTGAATCTTTTATGAAATGGTCAACTGGCTGAGGTCCCTTGCTCAAAATAAAGTAAAGAATATGGCTTCTATGCAAAAGACAGATAATCAATACTTTTGTTTAATTATATAGTAGTAACAGAGCCCCAGCACCCATTACTTAAAGTGGGCACAATCTAAAACCAGCATTTTCATATTGCCGCCTTGATAGGGCCATATGCGACGCGTGCATGTCTGATCGATTGGCCCACACTTCTGCTTGTCTCCATAGAGATTTTATTTCTTCTTCTTCAGTATTTCTTATTCTGTAATGCACTTTAATTGTACGAAATACACTTGCCCTGTCTTGCCTTTCTTACACTGGGCTCGCCTCTCTACAGATCAGACATGTAACTTGGCCTAAATCACCTGAATATCTCAACAGACAGATAGACTCCATACTGTGGAGAATCCATAGACTGTATATATAAATAGACCGAGCTAACATTTTAGCAGCTGCTGAAGTGTTCATGGCGGCACTTCCGGCTTCATCGACTCTGACCCCAGTTGACTTAAGAATGGAAAATTGTCACCTCTCAATGTAACTGCTGCTGTGAGCCTCATAATAATTCTCTTAAAATGTTCATGTTAACAAACGCTACATGGTCCTGGTGTTTTTACTTAGCTTTTTTGTCGATAAATAAATTCCTTTTCCTAGTATGGACCTGGACCTTTGCCCCTATAACTGCCAGCATAATGAGCTTCATTTGACTGGAGCGGAACGCAATGGGTGACGTCACACTCTCTTTGGCCACGTTCAGACTGCAGAATGAAGTGACCCAAATCAGTTTTTTTCACCCCATGTGACCTGTGTCTGACCTTTTAACAGTCTGAACGACACAGATCAGATTTTTTTCAAATGCGACCCAGGCCACTTGGATATGTGCTCCTAAAACTGATACATATCTGATCTTTTGACATGCAACTCCAGTCTGAACGGTCAGGTCGCATTCATCCCACTTACACGTCTAGTCAATGGAGGGAAAGCGAGGTTAATGAGTTAATTCATATTTGGGGGAATCTCTGTATTCAGGCAAAATTGGAGGGGTCTTATTTATCGGAACCGGGCGTTTTTTGAAATGATCGCCAAAGAAATGACCGAGCACGGCTACAGGTGGTCCTGGCTCTAATGTCAATGAAAAATGAAGAGCCTGCGAGTCAAATACAAGGAGGCTAAAGTCTCAAACAAACCTGTCCATGTTACGGAGAACTGGACCATATTTTGGAATACAAGCTCAGCGTTTAGGCGACTTTCGTAAACACTGAGCACACTTGCTGCGTGTGACGTCGTCGTGTCCTTCAATGCGCACGTGGGACTTTTGAGGCGTTTAAAGTTCACACTGGAGATCACATACAAGTCGCATTTAATTGGAAATGTGAATAACCTTGCAAAAAACCAAAAAACAAAACGGATTTGAGCATTAAGCCCTGCAGCCTGAATGTAGCCTTGGTCCAGTTCTTTGCGGTCTGTAGTATAGTATATCTCAGCCAAAATAAAACCATCTCCACTGAAAAAAGTTCCATAGTGTACCTTTACGTAACAGTAGTGGTCTAACTTCTGACCTGAGTGCATCGCAGTTCATTCCTTTTCTTCTCCTCTTCTGAGAGCACTTCCTCTTCACCTCGGGCATGGCTGATAGCTGTGCAGAAGAAAACACACTTGGAGGTCATATTGATGTTAGCTGGCGGAGGTGGATAGCCGGTGAGTGGTTTGAAGCTAGCGCCTGCAGTCAGGACGGGCTGTCTGCAGTGCGCTGTGAAGCCTGTATCGATGGAGCTGACAGCAGTTTAGCCCTGTGTGAGATGGGCCGCTCCCCCAGGACCTCTCAGAACGTTCTCCTCCACAGCTCCACTCTTGTTTACCGGCCTGTTAATGTTCCCATGGGCCTGGCTTTCAAGAAGACAAGACGCCCCCTCTGTATGGCATCATCTGCTTGGTAAAGAAACAGGGAACGTATGATGTATGTGTTTATTTGTGATGGGTCATAGATTCAAACTATTTATCCTGAAGGAAATTTCTAAATGTGCACAACTTTTTTATAGTTTTATCAGCATTGCAATTTAAAGGTGCACTATGTAACTTTTCGGATGGAAGGTCTGTCACCAGCTTGTCTCCATGGAGATATTGATGTTGTTTTTTACATAATTATAAATGTTAATCATGGAAATTTGCATTCTTATGTGTATCTAGATGAGTTTAAGGCCATACTGCTCGCAAATTTGAAGGCACTCTATGCAACCTTTCAGTTTGGATGTTCCACATTATTTCATTAAACTTTTCTTTACTGTGGTGGTGTCCTTTGCTTGTCTCGATGGAGATGGACAGATTTAATGCCATACATTTCAGCCAGAACAATAACATCTCCATGGAGACAAGCAGGTGAGTAATTTAAGTACTAATTAATGACTCTGACATTCTAAAATGTCTAATAGCTTTTTCAGCGTTGGCACTCACTTCTTTGTGGGCTACAGTGTTTAATAAATTACTTGTGTAAGTAAGTCATGACTAAGTACTCTGAGTGTAGCAGAGAGCTCAGTGCCTTGTAAGATAAAAGTTATTTGTCTGGGATAATGAGTGTGTATCAAAGCCCAAACAGCTCCTCGCAGTAGTTTCTCTCAACACAAACCAAAGTAGGACACGTAAATGAGAAATCGGCGGCGCTTTGAAGCCCAGCGCGGTGTTTTGCATGCTGCTGGCTCCAAATGAAAGCGCGCGCTAGTTAACTGTTTGAGGAATTACAAGTTTAATATCGAGTGACATCTGCAAATGGCACACAGTATGCTAGTGTTTGTCTGGAACAGGAATACGCAGAGTTTTTCACAGTGGAACATTGTGTTAGACTCTGGGACATGGTGGGCGCAGTGGCACTGCTGAGATCCAATCGCCAAATTAATGAACTTGACATGCTCTGAAAATATGAAGGGAAAACAGCAGTGTTGCTTTCTGCACCAGTGGTAGACCTATTTTTTGGTCAGTTTAGCATAGGCTCGTTTTTAAAGACTCATGCTAAACTGACCATTTTAGGTTTTACTACTCTATAATACTGTGACTTCCATAAAAATGTAGGCAGCACTGAGTTGTATTTTCTTTTGTTGGAGTAGGTTTTTATAATCGTGGATATATAGACTGCCTTTTTATACTTCAACCTGTAGATGAAGTAAATTGGATTTGCAAAAAAAAAAAAGCTAAATTCTTTTGTCCTTGTAACTGAGTAAAATGTGACTTGCTCAGTACAGATATGTTGTATAAGCAATATAAAAATGAAGCCAAAATAACTACTGTCTGCAGCTGTATGTTTTATTGACCAAAAATCATGACGTGCATGTTTGCATTCTCATTATCACACTCTGAAGGGGGAGTGATTTAACACGGGGAGCAAAGGGAAGTTAGACTCAGAGCATCAAAAAAAAAAAAAAAAAAAAAGGAAAAGAAATTTGTAAAACATGTTAATATGTTGTTTTCTGAAACTGTTTTTTTTTTTTTTTTGTAGCATTTTCAAAATAGTAACAAACATGGTCATATGTTATGTGTTGGCAGGCAGAAGTAAAATAGCCTCTCTTGAAGTTACATACTGTATGTGCACATCCAGAACTGATGGAGTCCCTTGCAATATATCATTTCAGCAGAATTTTCCCCACTTTTTATTTTAGATTTGATCAAACAAAATATCAAAACAGCAATGACATCCTCTAGTTTATCTACAGAACAGAGAAGAACCCTGGCAGTGCGTGGTTATTGTTGTCTCCATAGATGAGTCTCCAGGCTGGAGCTCAGTCTGACCCCTGTCTGACCTCTTTCTCTCTCTCTATATATATATATGTGGACGGTACACAGCTACTCTGCACAAACACTGCCCAGCACATTTATTCTGTCAACATACATGGAATAGCATCATTTCTATCCATTCAGCAGAGATCAGTGATATAAAGCTTTTACTACGTGGATGAACATAGCGTCAAAAAACTGTGTATTTCGGAAGAAGGTGAACTAGATACTCATTTGAAGCAGTATAAATACTAACAAAGTTCCTTTCCTGAATATCTTTAGAATGACCTTGAGCTACATCAGAACAACTGTAAGCCAAGACCACATAGACTAAGACTAGTATATACCCATGGAGCACTATGAAACCTACCTGGATGACTGAGAGGTTACACAGATATAAGACCAAATGATAAGAATGTACTACAATTTAATGTTGAAACTAACAGGCTACTGTCTAAAGAAAGTGTTTTTTATGATCATCATGGTATTAAAATCATTATTGAGTACCAAGTCTATTCCTTAGTATCAAAATCAACATTGAAATTTCAGTATCATGACAACACTATTTGAAACACATTTAAACTTTATATACAGTATGTGCTCCAGATTGTACTCTTTTCATCACTGTTGGGGACAGCTTACAAGTAAATTTTAGCCATACACTAAAATGTACACACTTTCACATCTACTTGTAAAAAAAAAATCAAATAAACATGAGATTATAGCTTTAAACTGAAATAAGAGATCATATCATAGCTCATCATTATGGAACAGTTTCAAGAGAGTCAAGTTTAGTGTATGGCTAAAATTGACTTGTAAGCTTTTAGCCATATCATAGTTTGTTGTTTTTTTCAGTTTGAGTAACCCTTTATTATTATTCTGTCTACATCTCCAAAGCTCAAAATGCTCTGTTCCACTTTGTGCTGTCATGAAGCAGTAGTTTTCAAGTTAACAGATACATTTTACCTTTAGTTCAGTACAGATTTTCCATTCCAGGGCTGAAATTATCCAAATGATTCTAGTGAAGATGTATGGAGTTTAAAAACACAGTGGAGCACTTCCTGTATTGCCACATAACATCACAAGGTGGAACAGACTGTTTTCTGTTTGAGAGAACTCATGTGTGAATGAAACAAAACACAAATCCAGGTATGTTTGTGATGAGGAAACAACATAATAACATAGATCAGAAAATAGCATAATATGGGCCCGTAAAACATACTAATATTAGGCTTCTTTGTGCACTTTCTCCTGCAGACACCTCAAATCAGGTGTGATGAATGTGGCCTGACTTGAGTCTGGAGATGAGGCTCTAACCACAGTGAGGACAGAGATGGATGTGTGTGAGCAGCAGCTGTGAAGTTCACCATCAAACCCCACTCTACAGCAGAAAAAGTGTCTGGGCCAGGGAAATGCACCAAATAAGGTACATCAGCCTTCACCAACTTTTCATTTATGTCTTTTTGATGGTGAGGGTTAGGTAAGTTGCTTGGTTGCTGGTCATTTTTTGTCCAAATAAATTCTATAATGTGGTTTGCAATAGGCATGAGATATTAATGATTAACAATTACATCATGATAATTATCAAAGGTGCTGACTATTTAAAAATGTTATGTAAATTAATAATTATAATTTTAATACTATGAATAGTTTCCATATTGGAAGGTGCATTGTGTAACTTCACTGGTGGAGGGTCCTTCAAATGCTTTTCTCCAGGGAAATGTTATTGTTTTGTCCTGAATGTTTCACAGTATAGTATTAAACCTTTCTATCTCCATGGAGACCAAACCAGACCAAGTTACAGGTCAGATCTGTGGAGAGGTGACTCTGCTCACAGTCAGAATGTCTGTTTTTCTAGGTATTTTTGAGTCATAAATAGTGAAAACAATAATGATTTAGAAGAGAGTAGCCTTTGATAAAATGGAGATTACCTTTGTTGGTGATTATCCCAATTATATAAAATGTCCCTCATAATATAATGATCACGATAAATGCTAATATTTTTCACTGTTCATTCCCTAGTTTGCTATAAATCTTGTGAATCCCTTCTTCAAAGTCATAACCGAAACCATATTTGGAAAGTTCAGGTTTCTTGTCCAGAGGCAACCTGGAGATGGTAGCAACTACTATGTTATATTGTATTTATTAAAAGCCATAAATGAAAATACTTCTCCTAAAGCTGTGACAGACAGACGGCCAATCCCAAAGTATCAAATAAACAAAACTCCTATAGCCAAGGCCCCTGACAGTTTGTCTATTATAGCAATTTAACAATGAGTCAGTCAAAAACGTGTTCTGCCCATATTACATTTTGGACACAGTGTAATGTTTTGTCAGCTGAAGCCATAGTGTGGATTTTGTTTGTGCTGCCCTCTCCCTCTCTTTATATATATACAGCACAGTGGTTTGCACTCTCAGCACAAAGAGTTGATTCCAGAGCCGAGTGGGGGTCTAAGGTTGAATGTTCTCCTAATGTCTGAGTGGCATTTAGGGGAAGGGTAAAATGCAGAGGCCAAACAAAACAAAAACAAATAATAAGAATAAAAAAGCCATACACTTATAATGGACTGTAGTCATTATTCATTCACTCCATACTCAGTGATGGAGGGCTACTATTGCCACATCTGCCCTGGGGTAGATTGGCAAAAGCAAGGTTGCCAAGCTGCACCACTGGCCCCTCCAACCAACACAGATCAGTATGTACCCAGCACCTGGAGACATGAACCCTCAACACATTATGATCATATTCATTCCAGTCTAGTCTCGTACAGTCTGGCTATGCTTCCATTGTAGGGAATATTATACCTCTGATGAAGCTAAAATCATGCCTGAGCCTGCAGCGAGAGTCCTCAGTACAGCACAGAAATGGATTTTCTGTAACACGATGGCAGAATGTCGCAAACCTTCAATTTCTGGTTGATTCACGAGTGTCCTAACCACTGAGCCACTGCAGAAACACTGTAGAAGTCATGCCCACAGCCATTACCTCCTATCTGTAACCAGTGTTGGGTTTACTACTTTTTTTAATAAAAATAGTGCTACTACTAACAAAACGCACTAACTACTGAAATTATTATCATTACTACTATTGAAAATTTGGTAATGAAACACAGTTCCGTTTTCAATTCAGTGCAACTTTACTTTTCTCTGTACGTGGGCACAGTGGTTATAAAAGTGTGCTCGGTGGGGGCCAGCGACACCTGGGCAGAGGTCCTTCGAGGGCATCCTCTCACACCGGGCAGCCGTCCCATGCCCGCCATGTTGAATCCCCTGGGCAGACTGCGCGGACCCCACCGTCTGAGCGGTTTCACGTCTTCTTGAACTCTTTCTTCAAAGTTCTTTTCAACTTTCCCTTACGGTACTTGTCGAATGTTGGTCTTGTGCTGGTATTTAGCTTTAGATGGAGTTTACCACCAAAAATTACGAGTAACTAAAAAGTTCCATTGAGGGTAACTAATTAAAGTAAGGGATTACTTTTTAAAGAAGTAAAGCATAATGAGCAAACACTATTTTTTTGAAGTACCTTCCCTAACACTGCCTGTAACGTGCCCTGTCCATAGATTGTTCTGGTCATTTCTTTTCTTCCGCTGCCCTGTCCATTCGCACCAGGTCATCTGTGAGATCCACTGCTGGTTTTCAGACTGATGCACCTCTTTGGCTTTGTTCCGCTCCGTTGTAAATCTGCTTTGAACTCAACTCTGCTCCGACATCACTCCTTTTGCACTCCCCACCAAATGCCATAAATGTGCTGTAGTATATCTCCCAAATGTTTCTGTTTGCCACCATGTTGTTAGTGTAAAAGAAATCTGTAGGGCCAGCAAAACCATAACATTTATGTCCACGCACGGTCAAGAAGGACTTTATGTGTTACAATCAATCTCCATGCTAAAGCTTATATGTGCTAGCTGATAGCACCCAATGAAATGACCACTCTACAATATTAAATGTTTGGGCTATGTCTTTCCCAATCTGCATCTCCTCTTGTACAATATTATCCACTGTCAGCTATTGATTACAACTGACCATTCTTTCAGACAGTCTTTTCTACAATTAACTTTTTATGCATTTACATTAAACCACCAATATCGATCTAATTCACCCTTGGGAATGCTACCTATCTGGCTTTTCATTTTATGGAGCCTGGTGGGTAAAAGGTAGGTCTTATTTAATCTCCATTAAAGATAATAAAGCAAAAGCAGCTCTTGGGGTCAAAATCAGACCACTGTGCTCTGTCTGTATCTCATTTATATGTTATTTTATCTGGTATAAATCAGGAAGTAATGTTGGTGCAGACTAGTTCCCAGTTGTTGTTGACTACGCAGTAACTCCCAAACTCTGCTCGGGCCTCTGAAAGTTGTAAAAATCACTCGTTGCAGTGAATAATTAGGATACTAGGCTTAGCTTAAGAAATTGTTATATATGTTAAAAGGAACTCTTTCTGTTTTTCATGTTTTTAAGACAGTCCCAGTGCTTTTAAATTACTAACCTACTTAATTATAAATCGGTGTGATCCTTCATTTGGCTATAAGGTCCATGGTAGGAAAGGTTTCAAAAGCATTTCAACCAGAAGTAATTTTGAATCTGAAGGTTCTGGCCCGAGAAGTGTCCTGGGGAAGGAGTTATAATCTGAAAGGATTTTGTCTTGCCTAGCAGATAACAAAGAACAGAGCCGCTTCCTGCCAATACTTTCAGACTGACTACTCTTTACCCTTTAAGCCTTTTCTATGACTTACTAATACTTGACCACACAAACTAACAGTGGTTCTCGCTATAATACAGACTTCTTTGAACCACTGAACCCATTCATCAAGTTCTTCTGGACACAAAAAAATGGACTTTTTTTACCTTCTCAAACGTACCTGGCGTTGTGTTTTGTTTCATTCACACAAGTTTCCGTAAACCTATTTTACTAGGCTGTTGTCAAAATGCTCTTTTCTACCTTGTGCTGTTGTGTAAGTATTTATGTTAATAGCTACCTTTTGTTCAGTAGAGATCGGCGATTCCAGGGCTGGAATTATCTAAATGATTCTAGTGAAGATATATGGGTCTTAAAAACACAGTGGAGCACTTTCTGGATTATCACATGACATCACTGTTTGAGAGAAGGACACAATCTAAATATACAGAGTTTGTGTGTTAAATGTGTAAATGAAACAAAACTCCATGAGGAAACATTATAACAGATCAAAAAATGATTTATGTATAAATATTGTAAATTGCTATTGTAACTGTAAAAAGACATTGTATACATGTAACCATTGTCCCTGGTGTCCCGTCATGCAGTCTAAGTAACTTGTCGACACGCGATGTCCTCCAGCTGTCTGGGCGGGTCTTCCTCTTGTCTCCCCTCTCAGATTTACCCACCAGAGGGAATAGCTATTTCATCTCCTGTTATTATTTGCCATAAAAATGCAGTGAACGGCAGTGAACACGGAGGTGCTATAAAAAGCAGCGGGGTGTGCAATGGCGGTGCTGCGTCATCCATCAGATACACGGCGAAACATCAGGCCTCTCCGCCGGCCAGCGAGAGGGGAAATTGATTTTTGTGTAAGTCCCAACGATTAGGGTGTGAAAGAGGAGCAGGGGCGCAGGGCAGAGGAGGCGCGTGAGCAGGAGATGGGGATGGGGCTATGAGCGGAACACACGGTGAAAGCAAATGTTTTGTAAGGAGCTTATAGTGAAGAACTCATAGCTTTACCAAGGGGGACACGTTCAGAGAAGAGGACACGCGTCGATTAGAAGAGGCTTAATACAGCATGTGCGTGTGGCTAAAAGGTACTACTTACGGTGCTGCTAAAGCCTTCTGACAAAAGTTCCCACATTCCTTCACCGTAAGCATCACAGTATTTAAGAAGACCTATAGCGCTTGTGCTGCTATATACTTTTAAGCTATGAAAACCATGGATCATTATCTTATATTTTGCACATTTTAAATTGCAAAATTAATCTAAAATGACTTCATAAAACAAACAAGTCCTAGCCATAAATGTCATCACATCTTTCTATCGCCAATGGAAAGATGCAGATCACACTAGTGGGCAACTAACTCTAAACCTCATGCAGCATCTGACAAACCAGCTTGAGATCTGTTTCTATGCTTGGTTAACAGTGCTGCAGTATTGTGCATGTTTTACTCTGATTGAATTGAACTCATGACCTTCTTGCAGTGATGCGACAATGCTACCCCCTTACCTGGAAGATACTACAGTATAGTAACTAGTATAGTGCTTTCTTTAAGAGTGTAAAATTGTGTTATTGTACATTATTCACACTAACATAACATTTTGCAAAATGTGGCTGGCATGTGAATTCTTGTTTTGAGATCTGAAACAATAAACACAAACAACTACTACAGACATTTAAGAGAACAACATAATGTTAAAACTAATTTGTTTTATTTTTTCTTAATACAGAGGGTAAAGAGTAATGTTTGGAGGGGCTTTAGCGCTGGTAGTGCCTGGGTGCCTCCTCTGCTCCTCCACTACAGTCGCTCCTTTTAGGTGGCTGGATGTATCTCCACCAATTCCAATACCAGTGGTTTCAGAGTCCCTGCAAGAGTCAGGATCCAACCTGTTTATGTTTCTCAGCTCAGCATTATTATATTGTCCTGTGCATTTAGTTGTTCCTTTATCTTTTCAAGGACTTTACTGGTGCTGGGTAGCTCTTGTTTGAGCTGGACATTTTCTCTCACTGAACTGTTATACACATCACATCTCCTTGTATGTGTTCATTTAGGTTTCCAGCCTTTGTCTTTCTTCTGGAGAGAAGCATTTGAAGAAGTAGAAGAGTTTTTGCATCTCCAAATTGTCAGTCCTACTCCTGACTTTTTTGAAGTTCTTGCTTCAGCTGCACATTTAGCTGTACTGTAGAGTTGTACAGGTACCAGAACTCCTTATGTGCATTAATCTGGTCTTGCAGTTCTTTGTCTTTCTTCTGGAGAGAATCATTGTGTTTTTTCAACTCCAAGTCTTTTTCTTGGTTGATTCTCTCCTGAGATCTAAGCTTGAGGTCCAAAGAATTGGTTATTTGGACCTGATCTGCAAGTTTGTCCCTTACACCCTGACCAGAGCGCTCTACTCCAGGGGCAGAAATACCTGGACCACCTGCACCTTTCTCCTCTGGATTTGAGGGCTCCTGGATGTTGGGAGACACCAGTTGGGTCTCCTGTGGCTCTTGACCCTGTTGGTGTCGTAGAGGTGGGCGTCATCCTCTGATGTGTAGAGGTACCAGGGTCAGTGTGCTGAGAGGTTATGAGCCAAACAAGATAAGTGTCTTTTTAGAACACAGTATTCATTTCAACAGTGATCAAGGATTTCATATTCTAATTATGGAATGATTTGCAAATGAGAAAGTAACTATTCTAAACAAATCATATCATACTATAACACTATATTATATTATTAATATCAGACACTAAAACACATCATTATCCTTCTGTTAAACGTTAGGACAGTGTTTAAGATAATCTGCATTCATCTGTGTTGAAAATATGTGTGCTTTATGTATGTACTGTATCTATAAATATTACTAATACATATAGCTAATGTTTTCTATTTATTCTGTTTGTAATTCATCAGTTGCTCGTGCTATCATTAAATTAATTACATTTTAATGGCTGACACTGCATTTGGGCATCAATGGTGAAGAATGCCAAAAGGTTGTGTGTTTGGGTTTAGTAAACCGCTCATTGATTACATTTTAAACAGCACATAATAAGCCCTGATTTTACTATCGCATTTTTAAAATTACATTTGTGTGTTTACAATACAAAAACCCAAACAGCAGAACCACACAATTTCACAAGAGGAAGTAGGGAGCTCTGTTTGTGTAAGTGGATTTATTAATTTATCAGAAAAAGAGTTAAAACCATATACATAGAATAGAACACACTGTAATTTGAATACAATTAAAATCATATTCAGTATACATCATAAAACAAAGTGTAAATATCATTTCATTTTTGCCCAAGCTAGATACCTCACAAGAGAGAAATGTGACCTCCTTTTAAAAGATGAGCATCTTGAGCTTAAGGCTGGACTGAAAAAGAGCATGAAGGTGTCAGAATCCTTAAGATAAAGTGTCGTTGGATGATTCTTCAGCAGAAGAATCCGTTAGCTGAGCGGCTGACAGGAGGCAAGGTCACTTTGTGAAAGCTCAAACTTTTGTATTCAAACCACACGAAACTTGCAAAAGCAGAGATTGACGGAGAATGTTCCTGGAGAGTGCCATTCATCAAAACCACAAACTTCTTTGTTGAAATGTTGTTCAGTCTGCACTTGGTGAACCCCCTACAACATGCTGCTAACTGAACTATATAATCTTTACTCAATATACTTTTAATGTATAATATAATCTCTTTTATAATGAAATACAGCCTACTGGAACTTTAGGAGGAAATGGATCTAGAAGAAATTTGAGCCTTGTTGGTGATGACATGATGACTGATTCAGGGTTCCCAGGCTTTGGCAACCCAACCTGCACAAGAGCATCTGAAAAACAAGACTTCTTTAATTTGATTTAATTTTATTATCAGTATGATGAATGCTTAACTTTCATAACATGTTAGTTTGCTGTGTGAGATGCTTGTGTGCTGTCTGGATACTCTCCCACAGCAGAGCACAGCCCCCCGCCCGCTCCCTGTATTGGCTCAGCACTGCTCTAAAGTTTGGTTTGATCTGGATCTGTACAAAAGCTGCTCATTCACATGAGGCCATTTACAGTGATGTCCTAAAGTGTGTTTTCTTACCCTGTGTGAGGTCCTAATGCTGTGATGTTGGATTTCCTCACCCGTGTCCTTTCTGTAATCAGCTCCATTTAATTTTGTGACCAAATTATTCCCATTGTGCCGCTTTGGTTAGTTTATAAAGTTGCCTGGTAATGAGGCAAAGATTGCAGACATTACCCACGCTGGCAGTGCTCTTAAATGCTACATTGGTCGCAAATTGGTTGAGATGTCATCACCATATATTTACCTGTACCACTCCAACCTCCAGCAGCGAAGTACAGCTCAACCTGGACACACCCCCTCCTTAACTTTAGCGCTAGTCCTAAGATCAGGGGCAAGATCAGGCCCAAGGTGTTTTCATAATAAATTGGTAGGCTATAGGTGAAATGCTAGTACAACTTGATATACCTGGGCAGTTTGTCTATTGTTCTAGCAAGTACAAACCCATGCAATTTCTATGCTAGCATCTTTTAAAGGTGCACTGTGTAATGGCCCTGTCTCACCTTGACGATTTAGCCAGCGTATGACGATGTACCAGACTTTCCCTAAAACACTGGCATACGCTGAACTATCAGTGTTTTTTTTTTTCAATTTTGGGGGTATACATAGCGTATTCATAACGAGTTGGACATATAGTGTATTCGTAACTTATATAGAACATTTTGATAACTTATATGCTTAGCGTGTTGCCAGGATCCACAACTTATGCCCAACTTATGCATAGCACACGCAAGGCTCAAGTGCCATCGCCTATAAAAGAAAGGCTGCAGCTAGACAATTCATAACTGCACTAGACATCGCAGTAGCAACAATGTGATCTCTTCTTCTCCTGGCTCTATAGGCATGTAAGTGGTACAGTGACAAATCGAGGAGATTCCCCATTTTTATTTACCAATTTCCCTACACGCTGCCAATACACAATTATACGGTAGCTATAAGTTAGAAACATGTTCTGTAAGTTCTGTGGTCGTCAGAACACGTCAAATACATCTGCATGCGTCAATATGTGTTGGAGGTAAGTTCGATACAGTTAAACACAGGTTCAAAGCAAGTTACTCATAAGTTATGGACACGCGAGACAATATCTCAACACATTTGGATTTATAATGTATGTGAACGTGTGTCAACAATCACACATAATTTACCTACAACTTATGGCCCACGTATGCAGGAGTTATAAACATACGCTGACATACGTTGAGAAATTTTCAACATATGCAAAATTTTTCGACGACCTTGCCGTATGTCGATGTATGCCAAGGTGCTTCAGCGTGCTCATAACTTATACAAAATTTACCTATAACTTATTTGACGTACGCCAGTGTATTTGTCAAATTTTTCATACATCGGCATACACTGGCCAAAGCATCAAGGTGTAACAGCCCCATATCTTGTTTCCGTCATCTGCTTGTCTCCGTTGAGATGTGCCTAGAATGTTCCACAGTATGGCCATAAACTTAAGAATTGCAAGCCAAATTACAGGTTAGATCTGTGGAGAGCTGACCCCACTAACAGCAAGGATGGATGTTTTTTTAGGATATTTTTGAGCAATAAATAATACCTGTACTAGAATAATGCAATACAGATTAGTTTAATACAATTCTGTGGACAATTTAAACCAAAGCATCACATCAGGTTGGCATCCCTCTCCAGAAAAGTTACACAGTGCACCTTTAATGCTGTCTCTTTTCACATTTTCAAACATGCTCAACCATTTACCAACGGTATTAAACCAAATCATATTTCTAGTGAAGCTCTCCCACCAAAATATAGCCTATTGGAAAAAATATCGCTTCGTGCATGTAATTTGGCTTTCAGGAGGAGCCTTCAGCCTTGAAAATTGTGATTCCCAGCTCCATTGGATCTGCGCTCGTATACAGGCGGTAGATGTGTAGCAAGCTTTGCCAAGTCGGTGCATTTCTTTGGCCTTATCTCACATTCATTCACCATGCATCATCATCCGAGCTCCCAACGCCACTGTAAGCTATGATTCAGCGCACTATTCTTATCATGCGCTGACCTCCTCGCTCGCTTCTCCAATAAGCATAACCGTATCTGACAAGGCTGCAGCTATTGAAGGAGCGTGGATGCTAGTAGGCCCCCTCCAGATAGCTCCCCGTCCTTCTGTTCTCTTGGCCAATTTCCACCAGTGCTGAAGCCTCCTTTTGCATTTCGCGCCTTGGAGCTTATTTGGTTTGCTTTTCCCCTTTTTTTATCCTCGTCCTGGAGCGTTCCCCATCAACAGGCAGATGAGTAAACACTGTAGTCTTTGAGTTGCTTCAAGAAGTGTTGCCAGATCTGTCATTTTGAGACTTTGAGTTTTGATATTGGCCAATTGCATTTCTTTTATGAGTTAACTAGGATTAGGAGGTCCCAAATTATTGCACTAAATTGACTGTTGTGTTTGTTAAGCCATGTTGTAATGCTGTTACCTCATCAAAAACATACCCGGAGTTGTGTTTTGTTTCATTCACACACATGTTTGAGTAATCCTTTATTTATTAGTCTGTCTGCATCTCCAAAGCTCAAAATGCTCTGTTCCACCCTGTGATGTCATGTAGTGATAGTTTTCAAGTTTGCAGCTTCCTTTTAGCTTTAGTTTAAAAGAGATAGGCAGTTCCAGGGTAGAAATTACCATATTGTCCAGACTATAACGCGCACTGGATTATAAGGCAATAACAATAAAGATAAAGATTCTCTCGTCTATTTTCATACATAAAGTGCACCGGATTATAAGGCACATTAATCGAAACAAAACAGTCAGATAAGTCAAACTTTATTCAACTCATTCACAATAACTCTCAACATTGTTCAGATCTAACACATACACTCACTTTTTCAGTTCATTCCTTCCACAAATCCATCAAATTCTTCATCTTCAGTGTCTGAGTTTAACAGTTGGGCAACTTCGGCATCAAGCCCGGATCCCTCTCGTCATTATCCGAGTCACTCTTATTGCTGTTACTTAGCTGTTCAATGATGATGATTCCTTTGTGAAAGCTTGGACGACACTTGAGACTGATCCCTTAGCCCAAGCTTCCGTCATCCATTGGCAGATTGTGACGTAACTCATCTGGCGTTGCCTCCCTGTCTTGGTGAATGTGTATTACTCCACAAGGCTTCTGACTACAGTAGCCGTAATGCTCCGACAATCCATCAAGCAGTGTGGCTTCGTAGCTTAACAAAGTTGTATTAACACATTCTGAGAGATTTTTGAGTGCCATGTACCACATAAAATCGGTTCAAGGTCAATAAGCACAACCAGATTAATATGTAAGGCGCACAGAATTTTGAGAACATTAAAGAATTTTAAGTGTGCCTTATAGTCTGAAAAAAAAAAAGGTATGAAGGAGTATGGAGTTTAAAAACACAGTGGAAAAACTTCCTGTATTCTGTATTACCACATGACATCACAAGGTGGAACAGAGTGTTTCCAGTTTGAGAGAAGAACTCAGCCTGAATTTGCCCAGTTTGTGTGTTAAAAATGTGTGAATGAAACAAAACACAACTCCAGGGCTGTTTTTGATGAAGAAACAACATTATTACATAGAGCAAAAAATAATGTAAAATGAGCCCTTTAAAACTGAACATTTCTGGGTGGGAGATAAAGTGCTAAAATGGCTCAAAAGGGCTCAAACTGCGGATTGTATTTTGTTTGCTTTCTGTCTAGCTTCTTACAATGGTTATTAGAGAAAGTAAATATGCCCTCCTGTCGTTATGTCAACCGAATAGCTGTATCCAGAATTGGTGTGACTGCTGGCTTGGAGCGAATGCCATCTGAAAAAGCACCTGATAAGACTGCAACTTTTTGACTGACAGTTGCAATGAAACAATACTGACTAAATGAGCATAATACCAATGCTGACCGGGTCTCATTTTTAAAGGGTGTGTTTTGTACAAAAATGTTATGTAACCTATGTGGTTTTCAATGCCTATGACAGGCTGTACTGCTCATTTTAATAAAACACAGTTGAGATTATTATATTTAAGACCACACTAGGGATTTACATAACTGTTACCTAACAAAATTTCTCTAATGCACACACAAATTATTATCTGATAAATACAAATATTTAAAAAAAACACCTTTTTTCAATTAAATTAATGTAAAAAGTATCAGAAAATGTGTGCCAAACATTTGGATAATCATTCGTATGTTTGAAACCTCTACTTTTTGTACATTTTAAATTTTCAACACATTTTTCAGCATTTCATCACTTCTTGATTTTTTGTAAAACTATCATTTATATTTACAACAGGTATTATCCCACCAACTTTAGTCAAAATTAGAGAATTGTAAAAATCTATAAACAGACAAATTGACAGACCAGATTTGCAATAAGCGGTTCAATCCCAGAACTGAACTTTGTGCATCAGGGTTTTCAGAAATGAGGCAGACGGCGATCAGAGAGCAGAGAGATGAATAAGACCATTTGATTCCACATTCCACATACAGTTTTATAAATGAGACCCTAGAGGAGAGACAACCATGCTCATATTAAAAATGCATGTTTTTCAAAGTATTCTTGAGCAATATAAACTCCCGTAACTGAATGAATACAAGATTAATGCCATACTGTGGAACATTCGAGGAAAGCAAGAAAATTTCTATGGACAAGCAGGATCCTATACCAGAAATGTTACATAGTGCTGCTTAGTTTTCAGTTTATTTGCACATTTATTTGTCATCATTGCACTTAGAGAAACTGGTGAAAATCTTTTCTGTGTTGCAATAGGGTATATCCTTTTTTCTTCTTCAACAGAAAACACTGCTCCACCTTGTGATGTCATGTGATAATACAGGAAGCACTCCACTTTGTTTTTAAACTCTATACACTTTCACTAGAATTATTTGGATGGTTTCAGATCTGGAATTGTTATTCTCTTCTGAACAAAAAATAAAAGGTATTTGTTAACTTGAGAACTACCATTACATGATATCACAAGGTGCAACAGAGCATTAATAAAGAGATGAATAAATCAGGGTTACTCAAACATGTGCAAATGAAACAAAACACACCTCCAGGTAAGTTTTTGAGATGTAACAATGGTATAACATGGCCTAAAGCTTAAACACTCACTTTTGATTTCATCCAAGAGGAGATATAGGTTTTAAAACACAGCAATGCACATGAATATGAGTATGTGTATGAATATTTGTATGAATATGTGTATGAATATGTGTATGAGTATGTGTATGGTGCAGTTGGATGTTACTCTCTAGGCTATGAGCTCACCACCATTTTGCATGTTACAGTGAACAGCCTACTAAAGACCGCTCAGAGGCCTACAACGAATCTCCCATTGACAGTCCACTCAGAGCTCTCCTCCGCTCGTCTTCATCTGCAGAAATCCTGAGCGCTCGTTATTATACCATAGAGGCTCCTGGTAAGGCACAGTGTAGAATGTAACAAAGTACAAGCAGTACCATACGTAAAAATAGATATCTGTACTTTACTTAAGTACATTTTTAAAGTGAATACTTTTTACTTTTACTTCAGTACATTTGAGAGCAGGACTATTCTTTCTACTGCACCACATTTTCGAACAGGAGTGGAAAGTCAAAATATTTTTTATTATTGTCTGAAACCTGCTGAAAAGCCTGGGGGGTTTATTTTCAACATGTTCATGGTTTGAGCAAACAAAAATATACAAATAAATACAACTATTAAAAACGATCGATTCTGTTTCTTTTGAACAAAATTCTGCACAAATCTTTATCAACATCTCTACTCTTGAAGTTTTATTAGATCTCAAAAATCTGCACAAAATACTTTTACTTTTTAAACTGGTAATTTAATACTTTTACTTTCATAAATCTTTAATGTGATACTTTTACTGGAGTATTTTTTGCTCCTGTATCTGTACTTTTACTTAAATAATAAAATCAAGTGATTCTTCCAGCACTGGTAAGGCATGAGGGGTATTCTTGCCTGCCTGCATTTCATAGCATTGTCACTTGAGTGTATGCAAAGCAGCTCACACACATTCTACCTCGGACTTTTCTCTTCACATTTTCTTTCTTTATCATCATCTTTTTCTCACACTGTTCATCAACCCGTGGGACACACAAACAGCCCGTCTCCCAGGATCAATTAGTCACTTCTCGTGGCGTGGCGTCGGCGGCGAAGTGGGAACCGTGGAGACAAAAGCTGCGCAGTGGAGTTGGCGCATGGTGAGGTGATACGGTGACACGCTCCTTCCTTCCAGGCCATTAGCGTGACAAGCACTGGGTGTCCGGGGAGAGGTGGGGCTGACAGGAGAAGGGTGCCCGGGTGCTAGGACACAGGCAGAGAAGGGGAGAGCTGACACACTTTTATTCACTGCTCTTAACTCCTGCTGTTTTTGAACTCCATCTAGGTTCTCTCCCTGGAGCTGTCCCCACTCTCCCTCACTATCTTAAAAGCAGTCTTTTCTCTCTATTCTTTTTTCCAATGCTACACTCTCCTCTCCGCACGCAGCTATGTGATGTAAGTCCATAGCTTTTTTATGGATATGAGAGAATTACCATGCTCGAGATACTTAGACTTTTTTGTATTTTCACATGTCACGTCACATCAGGCGGTAAGAAGAAGGAAACTGTGGGTTCTGGGTGGTGGTTCCATGTTCTTCCTCTGTCTGAGTGGATCTCCTTCAGGCTCTTCGGTTTCTCCATCAACCCAAAACATGCACATAGCTAAAAGCTTTCAGCTGTAGTAATCCTCACTAAGCCTAGCTCAATGTCTGGAGATTGGATGCATTGAAGGATGGGTCAGATCAATACTGATTTACCTCATGGGATTAATAATGTATACCTTAAGGTCCTAAGCCATGTTATAATGTTGTTATCTAATCAAAAACATACCTGGAGTTGTGTTTTTTGTTTTTCGTTCAATACTTTATATTTGTCTGTGTCTTCATCTCCAGAGCTTAAAATGCTCTGTTTGACCTTGTGAAGCCACGAGCCAGTAGTTTTCAAGCTAACACCTTTTACCCTCCTTTTAGTTCAGCAGAGATTGGCACTTCCAAGGCTGAAATTATCCAAATGATTCTAGTGAAGGTGTATGGACTTTAAAACCACAGTGGAGCACTTATTGGATTACCACATTACATCACAAGGTGGAACAGTGTGAGAGTGTTTTCAGATTGAGAAAATAAATCAGGGTGTTAAATATGTGTGAATGAGGTATGTTTTGATGAGAAACATTCTAATAGTGTAATATGGGACCTTTAACTTTAACATTATTATTATCATTCCATGCATTATTATTTATTTATATGCTTGGGAGTGAGAAACACTATTCCGATTCTTCATATGTTTCTTATGAAGAATTGACTATAAACTTTTTTATTTTTTATTTTAATTTGAAACATCAGAAAACCACCAGATAAATGGCAAATGGATGAAGCTCAAGCCTATGCATTCTTGTCATTGTAATAATGGTTAAGACATCATACATAACCGGCATGCTGATTTGACTTTATGTCTTTTAAGACATAAACATTTTGTGACGGTCTCAGATACACTTCTGTTTGTATTTTCCTTTGTCTGGTCTTGGTCCACTCTTGGAGGACTCTGTGGCTGGATGCAGAGTCACAGCAGGACACAGCACCAGAGGCAAACAGCTATTTCAGGATCTTGTCTGGACCGTTTGTTCTTCAGAGGTTAGGGGCGGAGGTGAGGCTATCCAGGATTTCTCAATAACTGCGTTTGAAAATGTGAAAAACAAAATTGGCTCAGTTTGCAGTTGTCTTAAGTTATTCCTAACTTACCTTATGCATTTAGATCATTCTAATTATTATTATAAGTCATGAGTTTTTCTCATTTTAATGCGCTTTTTCACAACTTTCAGAGACGAGAGCAGAGTTTACCGTGACAGTAAAATTAGCAACAATTATCACGGGATCAGTGCACTTGCTGATAATTTGAAAATATAACGTTTTATGATTAGATGCAGACAGAACAAATTAGTCTTATTTTGACCTCAAGCGCTGCTTATAAAATTATTGAAATATATAATTAATATCTATAATTTAATATATGGGTCATCTAAAAAATCATGTAGGAAATTATAATTATAGGTATGTGCTTGGATAGCTTGTTTGAAATCCTGTTTGATTTTTTGAAGTCTGATCTTTTTGTATTTTTGGGACTGTCACATCCATTTTTTTGTGCATAAAATGTAAAATTGTTAAAAAAAAAAGATGAGAAAATTAAGAAAATGTTTGTTCAAATACATGAAGCTCTTTAATCCACAATAAAATAATTACAACTATTTGCAAAGGGAGAAGATGTCTCTATACACAAACTAACAAGGAATTCTATGGTAGAATATTCAACAAACACACTGAGAATTTGTTGTCAAACGGGGGATTTTGGCGCCGTCATTATTTGTGTCCAGTGAGCTGTTTTGGACTTGCTTCGGCACTTTTTGTAGTCCTATAATCCGCATCTTTGTGAGCCAGACTTTATGATTTCTCTCTTGTGCTCATAAAAGTCATAAACAAAGTGTGTGCCCATCGGTGCGTCCAGCAGATCTGCGTGAAGAGGGTGTATGCATGGACAGTCTTTATTACAGAGACATACACACGCACACACACACACGCTACATACACACACACACACACACACACACACACACATACACACCCAATAGCAATGATGTTTTGAGGCTCTCATTAATTCTGCTGGCTCAGTCCACTTCAGTGAGTAAAAGTGTGAGTTCTGTTTTTATGGGGTTTACTCAGCGCCGTGGGGATGGTTTTTACTGGACACTGCGAGAGATGAAGTCGGAGTGGCGTGGTGGTGAAACTCAAGGGTCAGCTGACTTCATGACCCCTGCTGTGACCTCTGCACAGTGATCTGAATAATGCTGATCACACTATGCAGCACGAGTTACAAGGATATAATATTAAGTGATGGTTCTGACAAAATCAAATCATGTTTTAGTTGGTGAACTTAAGTTTAAAAATATGAAATAGTTGTTACTTAGTGAAAAAAAAGTAAAAAAAAGTTTAAAAAAAAATTCAATACTAGGGATGTAACAATAACCGCAATATCGTCATATCGTATTGTGAAAGGTCTCAATATATCGAATCACAATTTAATTTGCTTAAATGCATTGTTTTAGAGTAGTAACAGCTAAGAAACATTGGGAACTCCATATACCATGTTTCATTTCAGTGCAGACAACATGAAGAAATATGTTTTTTTTTTTTTTTTTAACTTTTACTTTTTGATTTGAATCTTGTTAAGGTATTTTAAAAGCAACAAGTATCTTTTCTACAGCTTCTCCAAAATATCGCAATAAATATCGTACCATGAGTTGCATATCATGATACTGTCGTACCGTGAGTTTTGGATATTGTTACATCCCTACTCAATATTAGAATGCCATTAAATTACTTATGATAATACCTTCTTGTATCAACAGAGATAATTACTTTGCCTGGAATGTTCCACAGTATGGCATTGAAATAATCAGAAACTATTCTTCATGTATTCAGCAGCTTATGTTGTTGTTGGTGTTACTGTTCAAAAATACCTATTAAAATTGTATTTCTCACCTCTCCTGATCTGACCTGTAACTTGCATTTCCTGCTTATCTCCATGGAGATATTGTGGAACATTCCAAGCAAAGTAATCGCGTCTCCTTGTAGACAAGTAGGCGGCGCAATATCGAAGTTACAAAGCACACCTTTTTTAGCCAACAGAGTTGTTTCTAGTTTTGTGGTGTGGTGGCAAAAATTTCCAGATGAGACTAAATATTCAGCTTAAGGGGTCCTGTTGTACGTGCTTACTCAGCTTAAATCTATAATGCCTCTGAATACATTTATACACAAAGTAAAAAATGTGGAGATAAATGAATGTGGGTAAATGGGGTATAGCTTCCATGTCCTTGTGCAGCTGTATCTGACCTGTACTCAGTCCACTAGTGACAAAATCCCTACAACACATCTTAAATTCTCTTTGGGTTGTACCAAGAGTGTATCCCTGGTTTTAGAGTGAACCAATCCAACTTGATAAAATACCTTAAGTCATTTTCTCAGACTGAATTTGAAAGTCTGATGTAGTTCCCAAAAGCACATATGGTAATGCTGACCTAGAAAACTGCTACGAGTACCGTCAGAACTGTGACCAAAGAGCAGAGATACCCCATTTGTAATATAAATCCTTTGTATTTATTTGCAAGAGGAAAATTCTGAGAAAGAGGAATATTGACTTATATGAGATTTAGTACAAATAACATACTAATTCCTAGACAAATTTTAAGCCAAATCTTTTGATTTTGTTAAAGGTGCACTAGGTAACTCTTCTGGTGTGGTGTGCACAGGGCAGTAGACAAGAGGGGGTCTGTTGTCCTGGGCCCCAGGGTTTAGTGGACCAAAATTGGACCGGCTACTACCACTTAGTGCCTGCGTTCAATTTCATTTCTCTCCAGCGACTAGGACAGGAATCGGAATACACTAGACAGTTTGCAAGAACAAGAACCAAATAGCAGTGATTGGTTAAATAAAAAAAAGTACCCACCTTACGTTGAGTGAGCGAATCTTAATTCTGCGAGGTCAGGCGGTTTCCACAAAGTGAAACCGGCTGATGAATCAAGCTGGGAGTATGCCACCTGGATGTAAGAATAATAGTGCCTTACTCTTGTAATGCACTTTACAGTCTCGACAAAACCTCCCAAAGTGATACACTGCAGTCATTCATCGGCTCGGTGGACAGAAACAAGGCTGCCAGTCTCCACCATCAGCCCATCCGACCACCACCAATCCTCCATGCACACACCAGTGAAGTGTCTTGCCTAAGGACACAATGACAGAACTTAGTCAGAACGGGAATCTATCCTCCAGTCTTTGAGTTGGAGGACCACAGTCTACACAGAAAGGTTATTATTTTGTATAATGTTCCAGACTATGGCGTTGTAGAATACCAGTCCAAATCCCCAGACAAGTGCCACACATAACTATATCCACAGTAAATAAACTGCTGTGCTGTGATCATGAGAGCACAATAAACACCTGAACCTCTCCTGTTCTAACCCCGTGGAAGAGACTATGAGCTCCTATGATTTGGAAGTTTGAGCAATGTGACAATTAAAAATGCAAGACGGGGGGTATTTTAGGAGTGGCTTTGTGTATTTTTAGACTCCAACAGGGCTACTTCAATATTTATGTTGGGAAAAGTTAGATGCCTGAAGTCCTCATGAGATGATCTGATGTGGGTGAAATATTGCTTTAGTTGGAGAGAAATGTTTTTGCAAAGTGTGAAGTAGGCATGCATAATTTTTACAAAAATAAAAAAAGCTTATTACATTTTTTATTACACTGACTACAATATTCAGACAGTATTATCTTAGAAACATGCTAAAACATACATGGAAATGTCATAGCCAAGGTACAAGTGTTACACAAAAAGTGAAGTGACTACAAAATTAAGTTAATAAGTATTGCTTTATAACACAAGATAACACTGCTTTTTTTTGTTGGAAATATTATTGTTTACAATTTCATGTATCTCCAAACTCTAATTAACCAGCAGCCTCTGTATAAAACCTTAAATAATAATAAGAGATGTCACTGAATAATTCCACTGGATCAGACTTGCCAATCATAGAATTGAATTTAGAATGATCATCATTTGCATCTCTATGTTGTTTTGACCAACTGTCAGTGAGTTTCTTATTCATCCAATATTTGACTCTCTGTTTAGAATTTACCTTTTTTTTTTTCTTTTTCTTTTTTGCTTATTTTTTTCATTTTGTTGGTGTTAAAAAACTATTGTTCTAACCCAGTATTTTTCAACCTTTTCTGAGTCATGACACTAAAAAGATTCTTCTGCCACCCACGAAAAACATTATCAAATTATACCAAATATTTTCCTTGCCCCTGGGACTTTTTGCTACTTTCTATTTGGCAATGATTGTTTTGCTTTCTCAGCGAGTTCAGAGGGCGCTCGAGACATTCCAAAATAGTAAATGATTTAAGAAATTGTGAATTAACTTTTAAAAGTTTGGCTTTTTTCAGAGGCACATCTGGCATTACCTCAAGGCTTTTTCCCCTGCACACTGGTTGAAAATCTAAGTTAACTACCAAAGCTGTTGAAATAGTAGTATTGTTCATTCTAGCTCATTCTATAAACATTTGGTCCATACAGACTACTTTGAATATAGCTGGAATATTTATATCTTTAAAGAACCTATATTACGCTGCTTTCTGATCTATGTTATCATTTTTATTCCCCATCATAAAACATACAAACGTTTTGTTGTTTTGTTTCATTCACACATGTTTAACACACAAAAATGAGTTCTTCTCTCTTAAACAGAAAACACTTAGTTCCGCATAATGATGTCATGTGGTAATACAGGAAATGCTCCACTGTGTTTTTAAGCTTCATATGCCTTCATTAGAATTATTTGGATAATTTCAGTGCCAGAAGTAAAAGCTAAAAGGAGCTGTTAACTTGAAAACTACTCCTTCATAAGGGTTACTCAAACGTGTGTAACTCCAGACATGTTTTTGATGAGGTAACAACATTTTAGCATGGCTTAAAGGGGCACTGTATAACTTTTGTGGTGGAGGGTCCATCACCTGCTTGTCTTCATGAGAATTGTTATTGCTTTGTCTTGAATGCTCCACAGTATGGTGCTAAACTATTCATCTTGCATTTATTCTAATTACACGTGTGTTTTTAACTTAAAACATGCATTCTTACTGTGAGTGGGCTTGCCTCTCCATAGATCTGACTCTGTGTTTCTGTAGTGTCACTTGTTTGTACTTAGTAAGACAGATAAATAATGAGAGTTATAATAGACAGTAAATTATCATGGAAAGCCCACATTAGACAGATAAAAACAAACATTTCCAAAAGTCTTGCTATAGTAAACAAAGTAAAATATTACCTTGATCAAAATGCCCTTTGTACATTCTACTGCTCATTTGGTCTTTATTTCACAAGTGTGGCGGAACAGTTACCAATGTACAGTTAATCCATTAATTACATTAGAGAAATGAGCTTTGCGAATTATCCATTAAGTTGGATTTTTAGAACACACCCATAATCTTTTTGCTCCAAGCTCCTAAATTTTCCTGACCTTATAAAATATTATACACTGGTAATAATATCTAGAACATTCAACAATTTACTACCAAGTAATCTACAAAGCCTGTTCAAAATGAGAGAGAGAGAACTAATAATTTAAGAAGGTATGGAAATTTCAAATTGCCCAATGTTCGAACTACTCATAAAAAGTTTCTGTGTCTATATGTGGTGTAAAAACTCTGGAACAGTCTGGATCCACATCTCAAGCACTGCCAAAATATCCATAAATTCAAGCTGTTATATAAATATGGTCTATAGAGAGTGAGTCTTAAAGGGACAGTCTGGAATTTTGGATGTAGGACTTCATTTCCTAGTGAGCCAGAGTGTTGGAGACGTGTGGAGACACTTTTTAAAAATATTCCATCCAGTCCTTGTATTTGCAGAGGTCGCTGGTGCTAGGCTAGTGCATGTCAATGGCCATAGTTAGCCTGCCACTAAAAACAGTCTTACCCACTCCACAAAGCACCTGAAGCAAATCTGTTATTACGCCAGACTGTCAAAGTAAAGTTCTGTGTTGATAGAATAGTGTTTGAAATAAAACTAACCTTGCATCACATGAAGCGTTGCATGTTGAGGGACAATTTTCTCATATATCAGTCCGCGGCTGCCAAGCTTTCTATCAAGAAGTACAACTTGCTGTTGCTGCTCAGACATAAATCCTTTAAACACAGGGTTGGTTTTACTTCTAAAATTATTCTATTGACACAAACATTAACATTGACAGTCTAGTGTAATATTAGAATTGCTTCGGGTGCTTTGTGGAGTGGGTAAGATTGTTTTTAGTGGCAGGCTAACTATGGCCATTGACATGTGCTAGCCTAGCACCAGCGACCTCTGCAAATAGGATGGGATTAACGTTCTCAAATTTTACAGGTGGGTATGCAGGCGGGTAGTGATTACACACGGGCAGGTCAGGTCAATCAAATATATATTATACATATATATATAAGAGTACCATGTACAAATAGTTCTAATCACAGTGTGTTCAGAAGGCCTACAGGGGTCTACATTCTTTATATTTAACTAAAGCCTACATCACTTAACAGCGACCATGGCAATATTCTCCAGCAGCATTCATGGTTTGAGGAGCATCGGCATGACGGAAGAGATAAAAGTTAAGTTGATGAGCGGTGCTTTTAAAATAGTTCACAATAACTCTTCAAGGGCAACATTTGTGTGTGATTTATCATGGGCACGGACGGGTAATGGGTAGAATGTTAATGGGTCCAGGCGGGTGCGGATTTAACTTATAATCAAGGGTTAACAGGCGGGTGTGGTGCTGTACTGCACGAATGAGAGCGGGTACAGGTCTCCAAAAATGTACCCGTGCAGGACTCTGACTCAGGTATGTTTTATTGTCAACTGTGAAGTTAAGTTAAACAAAAATGTCAAAATATTTTACAAAACTACATAAACGCTTTTACCAAACCTTCATGATAAAACACAAGCTTTTCTAAATATGTCTTACTTCTTCCTACTCCATTTTGAGTGTCTCTTGTTTCTGTTTTTGCTAATAACATATCTTGAAATAAAGATGAAAAACATAACCTCTTTTGAACTCTTTTAAATGAGTGACTCGACCAGCTGATAGATCTCGTCTCCCACTTCGTCGGCTGCCTCCAAAAGCTCTTCCCACTTCTTATCAGAGCTCTGGTCAGTTCTGGTCCAAGTGTCTCTTTCCAAAGCCAACTTCAGTCTCTGCACAGCATCTAACAACAGCTCTTCTGGACTTGAACTACATGACCCACAATCCTCTGCTTCTACTTCTTCTTCCTGCAGCTCTGATTGTTCTGGCTGTACAGGAGGTGGACTGGAGCATTGTTCTGGCCCCTCCTCTTCGACGTACAGACTGTGTGACAGTGGCGATCCACAGAGCACAGTTGGGGGCGGAGTCACATCATCTTCGTCACCTTCTAGAAGTTTAAGCTCCTCCTCTTCCTCTGTTTCCTCATTTTCTTCTTCTTCTTCTTCGTCATCTTCTGCTTCGTCCTCTGTTGTTTCAGTATTGCGATGACTTTCGATTTTCTCCAAGGCCTGCGTTACAAAGGTTTCCAACATGGAGTGATGCCGTTTGAGCGTTTCCACGGTAACCTCCACCTGAGAATACTTGTCTTCCAAAACGCTGTGCTCTGATTGGACGGTTTGCCTCAGCGCCTCAAGTTGTTCCTCTAATACGCATTTGTCTTGTTGCAAAGTTCGCAGTTCCTCCTTCAGAGCGTCTCTTTCTGATTGGTCAATGTCCCAGTCTGTTTGCTGGGCGGAGTCTGATCGCTCCGGAGTTGGTGATTGGTCGGTTGGCTGGGATGGTGACACTGGTGCATCATGGGATAAATCTAAGCTGTCTTCTCTTGGCGGTTGAGGGTTTTGCGGAGCACCCATTGACACTTGTCTCTGCCTCCCGCTTTGCTTCAGTCTCAGGGCGTGGCGTGCATTCTGGACCAATGACGATACAGATTCTTTAAAAGTGGGCGGCATACAGAACTCAATCATTGGATGGTGCTGTTTGTGCTTCCTGGTCCGACGGTTTGTGAAAAAACACGTCTGACAAAGATGGACGTTAACACACTTCTCACAGCGGAACCTCAGGCCAGTGAAGGGGCGGGACTTGCAGCAGTGGCATCGCACGTTATGAGAGATATTTTGACTGACGCTTAGCCGGTACATCGTGGGTAACCATAGCAACAGACGAGGTTCACTGTGAAGCCACGAGATGACGTGATCGCGAGAAACAGACGGTGACAGAACGCTTTTAAAACAGGACTTGACTGCCACCTCAACAGAACCAAACACAGCGTCTTCTTGTACTAGCTTGGGTATCACACTGAGGTTGTGGAGCAAGGTCCGAAGAGAAGATCGATTGACTGAACCAGGAATAGGAGATGTACCAGAGGCCGCTAGCGAGACCAACGCCAAATACTTCTCTTTGAGCGAATCAGCACATAATGCGACCAAAAACGTCTGCAAAGAATCCACGTCCACACTTCCTCCTTTGTCGAAAAGCGTAAAAATGGCACTACTCGTCTCCTCTGGCGCTTCTAGAGTCACGTGACCAGGTATTTCCTGGGACACGCTGACGAACATCCTGTTTAAGAGCTGAACCACTTCTGGTCTGCTGACGTCGCTAACTCCGCCCACCGAGCGCAGGGCCGTGGTCACGTGACGCACCAACACCACATGGAGGTGCGTGAGCCTCTGGATAGACTGCAGTTTGAGAGAGGATCTGTAGACTGAGGCGTGGACTTCGTTTAGAGCTTCAATGCTGTCTAGATCCATCATCAAAAGTATGAGGTAATCCTGAACGTTAAAAATGAAGGATAATCGATAAAATGTCAGAGAAGTTCCTTGTGCGTGTAGTCCACAGAGCAGGCTGTACCATAATGGGACAATAGTGGAGCATGGTGAGCTGACCTGCTGTCGATAAATTATGAATGAGCTGTTGTTGCCACTTCTCGCCTGTCACCTGTTCAACCTGCTGTTCTTTGGCCAATCACAGACCTTCAGATGATCATGTGATATACTCGAAAGGGAGGGGATTGTACTATTACTCTGGAGAATTTAGAGTGGCAATTTTTAACCATAAGTATACTAATTTGTGGTTAAATGATAAATGAATCTTTTCTGTATGGCATTAAACTAAATTGTCAAATCTTTAAAATATACTTAATACACAAAACTGACTTTTGTGGGCTTCAAAAACATACCTACAGTAATCTTAACAGAATGTTGCCCTTACTGAAAAATGTAAAAGTGACCAAGGTACAAACCCGAGGCACTAAGGCTGAATATATTAAATGCCAACGCATTTCGACCAGCAAGAAGGTCTTCATCAGGGCATAATCAATCAATTACATTTTTCAGTAAGGGCAACATTCTGTGAAGATTACAAGTTTAACCCTCATAGAGCATCTGTACTGCTTTTCTTTTACTTTTTTGTGACCAGTGAAGAGCTCTACCTCTTTTCTTCATCTGATACCTAGAGTAATGTTTTGTTTCATTCACACATATTTGAGTAACCCTTTATTGTTNGTTTGGGTTTAGTAAACCGCTCATTGATTACATTTTAAACAGCACATAATAAGCCCTGATTTTACTATCGCATTTTTAAAATTACATTTGTGTGTTTACAATACAAAAACCCAAACAGCAGAACCACACAATTTCACAAGAGGAAGTAGGGAGCTCTGTTTGTGTAAGTGGATTTATTAATTTATCAGAAAAAGAGTTAAAACCATATACATAGAATAGAACACACTGTAATTTGAATACAATTAAAATCATATTCAGTATACATCATAAAACAAAGTGTAAATATCATTTCATTTTTGCCCAAGCTAGATACCTCACAAGAGAGAAATGTGACCTCCTTTTAAAAGATGAGCATCTTGAGCTTAAGGCTGGACTGAAAAAGAGCATGAAGGTGTCAGAATCCTTAAGATAAAGTGTTGTTGGATGATTCTTCAGCAGAAGAATCTGTTAGCTGAGCGGCTGACAGGAGGCAAGGTCACTTTGTGAAAGCTCAAACTTTTGTATTCAAACCACACGAAACTTGCAAAAGCAGAGATTGACGGAGAATGTTCCTGGAGAGTGCCATTCATCAAAACCACAAACTTCTTTGTTGAAATGTTGTTCAGTCTGCACTTGGTGAACCCCCTACAACATGCTGCTAACTGAACTATATAATCTTTACTCAATATACTTTTAATGTATAATATAATCTCTTTTATAATGAAATACAGCCTACTGGAACTTTAGGAGGAAATGGATCTAGAAGAAATTTGAGCCTTGTTGGTGATGACATGATGACTGATTCAGGGTTCCCAGGCTTTGGCAACCCAACCTGCACAAGAGCATCTGAAAAACAAGACTTCTTTAATTTGATTTAATTTTATTATCAGTATGATGAATGCTTAACTTTCATAACATGTTAGTTTGCTGTGTGAGATGCTTGTGTGCTGTCTGGATACTCTCCCACAGCAGAGCACAGCCCCCCGCCCGCTCCCTGTATTGGCTCAGCACTGCTCTAAAGTTTGGTTTGATCTGGATCTGTACAAAAGCTGCTCATTCACATGAGGCCATTTACAGTGATGTCCTAAAGTGTGTTTTCTTACCCTGTGTGAGGTCCTAATGCTGCGATGTTGGATTTCCTCACCCGTGTCCTTTCTGTAATCAGCTCCATTTAATTTTGTGACCAAATTATTCCCATTGTGCCGCTTTGGTTAGTTTATAAAGTTGCCTGGTAATGAGGCAAAGATTGCAGACATTACCCACGCTGGCAGTGCTCTTAAATGCTACATTGGTCGCAGAATTGGTTGAGATGTCATCACCATATTTTTACCTGTACCACTCCAACCTCCAGCAGCGAAGTACAGCTCAACCTGGACACACCCCTCCTTAACTTTAGCGCTAGTCCTAAGATCAGGGGCAAGATCAGGCCCAAGGGCGTTTTCATAATAAATTGGTAGGCTATAGCTGAAATGCTAGTACAACTTGATATACCTGGGCAGTTTGTCTATTGTTCTAGCAAGTACAAACCCATGCAATTTCTATGCTAGCATCTTTTAAAGGTGCACTGTGTAATGGCCCTGTCTCACCTTGACGATTTAGCCAGCGTATGACGATGTACCAGACTTTCCCTAAAACACTGGCATACGCTGAACTATCAGTGTTTTTTTTTTTCAATTTTGGGGGTATACATAGCGTATTCATAACGAGTTGGACATATAGTGTATTCGTAACTTATATAGAACATTTTGATAACTTATATGCTTAGCGTGTTGCCAGGATCCACAACTTATGCCCAACTTATGCATAGCACACGCAAGGCTCAAGTGCCATCGCCTATAAAAGAAAGGCTGCAGCTAGACAATTCATAACTGCACTAGACATCGCAGTAGCAACAATGTGATCTCTTCTTCTCCTGGCTCTATAGGCATGTAAGTGGTACAGTGACAAATCGAGGAGATTCCCCATTTTTATTTACCAATTTCCCTACACGCTGCCAATACACAATTATACGGTAGCTATAAGTTAGAAACATGTTCTGTAAGTTCTGTGGTCGTCAGAACACGTCAAATACATCTGCATGCGTCAATATGTGTTGGAGGTAAGTTCGATACAGTTAAACACAGGTTCAAAGCAAGTTACTCATAAGTTATGGACACGCGAGACAATATCTCAACACATTTGGATTTATAATGTATGTGAACGTGTGTCAACAATCACATAATTTACCTACAACTTATGGCCCACGTATGCAGGAGTTATAAACATACGCTGACATACGTTGAGAAATTTTCAACATATGCAAAATTTTTCGACGACCTTGCCGTATGTCGATGTATGCCAAGGTGCTTCAGCGTGCTCATAACTTATACAAAATTTACCTATAACTTATTTGACGTACGCCAGTGTATTTGTCAAATTTTTCATACATCGGCATACACTGGCCAAAGCATCAAGGTGTAACAGCCCCATATCTTGTTTCCGTCATCTGCTTGTCTCCGTTGAGATGTGCCTAGAATGTTCCACAGTATGGCCATAAACTTAAGAATTGCAAGCCAAATTACAGGTTAGATCTGTGGAGAGCTGACCCCACTAACAGCAAGGATGGATGTTTTTTAGGATATTTTTGAGCAATAAATAATACCTGTACTAGAATAATGCAATACAGATTAGTTTAATACAATTCTGTGGACAATTTAAACCAAAGCATCACATCAGGTTGGCATCCCTCTCCAGAAAAGTTACACAGTGCACCTTTAATGCTGTCTCTTTTCACATTTTCAAACATGCTCAACCATTTACCAACGGTATTAAACCAAATCATATTTCTAGTGAAGCTCTCCCACCAAAATATAGCCTATTGGAAAAAATATCGCTTCGTGCATGTAATTTGGCTTTCAGGAGGAGCCTTCAGCCTTGAAAATTGTGATTCCCAGCTCCATTGGATCTGCGCTCGTATACAGGCGGTAGATGTGTAGCAAGCTTTGCCAAGTCGGTGCATTTCTTTGGCCTTATCTCACATTCATTCACCATGCATCATCCGAGCTCCCAACGCCACTGTAAGCTATGATTCAGCGCACTATTCTTATCATGCGCTGACCTCCTCGCTCGCTTCTCCAATAAGCATAACCGTATCTGACAAGGCTGCAGCTATTGAAGGAGCGTGGATGCTAGTAGGCCCCCTCCAGATAGCTCCCCGTCCTTCTGTTCTCTTGGCCAATTTCCACCAGTGCTGAAGCCTCCTTTTGCATTTCGCGCCTTGGAGCTTATTTGGTTTGCTTTTCCCCTTTTTTTATCCTCGTCCTGGAGCGTTCCCCATCAACAGGCAGATGAGTAAACACTGTAGTCTTTGAGTTGCTTCAAGAAGTGTTGCCAGATCTGTCATTTTGAGACTTTGAGTTTTGATATTGGCCAATTGCATTTCTTTTATGAGTTAACTAGGATTAGGAGGTCCCAAATTATTGCACTAAATTGACTGTTGTGTTTGTTAAGCCATGTTGTAATGCTGTTACCTCATCAAAAACATACCCGGAGTTGTGTTTTGTTTCATTCACACATGTTTGAGTAATCCTTTATTTATTAGTCTGTCTGCATCTCCAAAGCTCAAAATGCTCTGTTCCACCCTGTGATGTCATGTAGTGATAGTTTTCAAGTTTGCAGCTTCCTTTTAGCTTTAGTTTAAAAGAGATAGGCAGTTCCAGGGTAGAAATTACCATATTGTCCAGACTATAACGCGCACTGGATTATAAGGCAATAACAATAAAGATAAAGATTCTCTCGTCTATTTTCATACATAAAGTGCACCGGATTATAAGGCACATTAATCGAAACAAAACAGTCAGATAAGTCAAACTTTATTCAACTCATTCACAATAACTCTCAACATTGTTCAGATCTAACACATACACTCACTTTTTCAGTTCATTCCTTCCACAAATCCATCAAATTCTTCATCTTCAGTGTCTGAGTTTAACAGTTGGGCAACTTCGGCATCAAGCCCGGATCCCTCTCGTCATTATCCGAGTCACTCTTATTGCTGTTACTTAGCTGTTCAATGATGATGATTCCTTTGTGAAAGCTTGGACGACACTTGAGACTGATCCCTTAGCCCAAGCTTCCGTCATCCATTGGCAGATTGTGACGTAACTCATCTGGCGTTGCCTCCCTGTCTTGGTGAATGTGTATTACTCCACAAGGCTTCTGACTACAGTAGCCGTAATGCTCCGACAATCCATCAAGCAGTGTGGCTTTGTAGTTTACCAAAGTCGTATTAACACATTCTGAGAGATTTTTGAGTGCCATGTACCACATAAAATCGGTTCAAGGTCAATAAGCACAACCAGATTAATATGTAAGGCGCACAGAATTTTGAGAACATTAAAGAATTTTAAGTGCGCCTTATAGTCTGAAAAAAAAAAAGGTATGAAGGAGTATGGAGTTTAAAAACACAGTGGAAAACTTCCTGTATTCTGTATTACCACATGACATCACAAGGTGGAACAGAGTGTTTCCAGTTTGAGAGAAGAACTCAGCCTGAATTTGCCCAGTTTGTGTGTTAAAAATGTGTGAATGAAACAAAACACAACTCCAGGGCTGTTTTTGATGAAGAAACAACATTATTACATAGAGCAAAAAATAATGTAAAATGAGCCCTTTAAAACTGAACATTTCTGGGTGGGAGATAAAGTGCTAAAATGGCTCAAAAGGGCTCAAACTGCGGATTGTATTTTGTTTGCTTTCTGTCTAGCTTCTTACAATGGTTATTAGAGAAAGTAAATATGCCCTCCTGTCGTTATGTCAACCGAATAGCTGTATCCAGAATTGGTGTGACTGCTGGCTTGGAGCGAATGCCATCTGAAAAAGCACCTGATAAGACTGCAACTTTTTGACTGACAGTTGCAATGAAACAATACTGACTAAATGAGCATAATACCAATGCTGACCGGGTCTCATTTTTAAAGGGTGTGTTTTGTACAAAAATGTTATGTAACCTATGTGGTTTTCAATGCCTATGACAGGCTGTACTGCTCATTTTAATAAAACACAGTTGAGATTATTATATTTAAGACCACACTAGGGATTTACATAACTGTTACCTAACAAAATTTCTCTAATGCACACACAAATTATTATCTGATAAATACAAATATTTAAAAAAAACACCTTTTTTCAATTAAATTAATGTAAAAAGTATCAGAAAATGTGTGCCAAACATTTGGATAATCATTCGTATGTTTGAAACCTCTACTTTTTGTACATTTTAAATTTTCAACACATTTTTCAGCATTTCATCACTTCTTGATTTTTTGTAAAACTATCATTTATATTTACAACAGGTATTATCCCACCAACTTTAGTCAAAATTAGAGAATTGTAAAAATCTATAAACAGACAAATTGACAGACCAGATTTGCAATAAGCGGTTCAATCCCAGAACTGAACTTTGTGCATCAGGGTTTTCAGAAATGAGGCAGACGGCGATCAGAGAGCAGAGAGATGAATAAGACCATTTGATTCCACATTCCACATACAGTTTTATAAATGAGACCCTAGAGGAGAGACAACCATGCTCATATTAAAAATGCATGTTTTTCAAAGTATTCTTGAGCAATATAAACTCCCGTAACTGAATGAATACAAGATTAATGCCATACTGTGGAACATTCGAGGAAAGCAAGAAAATTTCTATGGACAAGCAGGATCCTATACCAGAAATGTTACATAGTGCTGCTTAGTTTTCAGTTTATTTGCACATTTATTTGTCATCATTGCACTTAGAGAAACTGGTGAAAATCTTTTCTGTGTTGCAATAGGGTATATCCTTTTTTCTTCTTCAACAGAAAACACTGCTCCACCTTGTGATGTCATGTGATAATACAGGAAGCACTCCACTTTGTTTTTTAAACTCTATACACTTTCACTAGAATTATTTGGATGGTTTCAGATCTGGAATTGTTATTCTCTTCTGAACAAAAAATAAAAGGTATTTGTTAACTTGAGAACTACCATTACATGATATCACAAGGTGCAACAGAGCATTAATAAAGAGATGAATAAATCAGGGTTACTCAAACATGTGCAAATGAAACAAAACACACCTCCAGGTAAGTTTTTGAGATGTAACAATGGTATAACATGGCCTAAAGCTTAAACACTCACTTTTGATTTCATCCAAGAGGAGATATAGGTTTTAAAACACAGCAATGCACATGAATATGAGTATGTGTATGAATATTTGTATGAATATGTGTATGAATATGTGTATGAGTATGTGTATGGTGCAGTTGGATGTTACTCTCTAGGCTATGAGCTCACCACCATTTTGCATGTTACAGTGAACAGCCTACTAAAGACCGCTCAGAGGCCTACAACGAATCTCCCATTGACAGTCCACACTCAGAGCTCTCCTCCGCTCGTCTTCATCTGCAGAAATCCTGAGCGCTCGTTATTATACCATAGAGGCTCCTGGTAAGGCACAGTGTAGAATGTAACAAAGTACAAGCAGTACCATACGTAAAAATAGATATCTGTACTTTACTTAAGTACATTTTTAAAGTGAATACTTTTTACTTTTACTTCAGTACATTTGAGAGCAGGACTATTCTTTCTACTGCACCACATTTTCGAACAGGAGTGGAAAGTCAAAATATTTTTTATTATTGTCTGAAACCTGCTGAAAAGCCTGGGGGGTTTATTTTCAACATGTTCATGGTTTGAGCAAACAAAAATATACAAATAAATACAACTATTAAAAACGATCGATTCTGTTTCTTTTGAACAAAATTCTGCACAAATCTTTATCAACATCTCTACTCTTGAAGTTTTATTAGATCTCAAAAATCTGCACAAAATACTTTTACTTTTTAAACTGGTAATTTAATACTTTTACTTTCATAAATCTTTAATGTGATACTTTTACTGGAGTATTTTTTGCTCCTGTATCTGTACTTTTACTTAAATAATAAAATCAAGTGATTCTTCCAGCACTGGTAAGGCATGAGGGGTATTCTTGCCTGCCTGCATTTCATAGCATTGTCACTTGAGTGTATGCAAAGCAGCTCACACACATTCTACCTCGGACTTTTCTCTTCACATTTTCTTTCTTTATCATCATCTTTTTCTCACACTGTTCATCAACCCGTGGGACACACAAACAGCCCGTCTCCCAGGATCAATTAGTCACTTCTCGTGGCGTGGCGTCGGCGGCGAAGTGGGAACCGTGGAGACAAAAGCTGCGCAGTGGAGTTGGCGCATGGTGAGGTGATACGGTGACACGCTCCTTCCTTCCAGGCCATTAGCGTGACAAGCACTGGGTGTCCGGGGAGAGGTGGGGCTGACAGGAGAAGGGTGCCCGGGTGCTAGGACACAGGCAGAGAAGGGGAGAGCTGACACACTTTTATTCACTGCTCTTAACTCCTGCTGTTTTTGAACTCCATCTAGGTTCTCTCCCTGGAGCTGTCCCCACTCTCCCTCACTATCTTAAAAGCAGTCTTTTCTCTCTATTCTTTTTTCCAATGCTACACTCTCCTCTCCGCACGCAGCTATGTGATGTAAGTCCATAGCTTTTTTATGGATATGAGAATTACCATGCTCGAGATACTTAGACTTTTTTGTATTTTCACATGTCACGTCACATCAGGCGGTAAGAAGAAGGAAACTGTGGGTTCTGGGTGGTGGTTCCATGTTCTTCCTCTGTCTGAGTGGATCTCCTTCAGGCTCTTCGGTTTCTCCATCAACCCAAAACATGCACATAGCTAAAAGCTTTCAGCTGTAGTAATCCTCACTAAGCCTAGCTCAATGTCTGGAGATTGGATGCATTGAAGGATGGGTCAGATCAATACTGATTTACCTCATGGGATTAATAATGTATACCTTAAGGTCCTAAGCCATGTTATAATGTTGTTATCTAATCAAAAACATACCTGGAGTTGTGTTTTGTTTTTCGTTCAATACTTTATATTTGTCTGTCTTCATCTCCAGAGCTTAAAATGCTCTGTTTGACCTTGTGAAGCCACGAGCCAGTAGTTTTCAAGCTAACACCTTTTACCCTCCTTTTAGTTCAGCAGAGATTGGCACTTCCAAGGCTGAAATTATCCAAATGATTCTAGTGAAGGTGTATGGACTTTAAAACCACAGTGGAGCACTTATTGGATTACCACATTACATCACAAGGTGGAACAGTGTGAGAGTGTTTTCAGATTGAGAAAATAAATCAGGTGTTAAATATGTGTGAATGAGGTATGTTTTGATGAGAAACATTCTAATAGTGTAATATGGGACCTTTAACTTTAACATTATTATTATCATTCCATGCATTATTATTTATTTATATGCTTGGGAGTGAGAAACACTATTCCGATTCTTCATATGTTTCTTATGAAGAATTGACTATAAACTTTTTTATTTTTTATTTTAATTTGAAACATCAGAAAACCACCAGATAAATGGCAAATGGATGAAGCTCAAGCCTATGCATTCTTGTCATTGTAATAATGGTTAAGACATCATACATAACCGGCATGCTGATTTGACTTTATGTCTTTTAAGACATAAACATTTTGTGACGGTCTCAGATACACTTCTGTTTGTATTTTCCTTTGTCTGGTCTTGGTCCACTCTTGGAGGACTCTGTGGCTGGATGCAGAGTCACAGCAGGACACAGCACCAGAGGCAAACAGCTATTTCAGGATCTTGTCTGGACCGTTTGTTCTTCAGAGGTTAGGGGCGGAGGTGAGGCTATCCAGGATTTCTCAATAACTGCGTTTGAAAATGTGAAAAACAAAATTGGCTCAGTTTGCAGTTGTCTTAAGTTATTCCTAACTTACCTTATGCATTTAGATCATTCTAATTATTATTATAAGTCATGAGTTTTTCTCATTTTAATGAGCTTTTCACAACTTTCAGAGACGAGAGCAGAGTTTACCGTGACAGTAAAATTAGCAACAATTATCACGGGATCAGTGCACTTGCTGATAATTTGAAAATATAACGTTTTATGATTAGATGCAGACAGAACAAATTAGTCTTATTTTGACCTCAAGCGCTGCTTATAAAATTATTGAAATATATAATTAATATCTATAATTTAATATATGGGTCATCTAAAAAATCATGTAGGAAATTATAATTATAGGTATGTGCTTGGATAGCTTGTTTGAAATCCTGTTTGATTTTTTGAAGTCTGATCTTTTTGTATTTTTGGGACTGTCACATCCATTTTTTTGTGCATAAAATGTAAAATTGTTAAAAAAAAAGATGAGAAAATTAAGAAAATGTTTGTTCAAATACATGAAGCTCTTTAATCCACAATAAATAAATTACAACTATTTGCAAAGGGAGAAGATGTCTCTATACACAAACTAACAAGGAATTCTATGGTAGAATATTCAACAAACACACTGAGAATTTGTTGTCAAACGGGGGATTTTGGCGCCGTCATTATTTGTGTCCAGTGAGCTGTTTTGGACTTGCTTCGGCACTTTTTGTAGTCCTATAATCCGCATCTTTGTGAGCCAGACTTTATGATTTCTCTCTTGTGCTCATAAAAGTCATAAACAAAGTGTGTGCCCATCGGTGCGTCCAGCAGATCTGCGTGAAGAGGGTGTATGCATGGACAGTCTTTATTACAGAGACATACACACGCACACACACCTACATACACACACACACACACACACACACACACACATACACACCCAATAGCAATGATGTTTTGAGGCTCTCATTAATTCTGCTGGCTCAGTCCACTTCAGTGAGTAAAAGTGTGAGTTCTGTTTTTATGGGGTTTACTCAGCGCCGTGGGGATGGTTTTTACTGGACACTGCGAGAGATGAAGTCGGAGTGGCGTGGTGGTGAAACTCAAGGGTCAGCTGACTTCATGACCCCTGCTGTGACCTCTGCACAGTGATCTGAATAATGCTGATCACACTATGCAGCACGAGTTACAAGGATATAATATTAAGTGATGGTTCTGACAAAATCAAATCATGTTTTAGTTGGTGAACTTAAGTTTAAAAATATGAAATAGTTGTTACTTAGTGAAAAAAAAGTAAAAAAAAGTTTTAAAAAAAATTCAATACTAGGGATGTAACAATAACCGCAATATCGTCATATCGTATTGTGAAAGGTCTCAATATATCGAATCACAATTTAATTTGCTTAAATGCATTGTTTTAGAGTAGTAACAGCTAAGAAACATTGGGAACTCCATATACCATGTTTCATTTCAGTGCAGACAACATGAAGAAATATGTTGTTTTTTTTTTTTTTAACTTTTACTTTTTGATTTGAATCTTGTTAAGGTATTTTAAAAGCAACAAGTATCTTTTCTACAGCTTCTCCAAAATATCGCAATAAATATCGTACCATGAGTTGCATATCATGATACTGTCGTACCGTGAGTTTTGGATATTGTTACATCCCTACTCAATATTAGAATGCCATTAAATTACTTATGATAATACCTTCTTGTATCAACAGAGATAATTACTTTGCCTGGAATGTTCCACAGTATGGCATTGAAATAATCAGAAACTATTCTTCATGTATTCAGCAGCTTATGTTGTTGTTGGTGTTACTGTTCAAAAATACCTATTAAAATTGTATTTCTCACCTCTCCTGATCTGACCTGTAACTTGCATTTCCTGCTTATCTCCATGGAGATATTGTGGAACATTCCAAGCAAAGTAATCGCGTCTCCTTGTAGACAAGTAGGCGGCGCAATATCGAAGTTACAAAGCACACCTTTTTTAGCCAACAGAGTTGTTTCTAGTTTTGTGGTGTGGTGGCAAAATTTCCAGATGAGACTAAATATTCAGCTTAAGGGGTCCTGTTGTACGTGCTTACTCAGCTTAAATCTATAATGCCTCTGAATACATTTATACACAAAGTAAAAAATGTGGAGATAAATGAATGTGGGTAAATGGGGTATAGCTTCCATGTCCTTGTGCAGCTGTATCTGACCTGTACTCAGTCCACTAGTGACAATAAAATCCCTACAACACATCTTAAATTCTCTTTGGGTTGTACCAAGAGTGTATCCCTGGTTTTAGAGTGAACCAATCCAACTTGATAAAATACCTTAAGTCATTTTCTCAGACTGAATTTGAAAGTCTGATGTAGTTCCCAAAAGCACATATGGTAATGCTGACCTAGAAAACTGCTACGAGTACCGTCAGAACTGTGACCAAAGAGCAGAGATACCCCATTTGTAATATAAATCCTTTGTATTTATTTGCAAGAGGAAAAATTCTGAGAAAGAGGAATATTGACTTATATGAGATTTAGTACAAATAACATACTAATTCCTAGACAAATTTTAAACCAAATCTTTTGATTTTGTTAAAGGTGCACTAGGTAACTCTTCTGGTGTGGTGTGCACAGGGCAGTAGACAAGAGGGGGTCTGTTGTCCTGGGCCCCAGGGTTTAGTGGACCAAAACTTGGACCGGCTACTACCACTTAGTGCCTGCGTTCAATTTCATTTCTCTCCAGCGACTAGGACAGGAATCGGAATACACTAGACAGTTTGCAAGAACAAGAACCAAATAGCAGTGATTGGTTAAATAAAAAAAAGTACCCACCTTACGTTGAGTGAGCGAATCTTAATTCTGCGAGGTCAGGCGGTTTCCACAAAGTGAAACCGGCTGATGAATCAAGCTGGGAGTATGCCACCTGGATGTAAGAATAATAGTGCCTTACTCTTGTAATGCACTTTACAGTCTCGACAAAACCTCCCAAAGTGATACACTGCAGTCATTCATCGGCTCGGTGGACAGAAACAAGGCTGCCAGTCTCCACCATCAGCCCATCCGACCACCACCAATCCTCCATGCACACACCAGTGAAGTGTCTTGCCTAAGGACACAATGACAGAACTTAGTCAGAACGGGAATCTATCCTCCAGTCTTTGAGTTGGAGGACCACAGTCTACACAGAAAGGTTTTATTTTTTTTGTATAATGTTCCAGACTATGGCGTTGTAGAATACCAGTCCAAAGCCCCAGACAAGTGCCACACATAACTATATCCACAGTAAATAAACTGCTGTGCTGTGATCATGAGAGCACAATAAACACCTGAACCTCTCCTGTTCTAACCCCGTGGAAGAGACTATGAGCTCCTATGATTTGGAAGTTTGAGCAATGTGACAATTAAAAATGCAAGACGGGGGGTATTTTTTAGGAGTGGCTTTGTGTATTTTTAGACTCCAACAGGGCTACTTCAATATTTATGTTGGGAAAAGTTAGATGCCTGAAGTCCTCATGAGATGATCTGATGTGGGTGAAATATTGCTTTAGTTGGAGAGAAATGTTTTTGCAAAGTGTGAAGTAGGCATGCATAATTTTTACAAAAATAAAAAAAGCTTATTACATTTTTTATTACACTGACTACAATATTCAGACAGTATTATCTTAGAAACATGCTAAAACATACATGGAAATGTCATAGCCAAGGTACAAGTGTTACATAAAAAGTGAAGTGACTACAAAGTATTGCTTTATAACACAAGATAACACTGCTTTTTTTGTTGGAAATATTATAATTTACAATTTCATGTATCTCCAAACTCTAATTAACCAGCAGCCTCTGTATAAAACCTTAAATAATAATAAGAGATGTCACTGAATAATTCCACTGGATCAGACTTGCCAATCATAGAATTGAATTTAGAATGATCATCATTTGCATCTCTATGTTGTTTTGACCAACTGTCAGTGAGTTTCTTATTCATCCAATATTTGACTCTCTGTTTAGAATTTACCTTTTTTTTTTTTTTTTTTTTTTGCTTTTTTTTTTCATTTTGTTGGTGTTAAAAAACTATTGTTCTAACCCAGTATTTTTCAACCTTTTCTGAGTCATGACACTAAAAAGATTCTTCTGCCACCCACGAAAAACATTATCAAATTATACCAAATATTTTCCTTGCCCCTGGGACTTTTTGCTACTTTCTATTTGGCAATGATTGTTTTGCTTTCTCAGCGAGTTCAGAGGGCGCTCGAGACATTCCAAAATAGTAAATGATTTAAGAAATTGTGAATTAACTTTTAAAATTTTTGGCTTTTTTCAGAGGCACACCTGGCATTACCTCAAGGCTTTTTTTCCCCTGCACACTGGTTGAAAATCTAAGTTAACTACCAAAGCTGTTGAAATAGTAGTATTGTTCATTCTAGCTCATTCTATAAACATTTGGTCCATACAGACTACTTTGAATATAGCTGGAATATTTATATCTTTAAAGAACCTATATTACGCTGCTTTCTGATCTATGTTATCATTTTTATTCCCCATCATAAACATACAAACGTTTTGTTGTTTTGTTTCATTCACACATGTTTAACACACAAAAATGAGTTCTTCTCTTAAACAGAAAACACTTAGTTCCGCATAATGATGTCATGTGGTAATACAGGAAATGCTCCACTGTGTTTTTAAGCTTCATATGCCTTCATTAGAATTATTTGGATAATTTCAGTGCCAGAAGTAAAAGCTAAAAGGAGCTGTTAACTTGAAAACTACTCCTTCATAAGGGTTACTCAAACGTGTGTAACTCCAGACATGTTTTTGATGAGGTAACAACATTTTAGCATGGCTTAAAGGGGCACTGTATAACTTTTGTGGTGGAGGGTCCATCACCTGCTTGTCTTCATGGAATTGTTATTGCTTTGTCTTGAATGCTCCACAGTATGGTGCTAAACTATTCATCTTGCATTTATTCTAATTACACGTGTGTTTTTAACTTAAAACATGCATTCTTACTGTGAGTGGGCTTGCCTCTCCATAGATCTGACTCTGTGTTTCTGTAGTGTCACTTGTTTGTACTTAGTAAGACAGATAAATAATGAGAGTTATAATAGACAGTAAATTATCATGGAAAGCCCACATTAGACAGATAAAAACAAACATTTCCAAAAGTCTTGCTATAGTAAACAAAGTAAAATATTACCTTGATCAAAATGCCCTTTGTACATTCTACTGCTCATTGGTTCGTCTTTATTTCACAAGTGTGGCGGAACAGTTACCAATGTACAGTTAATCCATTAATTACATTAGAGAAATGAGCTTTGCGAATTATCCATTAAGTTGGATTTTTAGAACACACCCATAATCTTTTTGCTCCAAGCTCCTAAATTTTCCTGACCTTATAAAATATTATACACTGGTAATAATATCTAGAACATTCAACAATTTACTACCAAGTAATCTACAAAGCCTGTTCAAAATGAGAGAGAGAGAACTAATAATTTAAGAAGGTATGGAAATTTCAAATTGCCCAATGTTCGAACTACTCATAAAAGTTTCTGTGTCTATATGTGGTGTAAAACTCTGGAACAGTCTGGATCCACATCTCAAGCACTGCCAAAATATCCATAAATTCAAGCTGTTATATAAATATGGTCTATAGAGAGTGAGTCTTAAAGGGACAGTCTGGAATTTTGGATGTAGGACTTCATTTCCTAGTGAGCCAGAGTGTTGGAGACGTGTGGAGACACTTTTTAAAATATTCCATCCAGTCCTTGTATTTGCAGAGGGCGCTGGTTCTAGGCTAGTGCATGTCAATGGCCATAGTTAGCCTGCCACTAAAAACAGTCTTACCCACTCCACAAAGCACCTGAAGCAAATCTGTTATTACGCCAGACTGTCAAAGTAAAGTTCTGTGTTGATAGAATAGTGTTTGAAATAAAACTAACCTTGCATCACATGAAGCGTTGCATGTTGAGGGACAATTTTCTCATATATCAGTCCGCGGCTGCCAAGCTTTCTATCAAGAAGTACAACTTGCTGTTGCTGCTCAGACATAAATCCTTTAAACACAGGGTTGGTTTTACTTCTAAAATTATTCTATTGACACAAACATTAACATTGACAGTCTAGTGTAATATTAGAATTGCTTCAGGTGCTTTGTGGAGTGGGTAAGATTGTTTTTAGTGGCAGGCTAACTATGGCCATTGACATGTGCTAGCCTAGCACCAGCGACCTCTGCAAATACAAGGACTGGATGGAATATTTAAAAAAGTGTCTCCACACGTCTCCAACACTCTGGCTCACTAGGAAATGAGGCCCTATATCCAAAATTCCAGACTGTCTCTTTAATATTAGAACAATACTTCCGTCTGTAGTGCTGGTTTATGCTTGTTGTTTCTTTTGCTGTCCATTACATGAATTGTTTCTGTTGTCCTTAACCTTACCATTGTTGGTATGCCTATGTATTATTGCAATGTGCTGAAAGTTATGCTATCAAGCTATAACAGTTACTCATTGTCTGCACTAAGTAATTCATATGGTTTAATGCAAAATATCTGAAAATATAAAAGAAAGCTCATAATGTTGAATTAGAGGAGTGGGGGTGGTATTAAATACGTTTTCTTGTTCCCGCTCCTTTTTGGGCAAATTTTTTTGGTGTGGTTATTTCTATTATGATTTCACTAATGTTGTTCCATTGTATAAGAATGTAAATAAATCTCTTGCCCAAAATAAATACATAAAAAAATAAGTAAATAAATAAATGTAACACCATATGACAGAAAATTTTGTAGTGAAGCATTTGACGGACCCTCCACCAGAAGAGTGACACAGTGCTCCTTTATAGCTCACAAGAATCGATTTTATATATATTTTCTCATAATACAGGACAGTGGACATAGTACTTAATCAAATTAGTTGTCTTCTAGCACACACTGGTTGACATCTTAATAGGTGTTATGCCAGCTTCCTTGTCCCAATATAATGCAGTATAGAACAACAAAGAGTGAAACTAGCTGCTTCATAACCATCAAAGCCTGAGTCAATGTTAGATTGTAGAAGTCTTTTGAAGATATCTTTGCTCCTGTCAAAAGCTTTAGTTTACCTCCGGGACTCGAGCTGTACGCAGGCCTCTGTAAGCTGCTTATATTTGTGTGTGTACATTACTCACAGCGAGAAATCTCATTGTTGGTTTATAAAGATGTTGAGAGAGAGAGATTTATGCTTTTTACTACAACAATTCATGGCCCCAGCGTGCTCGTCTTTTCGGTCCACACATCTCGGTCCATGTCCCCCGCCCCTTCACGCCGCCCTGACAGCTTGGTCACAAAGATGAATTCATCGTCAGCACTGCAGCCAAAACAAGTAATTTGATTGCCCCAACCACAAATTAAGTTACTGTGATTCAATTTTCCATTTGGGCCTCTCCTGCAGCCATACATCAAGGGAGACATATTTCATTACACAGCGAAACAGAGGCGGGGTTGGTGGCCGGCCCGCTCCATGTGAACGCATCATGGGAGTATTATGGCAGTTACTCAATAGCCCTGCAGGAGGCTGAGGCTGCGTGGCGTTTAGGACAGCGGCGGTCTTGTTAACCACCGGACGGCGGGCCCTCGGATGCCTCGTTTAGGATGGACGCGCGCTAACCGAAGACAATGAGCTGGCATCGGTTCCGGCCCTTTCACCTCAGACGCACGGCTCTGATGACAAGGTGCTACGGACGATTAGCATAACGCTGTGCTCAGAATACAGCGGGGTCACCCAAGGACAATCTCATTAACACGGGTTTGAGCGAGGAACACATTCGCATAATGGCAGTTCACATTTTATTGTCAAAGTCTTATGATAATGTAATCCGTCAGAGTCTTGGGCCAGTGCAGAAAGTGTTATAAATGTAATTAGTGCTGTAAGATGTGTGTCCCGTCTCACCCTCGGACTCACATGCTGTAATTATTAAGGTTATCTACAAATTGCCATGTTTGATATGAATCAAGGAGTTGGGATGAGCCTGGGGGTGGTTCGTTAAAGATTAAGATCTTTAATTGCTTGTACTGTGCAGTAACTCAGATGCACTGGGTTTGAACTCTCAGATAACAATACACTTTATTATTATGACACTTTTTTGAAAATATACTTTATTTTTTTCAGCATTTCTGAAAAGATAAACAGTTAACACACAACACTGAACATGACAAGGAGAGACAACAAATTAGACAAATTGCATCCTATGTTATAGATTGATTACTTTTAAATTTAAATAATGTTATGGCTAGGGATGTAACAATAACGGAAATATCGTGATATAGTATCGTCAAAATTCTCACAATAATATCGTGGGCTGTCACAACAGATCGAATTACAATTTCCTTTGCTTAAATGCATGGTTTTATAGTAGCAACAGCTTATAAACATAGAGAACTATATATCCCATGATTCATTTCAGTGTAAACAACATGAAGAAATCTGTTTTTTACTTGAATCCTGGGATTATGACGGAAATAATTCACACCAAAATCTTAATCTATATCGTATTTTAAAGGCAAAAAAGTGTCCCATATACAATTATATTAGTCTCTTCAAAATATCGCAGTAAAGATTGTACCCTTGTACCCTCGTACTGAGATGCATATCGTGATAATATCGTACCATGAGATTTGGATATCATTACATCCCTAGTTACGGCATATTATGTGCAGCATATGAGTCCCATTTAGTCCAAAATTTGGCTGTCAGAGAGGTCCATTTTCAAATTACATCCAAATGTTATTTTTTTCCATTTTTCGAATTTCATTTATAATTTTTGACCCGTTTTTGGTTGATGGCGCAGTTTGTGTCATCCATTTTTTTTGTAATGGCCTTCTTCCTGCCACCAGAAGATATCCATTGTTTGTGTCCATGGCAGGGGTTTTGAGGCCCAGGTACATAATTTTGAAGTTGAGTGGGATGGTCATATTAAAGACAGTTTGCAGTGCTTTGTTAATTTCTGTCCAATATTTATGGATCATATCACAATCCCAAAACACATGGTAATGGTGGGCCTCTTGGCAGCCACAATTCTCCAACACCCTGTGAATAATGAGCACTTTGGTATGGTGTTATAAAAAAAACGTGATCTATTTTTCCACCCAAATTCTTTCCAGGTATGTGATTTTGTTGTCCTCCATTGGGATGTATATATATTTTCCCATTCTTCATCTGACAGAGCAAAATTACCTTCCCTTTCCCAATTATTTTTAATATGTTCAGTAGAATGGCTGGCCAAATTATTAATGCATTTTTATAATTTGGTTACTATTCCCCTTGAAAGTTTACTATGACACTTTTTAACTGTGCATTGGTTGAAGCTATTGCATATTAAAGCTTCATTCGGATTCACCGAGTACTGATACTTTGATGGCATCAGCATTCACTGGTGGAGGGTTGCTAACACAAGGCTCTACTTTGTCTGAAGCTTTGTTACTCAAGTTAGTCTTTAAGAGTTTTTCTTTAACATAATCTCATCCGAAAGAACTAAGCCCGAGTTACAAAAGGTGATCTGATATGTACTGTTAAAAAGCTGTTCTCAAATAACATTGTAGTCACAAGCTGACAAACATTAGACAGTTTTTCAGTTGGTCACTGTGACCTTTTTCGTTGAACATCAAACACCTAAACTGATTATAAATACTTTCTTCTTTAAAAGTGCACTATGAAACTTTTCCGGTGGGATTAAAGAAGAGGTCTTCAGACTGTGGGTCAGGGAACAAAAAGGGGCGCAGAGTGTTTAAGTGCAGCACAGTTTGTTTGGCCTATTTTAAGACAAAATGAACATTAATCAGAAAAAATGGTGATACAGTTATAAAAACACTGATATACAGAGAGACAAAATTGTTGGCAATGAAAGAAAAATCAACAATTATCACTAAAATAACTTGAAACTGATAAAAGCAATAATAAATAAAAATGTATTGAACATTTTCCAATGAAAATCAAACGTTGCTTTTCACCTCTGGTTCAAAGGAATCATTAGAAAAAAAAAAAATTATGAAACTGGCCTGGTCAAAAGTGATGGTACCCTTTACTTAATATTTTGTTGCACAGACTTTTGAGGCAAACTCTGCAATCAAACAATTACTGTACTTGTCAGTGAGACTTCTGCACTGGTCAACAGTTATTTTGACCCACTTCTCATGAGCAAACTGTTCTAGTTGTCTCAGGTTTGAAGGGTGTCTTCTCCAGACAGCATCTTTCAGCTCCTTTCACAGATGTTCAGTAGAATTGAGATCTGGGGTCACAGGTGGCCACTTCAGAACAGTCCAATGTTTTGTTCTTAGCCATTTTTGGGTGTTTTTAGCTGTATGTTTTGGATCATTATTGTGTTGGAAAACACATGACCTAAGACTGAGACCTTTCTGAGCTTTCTGACACTAGTCAACACATTTCGTTCCAAAATACCTTGATAGTCTTGAGCTTTCGTGGTGTGCTTCATTTTTGCACCTGGGAACATAGAGCTGATGTGCCTTACCAAATGTGTAAAATACAAACTGTAAAATACAAACAAATGTAGAAAATGGCAAAGATCGTCCTGATTTAGTCTCAGTGGGCCATGGTCTCGGTCTTGTCTCGGTCTTGTCTCAGTGTTGACCTAAAGTCTCCTAAAAGTCTTGGTCTTGTCCTAATCGCAGGACCTTGTGGTTTCTGACTGGTCTTGGTCTCGATTAGTGCAGTCTTGACTATACCACACCCTTTAAGTGTTTTGAAATACCTGTTCTTTTGTCCTCGCATCTCCATTCATTATCCCAATCCCCTGCTGATTCAGCCTTTTTACACCAACCACTGTACTCGTTTCCTCTTCTGCTGGGCTCTTCCAGTCTTCATCTCCACTAAATTGCTTTGTAGAAATCACGCTCCATCATTGACTAGCATATTTCTTCCTCTTCCTCCTCCTCTTTGTCCGTGTCTCAATTCTCTTTCTTCGCTTCCTTCTCCTTGATTCCTCTCCACTCCTCTCCACTCCTCTCCACTCCTCACCATTTATCAGCTGTCAATCAAAAGTGTCATATTAAGTGGTGTCCCAAAGAAAACCACAGAATGAAGGATAAAATAATCAAACTTTATTGGTCAGTGAGGCGGTTATATCCTCTCTCCCATTTCCTGCAGAATCGAAGAGAGGAATCAAGAAGAAGGAAGCGAGGAAAGAGAAATGAGACGCGGCCGTCCTCCTCTTACTCTTCCTCCTCCTCCTCCTCTGGCCTACGCACTATTCCCCCACAATCTCTTGGCGTACTAATTAAACTGCTCAGTGTTGGTCTGTGTAAGCTGAGTTTGAAAGCTGTGAAGAGAGTGCCTATTCATTTAGCCGGGTCTGAAGAAATGTGCTCTAGAAACCTTTTGCTTTGTTAGAAAACCTATCAATAGTGGACCTTGTGCCAATGAGAGGGATGTAGTACAAATTACCCTGCTGTTGTATTCATGCATTACAAGAAAAATGTCTTTAAAGTAATGGGCCAGAGATTCAGCCAAATGTGCTACCTGAAATTAAAGGTAAAGTGAGTAACTATTATGGTCACATGTTTTCTCCATGGGTACTTTATTGTTCAGACTAGGAATGTTGTTCTGTATAACATTAATCTCCAGCTTCTTCATATCTTCATACTTAAAGTAGGATTGTCTCCATGGAGATTGATATGTTTTAAGAGGACCTGTTACGCAAAATTGACAATTTTAGACTTTTTAGAAGTTATATTTGGAGATATTTGGAGAGCATATGTGCGCAGTCTTTAATGACTTATTTTGAAGAGGCCATATTGCAGATCACTCATCGTTTTCACATCCACCCAACTGCTCTGTGCTCACTTTGTGGTTCAGTTTTATTTTCTTAGTCTGTGATATACGTAGGATTCACCTGCCTTGCATAGTCACTTTGTACAACTGAAAAAAAAATCTGTGGCTCACGCATGATGTGCAGCTATCTATTGGACATGGTGACAGCTGCACGGCTCTGTGTTGTGATCATGTTTAGGCTGACATTACCTCCTGTTGGGCATCACAGTTTTCTAATGCAGAAGAGATTTTTTTTTCTTTTATAAAGTTGTTTTAAATCAACCATGGGATTCAAAATGTCCAAATTATAACATAATGATCTACGCCTGTCATAGACACAAGCACAATAGGTTTTCTTTAATGCCATACTGTGGATCATTCCTGGCAAAGCAATAACCTCTCATGGAAACAAGCAGGGGGCCGCCTCTCTGACAAATTGACCATATCTTTCAATATGACTTTTCAGAGAATTGTGTGAAGCAAGAAGGAAATAGAAATTGACAGACTTTACTAAAAGAAACAAAAACTTTCAAAAAGCATTTCCCAAAATCCGGTCCTATTTTATTTTCACTGTAACTTTCCGACACATTGAGAATGCAGGAACTCTGGAGGGAATATTACCCTTGTCCTGTACAAAGTTAGGGTTGACAAGTATTATGGATGTTCAATGTTACCAAGCCCCCGGAGAGCTGCTTCCAATGGGCCCAAAATTCCTAGCAGCAATTCTTCAGGGAAAGTGTCACAGAGCAGACAAAAGCTATGACTAGCTTACTAATTTATTCTTCTATTTAATTTCCCCAAGGTTCCATACAGGCCTGAAGAGATAAAGTCACTCTATTGTACCTGTATTAAATAATTCAATTGGCTAATGAAGTCTCCGAGAGGATGACATTTTCCTGCTCTGTGGCTGAATGATCCATACATTTATAGGTACCGTTTGGGAGTTGGCAGTGGTTGAATCCAGTTTTGTCTACAAGGGAAGTCCCGCCTTGTACTGGGTCAGATGAGAGCTGCTATGACAGGACAGCCTCTGGGTAGTGCTCCCATTAGAATATGCCAAGAATACCACAATGCAACCACCACCACGTAACCACTGAAAAGGGAGGTAAAGAGATCCCACATTTTTTTAAGCTCTTAACCAATTCCTCCTGCAAGTCTTTCAAATGTTTTTGTAATTTCAGTTTTAAATTCCTGTTGCCACTGTTCTATCAGCTTAACCATTGCGATAATATTTATTTATATGTTGCTAAGTAGGGTTGACAAAAGTATCGAAAATTAGGTACTGATCAGAATTAGTATCGAAACTTGATACTCATTGTAAGTATCGATACTAAAGAAGTCACATTCACTGGACAGAAATTTTCCCGAATAGCTTTAGAATGATCTTGCTCTTTATCAGAATAAGTATAGTAGAACACCCATGGAGCACTATGGAACCTACCTGGACCATTGAGGGATTACACATAAAAGAAAGTCCTGCGATTTAATCTTGAAAATTTCATTCAAGAATATTTTTTCATTGTCATTGTGGTATCAGTAATGAAATCAGCATAAATGAAGTAAAATTTGAGTTAGGGCTGCTCGATTACGGAAATCATTATCGCGATTATTTTTTAGTTACATGATGCCTTTATTCAGCATTTCTCTTTCTCAAAAAACATAATTTATTATTGATAATTTACACAAATCTTTCAAATTGAAAATAAATATAGGCTACAAATATGCACCTTAGAGCAGCTTTGCGATGTATAAAACATAAAATGGATAAAATATATTTGAAAATGAAATAAGGCATAGAAAAACATAAACGTATCAATAATAAACTATATATCCAGCTGTTCTACAATCTCTATATTTGAAAAAAAAATCAAATAAACATACTTTTTTATATAAAAAATATCCTAAAATAAACTTTGTTAGGCTTTATAAATCGTTTCAATTTGTTTATATGAGCTTGGAGTTTGGAGGATCGTTTGACACACGAAATTGAAATAGCGATCAAAATTCAATTAATTGCACAGCCTTAATTTGAGTACTAATATTTAGTATTAAATAGTTTGGCCTCTTGTCACGTTACATTGAAGTTGAAGTACAAAACTTTTTTTCCCTTCCTCAGAAAGTGTATTGTAAAAACAGAACTTAGTGACCTCTATCTTCTATGCTGCCTTCATCTAATTAGAAAACATATGTTGTCGCTATTTGGGACGATAGCTGATGCAAGAACGTCCGTCCTACTTCGCTTTTATGTTTGAAAAAGCTGTTCTGAAGCTGTGCAAGCCACTGTGAGTGCGATTAACAAGTTAACTAGATTTAAATACCTTAATCCTTTCACAGTTTGAAAACTGGGTATACCAGCTTTAATCTACAAATTGTAGGTCTCAGAACAAAAGTAATAAACGCGTGCTGTTCAGACCATTTCTACACCTGTGCAAACCTAAAATAGTCTCTCAGTGCATCCACAGCTGACTCATGTGAGGCAAAGGACAAGACTTATTAAAACGTCTATGCATTTATAGAGTTTAAACCTAAAGAATTGGGTCCATATGTGTTGTTATAGATAACCTGGACTCCATCAATGATAAAAGCTCTGCCCAGTGAGTTATAAAACCCACTATAACGGCATATTTCAGGCCAAATACCACCAAATGAAACTCTATAGCCACCTCTTGATCACCTCTAACACAATACAGTGTGGGAAACAAAAGTCTTGGCACTGGTGGATGGTCGTGCAGTATATTTCAGAGCAGTAACTTTGCCAAATGAGAATCTGTTGTGTCTCTCCTCCAGAGTGGGACTCCAAATTACAGCTGTAAATTCTGTTGCGCTGCTCCATGCCTGATTACCCCGATGTGAGCCCTCTCCTCTCCTCCGCCCCTCACCGCGCCTCCCTTCTTTCTGTCGACTTCACTTTGTTCCCCTCAACCTCCTCTAGCTACTTTCCAATTCTTTCGCTCTTTATTAGCCAGTGTCCGCGCTAATGCCTTTTTCATTTGCGTTGCCGTAGAGTGAAAACAATCTGCACACAATCGTTACCTGCCTTTTTGGAAATGACAGCAGGATATTCTAATACAAGGGAGAATTGGGCTGCTCTGTTTAAAATTAGGTGGTCATTAAGGATGCCATATTGTCTCCCCACAGCGGTGAATCACAGAGAGCTTGCTGGAACAGATAAGGGTGAATTATTGGATTCCTTTTTTTTATGTTCTTTAAAAAGAGCATTGATGGGTTGACTGTATTGCTTCATACAGCTTGTTGGTTTGTTTGTAGTGTTATTTTTAAAAAGAAAACATATTGTGCTTTTTAGGAGTATTTAGTATAAAAGGTGCTTTGTGTAACTTTTCTGGTAGAGGGTCCGTCACTTGCTTGTCTCCATGGAGATGGTATTGGGGCAACAGTAGCTCAGTTGGTAAGCTTGTCCACTGATCTGAAAGTTTGAGGTTCCAATCCTGCTTTCGACGTAAACATAATTGGTTGGACGATCAGATTCCAGCTCCCACAGATGAATGCTGTCATTGTGTCCTTGAGCAAGATACTTAACCCACACCGCCCCTAATGTCTGCGTACACTGGTTTATGTGTGTGTGAATGGGTGAGTGTTTCCTTGTTATAAAGCACTCTGAGTGGCTTGAAAGTGGAAATGCACTATATAAAAATGTGACCTTTTACCATTTACTTTGTGTGAAATGTTTCACATTTATGTCATTAAACTTCCATTACCATTCATTCAGGTGTGGGTGTTTTTATTGTATGCACATCTGCTCACCGGTATCTGGTAGCATCTCCTGCTTGTTTCCATGGAGATAGTTAAGTTTAATACCATACTGTGACACATTCCAACCAAAGCGACGTCGAGAATTTACATAGTGCACCTTTAAACTATAACATAAATTATGATTATACATCTTGTTCAGTGAAAACTGTAATATTCCAGATACCAGATGCACCGAATCAGATCTGCAGAACTGAAATGCAGCAGACTGGTGAGTCTAAAATCTGATGACATCATACTCCCAGATGGGGGGGCAACAACCAGTTTTTCCTATTGATTACATTGTAGTTTGCCCAGAAATATCTAACATTTAAATTCACAAATCTTGAACCTGATCATTTCTATGGTGACTAGACATAAGAACTCGCTGTATTACAACAGAAATTTGCATTTTAACAATATTAATTTTAGCTGCCCCACAATCTGTATTAAACATACATTGTGTACTTTTTTGGTTGAGGGTCTGTCACCTGCTCACAGATATCTAGAAAAACTGGCATTTTGACCTCTCCATCTTTCTGACATGTAACTTGGTCTGGTTTGGTCTCCATGAAAATAGAAAGGTTTAATGCCATACTGGTTCTGATGACTCTGTTATTTAGAGGCTTTGCACCGTCACGTGACCCCTACAGCAACGGTACCTACGCTGCCATGACACCGGGCACGCTATGCCATTGACTTCAGTGGCATCAGAGAAACATGGGCAGGTTTTGTTGTGTATTTGGTTGTTCTAGATGCTCTGAATGGGATAAAACAATTTGTTTCTTCACTGTTCCTCTGGAAATTACTCATCAGGAGCTCAAACAAGGGAATTATCAAAAAAAAAAGACATGGATTATAGCTAGCAAAAATAAACCGCGAAGAGATTTCCTATGGTACCATCAAGACGTTTGCCATAAAACGTTTATGGAATCAGTTTGACCTTTTTCATTGGTCTCATGGTTTGGAAGCAAGAACAAACAAGAACTCCCTGAATCAATGGGTTAAATGGGGGAGTAAGGTGATTGGCCATCTTCAGAGCAGCCTGGAGTCCCTGTACTCAAGACAGTCAGAGTATTCTAAAAGACATGTAACATCCCCTAAACTCAGAGTTTCAGCTGGTTCCCTCTGGTCAGTTTTTTAGTCCAAAGATCTAGAAGAAGAATTGTTTTAAAAGGAGCATTGTTCCAGCTGCTTTCGTACTTATGAATAAATTGTAATCTATTTATCTATCGATTTTAATACGTTGTCTTGAAAAAATCGTGTGTTTTTTGTAAATTTAATATTTGTGATCTTAGCCAAGGGTGATGGATGAATTTAATTAATTATTGATGGAACAAAATCATTCTGCACCGGAGCACTGTAACACTTTATTTTGTAAGAGTGTTTTAATATGTGTTTATTGTACATAATGTGGATGAATGAAACGTAAAATATGGGAACAGCCTCTCCAATCTGCAAAACTAATTTACCTACGGGTATGAATAAAGCGACCTAACCTAACATTCCAAGCATTTAACAGACCATCTCCCAGAAAAGCGACACAATGCACCTTTACATAATACTGGCCTATAAAATGCTGTGATGTCATCTGAAACCCAGCAGTTTTCATTACCAGGAGTAAATACAGAGAAGTGCATGAATCAAACGAAATACAACTTTAAGTACACTAATGATGAGGGAACACTGTTATAACATGGTTAAAAGCTCATAAAAGCCAATATGCCCCCTTTAATGTATGCCTCAATTTTCTTAAAACAATTATGTCTGATAAATATTTGTAATATTTAAAGCATTCTTCCGGTCTAGTCTTGGACCTCACCTCCCGCTGTTCTTGCTCATATGTTCTAAATGCTTGTGTTTGGAGCAGTTCAAGGCCTCTTGGTAATATGCCTACACTGCACTTTTACAGACAGCTCTTGAATTATGTGCCTGTGGCCATTCTGCGATTCAAGCGGGAAGAAGTCCTTCCATGAAAAGAAATGGAGGTCACTTGTCATAATGGTGGAACACTTTTTTGCTAAATGAATGCTAAGATTAGCGCTGCTGCAAGAGGATGAGTCATTATCATGGCCGTGCAAAGAAAGGAGGCTACGTTTCCACACTCAAGTGTCCAGTGTTCTGATTGCACTGACAATAGGTAGGAGCTGGAGTGGAAACCAAAGAACATGGCACTGGTAGAGTTGGATTTCCACCACAACTTGAAAAATAATGAGGGTTTAAAGGTAGAAATGTGAAGGATTTTTTTTTTGTCATCTGGAGCACACAGTGAATATAGAAAGGAAACTGTATGGTTTTCTACAGTATTGTTCTTTTCAACATGTAAAACAATAATCTTTTTCATGTTAACTTTTCAGGTGAAATGTTCGCCACTTGCTTGTCTCCATGGAGATTAGAGGTGTGCAAAAATATCAGAGTATCAATATGCTGTATCGATATCACCAACAGTATTTTTTGGTATATTTTACTAAATTATTTTGTTACAGTGCTACAGTTTTGTTGCTTGTTTAGTGGAAAGAAACTCATTTATGCAACACATTTGACAATTTCACTGTTTTGAGGATTAAAATGTTTGTGTTTCATATTAACTTTGCAAAAGAAGTGGTTTAACTAAGACTTTTACTTTATTTTTTATTGAACCGTATCGAATCGATTTGAAATATATCATATCAACCCCATAGTGCACTGTATCGACATATGTATCGTATTGTGGCCTATGTATCGAGGTATGTATTGTATCGGCAACTTCTTAATGATACCCAGCCCTAATGGAGAGGTTTCTGCTTTACCTGGAATGTTCCAGTATGGCATTAACTTGTATTTATGTATTGTATTTATTTACTGTAAGTGGGCTTGTCTCTCCACGGATCTGACCAGTAACTCGGCCTGGATGCGTCACTTGCTTGTTTCCATGGAAATAGATGTTTAATGTGATACTGTGGAACATTTTAACCGAAGCAATAACTCATATTTGTGGAGATAAGCAAAGTTACATAGTGAACCTTCAGTAGGCTATGTTTGTGCCATATTACCAATGAAAGTTTGCTATAAGTGTTCTTAACCTTTTTGATGTAGGGACCCAACTTATTCTGTACGAAGTAACCCAGGGCCCAATCTCATATTTAATGAGTCATATTTTACTGAATGTGAGGTGCTTCTTTTTTAATGCATTCAATTATTATGAACAAATTACCAACCCAACCAATGAAGTAGTATCTCTAACAAAGATTTCTTTTATTCTTAAATGTGTGTGTGTGTTTTAAATTTAAGTTAAGAAGTGTGCCGACTTTCATGATAGGCTGTAGTAAAATGTTTGATTGTTCCCTTCTGCACTTACCATCTTCTGTGCTTCTTCCATGTCCCCTGCTGGTGATTAAACGCATCTTTGGTAGTAATTACAAAGTGTGAAAACTCGCAGGAACTTTTAATATCTGCATCGATCAATATCCGCCGAGAGTGTCGCCACCACCTGCGCGTTCATCTATTCGGGAGTAAAACGTGCATCTGGGTTTATCATGAGCACCCTTCTAACTCTGTCTGTATTTAGTGCAGGGAAGGTAGATTTATCAGGCCATTGGAGCTCCGCGCAGCTGCCTGGAAATGTGTTTAATGAGATCCAACCGAAGCAAAGTTCTGGGCTATAAAAGCAGAGCAACGGCGAGAGGAGAGACTCATAATTACTTCTGTGGTCACCATGACGATGAGATGTGTACATTAAAGCTCCCCTCTGTGTGCCCTGCTGTCTACAGAAGCCCGTGGACAGTCCTGTAATGTGTGGCTAAATGCAGTTTTATGTCCTGACGCACTGTGAGGCAGAATATGTGAGATTCAAAATAGTCCATTGCGGATATTGCCGGATACATCTGGGAGACATTAAGTGGAGGGGCATTTGAGTAAGATGGTCTTTAGTAGCAAAGTGCCTAGTCATTTTGATAATTGTGAGGAAAAAAACTAATGGTAAGATGACGTAATAAAAGCTGTGTTCATTTGACTGGTGACAAAAAGAACTTTTGTCTTCTCCAACAGTTTACAAAGACATACAGTCTGGGCACCAATGTTATCTTTTTGAGTTAAAATAAGCGTGATTTACAGGTGGATCAGCCAATCAGGGACATGCATAGTCCAATCATAATTCGCCGCCAACATGTTTACTTTTTAAAACCTTTCTGCACATGCATATAGTAGACTGTATATAGAAGTGAACTGAGAATGCATGACGTGACTGTTTGGCGCAAGTCACATGAAGTCAGTCAAGGCCAGCAGTTATAGAGGCTAATCTGCAAACAAAACCTTTATCTGAAAATCCAAATACGCAGTCAAAGAGCCAATCAGGAGTGTCCTTCCTGCACCATTGGTTTAGCAGAAGGCGAATGCTCAGAAAGGCTGTCACTCAAACCTGTTGCTAAAGCCCACACTGTGTCTTTTTTACAAAGACATACAGTGTGGGCACCATTTTTTGGACAAAATAGCTAAATAAAAACACCACAATCATGAGCAGGTTAATGCAAACATTTTAAGAGCAAAATGACAGGCCTGATGTCACAGCAGCACACTGAAGAAAATAACCTGTAAGATTTACAAGAAAAAACACTTTTTAAGTAATTTTACTGTAATGTTAGGTACAATTTAGTTGTCAGTATTAAATAAAATGTACTTACCCCACGATTAAGAGTCATGATTTTTTTTTTTAAGTTAGAAGTCATATTTATGTAAATAAATTAAGTAAAATATATAAAATATTGTCACAATTCATTGCAATGCTGTGATGAAATAATTAAGTAAATATTATATGTCAAGTATTTACTGATATATATAATAAATGGTAATAGTCTATAGCGCTTTTCCACCTTCAAGGCTCAGAACAAGGAACCACTGACACATTCACACACCAGTGTACACAGACACTGGAGGCGAGGTGGGTTAAGTGTCTTGCCCAAGGACACAACAACAGCTTTCATCTGTGGAAGCTGAAATCACAAACCCAACCTTTGGACCAGTGGACCAACGCTCTTACCACCTGAGCTACTGCTGCCCCAGCCCCAAACACAGAGCTGCTGAGTGCAGGGATTTATCTAGAAGGACTTTGGTTTTACTTGGTATTATGTGGTATTACTTGTCGGATTTGTGAATGGCGACTGTAAAACCTTTTAATCATATTGGTGATTCTATAGTAGAACTTACTCAAAACACAATAATTCGACTACATGAGTAAAATAAGTAAATTTTGTCCATTGCTATTAAATAAGATGTAGTTCTCACAGAATTATGTTATTTCAGTGTAAAAATTACTACTGTTGATTTAATATATTTTACTACCTCCAGAAGTAATCTTTTAATAGAAATAAACAAATCTGACAACATGACCCTGAGTTTGGTTTGAGACACAGAGGAGGGTGGTGACCAGACTGAGACATCTTCTAATAGAAAACCAGTCTGGATCCCAGGATATAAAAAGCATTCTCAACCACATCTGAGCTATAGTGGATCTGCCAAACAAGCCATGCATCAAATTAGAAAAAACAAATCCCACCCACGTTGTTTCTCATGAATTTTTTACATTCCTTTTTTTCCAATGATCTGAAAAAAAGGTTTAAAGGCAAGTTTCGGTGGTCAGAAGTCTTTCTTGTTTCAGTCCATTAAAAAAAAAGGTTTAAAGTTTAAAGTGAAAAGTTGAAGTTCTTTATTCTAGCCCAGGTACACTATTGAATTTCTAAATCCATAGCTCTGCACTTCCCAGTTCTAATCAAATTCAATACTTCCAACAAAACCTTGACTTGGCGGTGCTGATTCTTTTAAAACTCCAAATGACGATAACCCCAGAGACACCTTTCACAATACTGTCCTCACTCGCTGCGTCCCATCTCGTACAAAGTGCAATTTCAATGGTGCAGATGAAATTACCGCCTTCCTCCCAATGGCTCCTACGCAGACAGATGGGTTTTAAATTATGGCAGAAAATCAGAAAGATCATCAAAAGTGTTTCTTATTATTCAACCTTTTACGGAAGAAATGAATCAGTGGCGCCAATAAATTTGACGTGTTAGAAGAAGTGGGAGTCACAGAGCGAGGTACCTGCTGGCCTTTCCCACTGTGCTGGAAATATGCTCTTGTCTTTGGCCAGAGGATATGAAAATTGAACGCTGCTGTGGCCAAGACCTTTCTGGAATACTGAGAGACTGAAAAACTTCATGAAACGCAAAGCTAAAATATGGAACTGCTTTGAGTTTAAAGGTGCACTCCCGAAACTTTTCTGCTGGAGGTTCCTTCAAATGCTTTTCTCTATGGAGATGCTATTGCTTTGTCTGAAATGTTTTACAGTATGGCATTAAATCTTTCTATCAGCACGGAGGCCAAATCAGATCAAGTTACAAGTCAGATCTGTAGAGAGGCGACCCCGCTCACAGTCAGAATGCAGAATTGAATAAATGTAAGGTAGTGCTGTTTAATGTCATACTGTGGGACATTCCAAGCAGAGCAGTGACATATCAGTAGAAACAAACAGGTGATGGGCCGCTAGGGCTGTGCCAAAGTTAGAAAAATTGATAGATTGTGATCTCAATGATAAGGCAAGTGCATTTAATCAACTGGTCCACAGCCAATCATGTGGCTGGAAGGGCACATGGCGATGGTGATTATTTACGCTCTTTTGTTTAGGAAAAGTAGCTTGAGCCACAGTGTGTCTCTTTATGTCTCCTCACACATTCACAAGTTTTAAGTTAAATCTGCACTCTGACTAAAAAGTCCATTCTCTCTCTCTCTGCCTCTGTGTGTATGCGGTGGTGTCTGCCCTGCTCCCCCCTCCCTCTCTGATCCGGACGCAGCTCCTCACCTTTTCTCCTCTGTTTCTCTCCTCTTGTGCTTCTTTTCATTGTAATTCAAGTTATGGAAAGTTAACAAGTATTTTCTCACTGTTCATGAGCGCAACATAAGTCCTCATTTAGCGCACAGACATTGCACATATTTCTTTTGATAGTGGTAGCACACGTTCTATTTCGCTTCGCTATTGGTTACCTCTCTTTGGTGCCAAGCAATCACTGGGTCTATCATGCCTACAGCCTGGCACATGCGTGTGAACCTGGCGAAGATGGATTTGTCTGTCTGGGATGGCTCCATCAGACTCAGTGCTCTTCGTGTGTGGCGTGTCTCGCACTCCCCAAGAGGAGTTGGAGCAGTGTGTCCCTTTATGAGCTCTGTTATCCCCTCCACAGCAGTGCTGGGTCGGGCCCTGCTCACCAGTCTGGCCCCTTAGGACTGGGCGGAGGCGAGTGAAGGCGATGGGAGCTACTGGGGCTCTCTGGATTCTGTGGGGACGACGAGCTGATGACTGGTGATGACACCGCCTCGACTACCTCTGATTCCCGAACATCTCGCCCTGAACCAGTGGACCTGCTGCTGGGTTGTTTGCTGCTGCTGCGGTCCGGACCCAGACATTTGTGTGGGCTCTCTGGGTGAGGCACAGCCACATTTCAGCTTGACCCTGCTTGTCTCTTGTACAGTCACTGTGCCTTGGCATGTCATCCTTGGCACCATGAGTTGGAGCATGTGGGCTGTGGACTCATTTGGATTTGTCTGAAATATCATACAATGTCACATTTAAGTTTTATGTTTGTCACTGTGTTAGGATTCGTCATGGTTATTGACACAGGGACTATGCAACAGTGAAGTTATTCACTTTCTTTCATTCTTGCTGTCTAATCTAAATACTTTGCAGCTGATGTCATCAACATTCCCTGGTGGTGTGATGCTAACTAAAGGCGCAGCTCTGTCTGAATCTCTGTTATTTAAATTACTTTAATCTGAGTTTTAATTTAACAAATCTGACCATAAAGAACTGATTTGCAATCCATTTAGCATTTTCCGTTGAATTTCAGACTATTTTAAAACATTTTTTGTGGGTGTCAGTTACCATAGCAACATTCTGACAAACATAAAGACCTCTGAGACTGAAATGACTTTATTTTTACATCTAAAATGGTCCTGGTTATTGTTTTTAGTTATTTGATTATTTGGTGACCGGCCTGATTATGATTATTGATTAACCAAACAATGTTGAACATCTAATCATAACCTATTGATTGATTAATCCTAATGATTGTGGATGAGACCTGGCATTTTACACACTGAGCACTCATCCTAGATACTGAAGTGTAATTACTCTACTGACTTTATTTCTATATTAGGATTTTGATGAAATAATACAAATTCAGTGAGATTTTGACAGTGGTGGACCATAACGTAAAGTAAAAAAAAAAAAAAAAAAAAAAATAGGTATCTGTACTTTACTCAAGTACATTTTCAAGTGGATACTTTTTTATTTTACTTCACTACATTTGAGAGCAGGTATCTGTACTTTCTACTCCACTACATTTTTGAGCTGGACTGAAAAGCAAAAGTAATTTTATAATTGTCTGAGACCTGCAGAAAAAGTTTAGGGGTTTATTTTCATCAATTCATAGTTTGTGCAAGCAAAAATGTACAAATAAAAAACAGTTATAGGAAAAAAGATGATTTGGTTGTTTCTTGAACATAATTTTGCACAAAGCTTTATCAAAATCGCTACAGTATTTCTCAAATTCTGTGCAAAATACTTTTACTTGTTACTCTTGGTACTTTAAAATTTTTACTTAAGTATATTTTTTTCATGTCATATTTTAATTATACTTTCAGTTTACTTTTTTGTTCCAATATCTGTACTTTTACTTTAGCAACAAAATTGAGTACTTCTTCCACCACTGGATTTCAGATATTTTAACCAATTAAAATCCTATGGTAGTTAGGCTCCATGGGCCAGAATGGGAGTAACCAAAATTACTGCTCTGGGATTTCTATCAGTTTCAGAATTCTAGTCCCACTGATATGATTGAGCAAAGATTTATTACACATGGGTGATTCAATAATCAGCATGACTTCCAGAAGGCATAAAATTACACACATTAAAAAGATGACGAAAGTTTAGTCCTTAATCCACAGTTCTTCGTTTAAAGTTTTCTCTAAGCATTAGCTACAGCCTTGGTCCAACTCCCAGCTCGTAACAAAGCACCAACTTGTAATCCTTTGCAATTATCTTATTCTTACAAAGAACAGTGATGCAAAGACCCCTTTTAAAGCCATCACTTCTTCTAATCCTCCACACAGCGAAGTCGGCCGATAGCTTAAACGTTTGTAACTTTGCCATCCGAGCTGCTTTTCTCCGCTGCCCTACATATTGCAGTCATATTGTTTGCATTCAGAGGCAGTGCCCACACAGCTGGAGCAGAAGCAGCCCTGTGCTCAGATAAAGAACGTTCACCATCACTGGAGCCCTCTCTCCATTTCCCTGTGTCTGCCAGGGTGTCAGGGGCTCCTGGCCACAGCTGCAAGATGAATAGTGCTGCACTCCTCCACTTTGTCATGGTGTCCAGGAAAGGCTCCAAATGGCATTGAGACTCACAAAGGATCGGTGCAGCCTCACATGTACTCAGCAGGCCTAGGTCTTATGTTCTATTCGGTACTGCATATTTGGCAAGACTCTTCTGCTGAATGTTAAATTGTATGTCGGTGTGAATGAATAATGTATATGCTTCAAACGGTTTCACTTGATCCATGCATACGTTTGGCACATACCAAATTCTGTTTCACTAATACTTTGATGTACTCATAAGCTTGCAACCTGTTGTATTTACACAGAAACTGTATTGCTTTCTTTGTTTTGTCCATTCATTTTCTGTCACTGTAGCAGTGGGTGTCTGAAATCTACTACCAGGCAAATGATCAGTGTGATTGTACAGTTATCACTGAAAATTCAAATTCTACCCAAAACTTTTAGAGTTTTACATGAGAGGGGCTCACAAGTACAGTATTCCAAATGTTTTTATTTACAGGCCAGAGAAAATAGTGTGGCCTCATGTACCTGCATGAGCGACAGCAACTTGGAAGTCACAAGATCTTTGTGCTGCCATTGTATCCTTGAGCAAGAGTCTTCTCCCACCTTGTTTGTGCATAAATGTGGTGGTGGGTGATTGATGGTGTTCAGAGAGGCAGAAAGCACATATTCTGCCAGTCCTATATTATATGCACAATACAATGTAGTCTTTTTATGAAAAAGAAAAGATTTCTTTCTGAGGACAGAAACTTTCAAAACTCCAATTCCTTCCTTTTATCTGTATGTTTTTCATAGAGAGTGATTCAGAAAAGGCAGTGTAGCTTTGTGTATGCAAGGTCATTTCAATAGGTTTTTCACTTCTTAAACCTATAAAAAGCAAAGCTCCCAGCTCTGCCCTCTCTCCGCTCAATGTAACAGTTCCTTGTGCTCCGGGGGCGACAACACCTACCTGCGCCGTGTGCTGTTCTCATGGAAACACATGAAAAGGAGCCAGAGAAAGTCACTTCTCCGCTGTACCCATGTTCTCCTGATTGTCCCTGCTGCTTCTGACAGTAAGCTGCGCTCGCCTTCCCAATCTCCCATTGGAGGTGAATACCAAAGGAACATGACGCTCCGCTGCTGCTGGCCTCATTTAATATTCCAGGCACCTCAGTCACCCACTCAAGCTGCACAAACAGCACATATTTGTCAGTTTCAGGGTACGCATATACATATTTCAGCAGTATGGAGGTGTTCCGCAGCCACTAGTTTATCCGTTTGATGAAAGTAGGGCTGACACATAAGAGAGCCGGCGGACAGAGGAGTTTGGAGCTCAGGCTGAACCACAGACACCCGCGCAGAGCTACAGGCAGGAACTCCATCAAGCATTACTGATCAAATGTGAGGCGACTCTTGGAGATGGGACTGAGATGGTGAGATCTTGTCCATAGAAGATGCGATTGAAAGAGAGATGGTGGAACACACACATCCCAGTGTGCAGTGTAACGAATGCACAAGGACAAATCTGTGTTTGAACAAATGGAGCACTGACTACAAGAGATCAGAAACTATTCTTTATTGCCCAAACAGCATTAAGAAAGAAAGCCACAAGCTACATTTATCAACTGTCAAGTGCCAGAAAGTAACTTCCATGACCCATTAGACCACGAAGTTTACAAATGCATCCCACCACCTTTTAATTTTCTGTTGTGTCTGTTTTTTGACATTTGTTTTTATTTTTGAAGTTTAAACTAAAATGAAAATAAAAATAATGCCACATATATTAAAAAAAAAAAAGTGGGCTGACAGCTATGCACCAATGCTGAATGAAAATAGACAACCCGTTTCTCACAAATACAAAATAGAGGGATGATTCACGGAGGTGAAAGTAATTTGAAATATTAAAAGTCCTATATTTCACAAAATGGATTCTTCTGAGCTTTAGGTCATGTTCTAATGTTGTTACTTGCTCAAAAACAGACCTGGAGTTGTGTTTTTGTTTCATTCACACATGTTTGAGTAATCCTTCTATTATTAATCTGTCAAGTTAAAATGCTCTGTTTTACCATGTGATGTCGTGTAGTGGTATCTTCCAAGTAAACAGCTACCTTTAGTTCAATAGAGACGGGCAATTCAAGAACCAAAAAATAGGGAAGGCATCTGGAGTTTAAAAACATAGTGAAGCACTTTTTTACCACATGACATCACAAAGTGGAACACAGAGTTTTCTGTTTGAGAGAAAAAGTAAATATGCAGAGTTTGTGTGTTAAACGTGTGAATAAAAACAGCTTCGGGCATGTTTTGGATGAGGAAACAACATTATAACACAGATCAGCGAATAGCATAATATGGGCCCTTAAGTATACACCATCTAACCAACATGTGATGTTAACTAAAGCAATAAAAAAGTAACCTATGATATTGTAGCGCACTATTTATAGAATGAATTTAGCTGGACATAACACCGCCTAACCCCACTTTTAAATGCCAAGATGAAGCTAGAACATGTAAAGCGCTACTTGCAAAAAGCATTTTTCCTCAGATTATATTAAGAAGCTAAAGGAGTGTAAAATTCAGTCATTAGATCTAGCTGAGTCTTTGCAAAGCACCACATCACTTAATTACCATAATAGCTATATACAGTAATGCCAGCATCACAGTTACATGTGCCTGGAGTGCTAATGGTGGGTCTTTCAGACAGGGTTTCAGAGTAAAAAAAATAATGCTCATTACAATTTCTTTCTTCTCCAGACCCCATGTGTGAATAGCTTCCTTGCACTCCTGGTGCAACTGAGGACTTCGATGGGCCCTTTGTAACAAAAGGCAGCTGGCAGAGAGCCTAGTCCAGTCTTTGAAATCTCCAACACAACAGCTCCTCTCTGTACTGACAATATGGTGAAGGCTATCATTTAATCCAGGCTGTAAAAGAAATCTGGTCCTTCAACAGTAAGCTTTAGTGTGCTTGGCTGAGAATTCATTAACTCCAATTTGTGAGAAGATAAAGAATTTAATGGATTTTTGTGGAATTTGTCATGTACAGAAAGAACAAGTAATCTTAGGCAGAGAACATGACCATTCTGTATCAACAGATCCAAATGAACATACCCTCTCTTAGTAATATCATTCATAAGACACAAATAGAGATTGTTTTGTGTAATGCCTCATTTACACTCAGTACAGGTCAGGTTTAGCATGACCTTGGAGTGACTTACTTACTGTACATTAGGCTGAGTGGGTAAGTTTCCTCCTGGCACTGTAGGATGGGTCAAATGCAGCGGACAAATTTCCCTACGCGGACAATAAAGGCTAACCTGAACTGTCATTTTGAATGCAACCTGGTGATTATAAGGTCAGACGGATATTAATTATTCAAAAAATTTTCAAATTCAGTTTTAGAGATTTGTGAACCTTTTAGTTAACCAGCTGAAATTAAAATCTTACACCCATTCTTCTTCCTTCCCAATTAGGTTCATAGGTCTGCCAACTCAAATAATGTTAGAAATAATTATAACAGACCTGTTTTTATGTATGCAAAACATTTTAAGGCATGGCATAAAATTCTTATTTTCTCAGTAAACTAAGTCGTAAACTAAACCGTAAACTGAAATCATCACAGTTGCTTCAAACGACATACTTTTATACTGGCATTTATCAAAGCTACTGTCACACACTGTAATCTGTGAAGAAGGACATTTAATCCAAAAATGACTCAAATATGGCTCAGTTGGTGGAGCATTTGTCCTCTAATTCACAGGTTGGAGATGCAGTTCCAGCTCCCTGAGATGAATGCTGCACTTGTGTCCTTGGGCAAGACACTTAACCCACCTTGCCACCAGTGTTTGCGTACAAAGTTGGAAGAATGTGTGTGAATGGGTGAGTGGTTCCTTGGTGTAAAGCGCTTGGAGTGCCTTGAAGGTAACTATACTAAAAATGTCAAAATGAAACATATTTGTCATGTTTTTTTTTGTTTTGTTTTATTTGTATTCCAGCTGTGGTATCAAAAGTCGAGCATAAATTAGAGCGCTGGCAAACTTTGTGGTGGGATTGAAAGTCCCACCTAGGAGGATTTAATTAGCGCCTTGAATGAATAACATTTGAGCCATTTCTCTCCGTGTCCTTCGTAATCAGTTCTGGGCCATTAATGAGAGGATGACTATCGACTGGCGGAGCGGCCTGCTGATAATTGAATGTGTAGAGGCCATTAAACATTCCTAATCAAAAACAAACACTCCAAAGCCACAGTTCTCACAGAACAATACGTGTCTCCGACAAAGCACCGAGGAGCAGAGAGAGGGCCAAAATTAGTTTCCAATTGCTTTCAACTGTTTTGCTTTTCGTCTTTGCTAACATTTCGGACCTGACAAGCCAGAAAATAAGCAAAATTTCCCAGGGCATGACACAGCTGTTGTGCAAGAAAGAAAGAGAGACCACGTAGTAATTGAAATGTTCTCAGTGGATTTTTGTACACATGCAAACAACACAGTAAATCACCACCACTGTCCATGGGCTGCTGGTTGCTGGAAATCACTAGTCCTGTATTGACTCAGGGATATTGATTTAGCCCCGGCACCACCCGCATTCATATGATCTCGGTATCGCTAGTTAACCAACCCTTGGCTTGTCTGGTTGAAATTAATGTTTTTCTGGAAAATAGTTGTTTTGAACTGACTTGAGCCCTAGGTCTTCATACATGTGTGGGTATGGATCTGTGTGTGCTAATGGAGGGTCAGCATATCGATAAACCTATACCAGTTTCTCCTTTGTGACAGTTCAACAGTGGAGCCACTAAATAGATTTGTGATTAAATAAACAATAGCTTCAGCAGCACTTCATTTATGTGTTTGGGCCATTTGTTTTCATCAGAAATCAGGAAATATTGACATGGAATTAATTATAGAAGGTATGGGGCACTGTGTACTTTTTCTGGTGGAGGGTTTGTCAAACGCTTTTCTCCTTGGAGATGTTTTTTCTTTGTGTGGAATGGTTCACAGTATGGTATTAAACCTCTTTATCTTCATGGAGACCAATCCAGGCCAAGTTACAGGTCAGATCTTTGTGGAGGCAATCCCGCTCACAGTCAGAATGCCTGTTTTTAGGTATTTTTGAGCTATAAACCACCTGTAATGGAGTAAATGTAAGGTAGAGCTGTTTAAAGTCATACTGTGGAACATATCAGACAGAGCAAAGACAAATCACTAGAAACAAGCAGATGATGGACCCTCACATTCCTTTAATGTACAAAAATCATGCTCATATTGGATTTAATCATGTCTAATTAATCAAATATAGTGTGCACAATAGTTACATTTGATGCATGCAATCGTTATTATATGCAAATCTTTAGAGACCTCTTAATCTTTTATGGTGCTCGTGGGAAAAAAACACCTGATTGGCCCTTGGTGTTTGGAAAAGGAAGTGTAAAAGGCTTGACTAAGAGGATGAATCACCGTTGTGTACGCCTGCCTCTGAAAAAGGAAAGTGCTTATTTATGTAGAATGTCACTGTTAATCTAACCTTGTGCAGGTTCATTATGGATGCTCATGTGTGAGTGTGTATGGGTACATGTAGAAGGTGCTCATCATGTGTGAGTGTGTATGGGTACATGTAGAAGGTGCTCGTCATGTGTGAGTGTGTATGGGTACATGTAGAAGGTGCTCGTCATGTGTGAGTGTGTATGGGTACATGTAGAAGGTGCTCATCATGTGTGAGTGTGTATGGGCACATGTAGAAGGTGCTCGTCATGTGTTAGTGTGTATGGGTACATGTAGAAGGTGCTCGTCATGTGTGAGTGTGTATGGGTACATGTAGAAGGTGCTCGTCATGTGTTAGTGTGTATGGGTACATGTAGAAGGTGCTCGTCATGTGTGAGTGTGTATGGGTACATGTAGAAGGTGCTCGTCATGTGTGAGTGTGTATGGGTACATGTAGAAGGTGCTCGTCATGTGTGAGTGTGTATGGGTACATGTAGAAGGTGCTCATCATGTGTGAGTGTGTCTGGGCACATGTAGAAGATGCTCAAGATGCGTGTGCTAAAATATCAAAATATAGCTATATTGTGATACTAAATTTGCTGATACAGTATCGTTATCGTGGGCTTCTGTATGTGCATTTCGACAAGAGTATTTTTTCTTATATTTTACTAAATAATTTTGTGACAGTGCTACAATTTTGAGGTTTGTTCAGAGAAAGGAAACTTGCAAAACATTTGACATATTCACTGTTTTAAATGGTTACAGCTGGTTTATTCCATATTTATTCCATAGTGCTTTAATAAAAAATACTGTTATTAAAATGTACTGTTTTTAAAAAATAGTGATATATTGCAGAATATCATGTGCAACATATTGATTATCACACGTATCACCATATCATGACAATATTGTATTGTGAGCCATGTGTTGAGTATCATATTACATTGTAAGGAATCATTTGATGCCCTGCTCTAGTGTTCACCATGTGTTAGTGTGTATGGACACATGCTGAAGGGGCTCATGTGTTGGTGAGTAGGGGTCCATGTTGAAGGGGCTTACTGATGGTCCAGAAGACGTCTATCCAAACAGGATGAATCATAATGATGGGCACGTTGCATCTTCAGTAATTGCGTGAGGGACCTTGCTGTTGTGCTTGAATTTGTTTGTGTTGTTCCTTCAAGGTCCACTGCCCCTCCAAAGGACAACCACTCCTTTGGCCCTCTCCAGTGGCTCCACAACATGGCAGAGTCCAGCCGAGCAGAAAAAGGGGTCCAGTCCCTGTCCCGGCTGACTGGCACATCGCTCACATTGTGTGGATGGATGGGACAGAAGGGAGTAAACACATGTAACAAATAAGCAGACACTCATGTGGAACATGGCCACTTATTTAGAACGCCAGAGCCAGGAGCTATGCAGCACTGCTGCAGGGGACACAGCTCTCATCTGTTTACATATTACCTTCATTTACCAATAAATGCACAGAGGCAGCCTTTTATTTGCTCAGCTCCAGGGAAGATATGGATTTATTATTACTGTACTTAAATACTGGCAACATGAGTAACTCCTCCAGTAAAAGCACATTGAGTCTGTCACCAAGACAGTGCTCACAAATATTTTGTAACTTTGAAAAAAAATTCCAATTTCATGTTTATCACAGAAGAGTAAACTGTCAAAACCAGAGAGTTTAAGAGTTCACTTGACCCTGAAAACTTTGTAATATTTGCGCTGTAGATGTGTATTTCTTCAGTTCTGTTTCACAGCCAAGCGAGAGCAGTTTTAACTCAGCAACAACAGCTGCTCTTATTTATGAGCAGCGAGAAAGTATTTAAAAATCAATGCTGTTCCAAGGCCCCAAACAACATGACACCAAACATTTCCTCATAACTCTGCAAGCAGCATGCTAATGCTAACTCAGCAATGGTTGTGGCTACAAATCCAGGACAACATAGAATTTATGCTTTTGATTCTGATGAAAAAACACAAGTGACTCTGGTGCTCTGGGATCTTCTTATGACGACAATTCTGTCTGCAGTACAGTGCACATTTTGGCTGTGAATGCACCTGTGGAATATAATCTATTGATTATTCTATTGTCTATTGATTGTTTTATGATAATGTGTTCTGTTAGTTATTAAATAAAAATATAAATCAATTTTGAAAAATTGTAATAATGTCATTTTAATTACACCATTTAAAAAAAATCATTATTTAAGCAAGTAGTTGTTAGGCTCACATGTGACATTTTCAAATATTTTTTTATTTTCCAAAGCAGTCCCAAAAGAACAACCAAACCAACCAAACCAGATTTTTTGTGTGTAACTGTGTAGTCCATTAATTCAGGAGTTAACTCAGAAAGTACTTTGAAACTGCACCATCCATTTTCCTAAACAACATACGGCTATGCTAATAAACAAAGCTATATTTTGCAGTTGCTGCACGGGCCCATATGCCTGTTCACCGCCCATACAACACAGCAGTGAACAGCAGGTGGCTGGGAGACAAGGATTAAAAGTGTGCTGGCTATGGCTGTGGCCTGTCGTCCTTTGATAGAAGCTAACAAATAACACTGCGGAGGGACTGCGTTTCCTGGTGCTTACGCTCATACATTTTCAGGCCTCTAATTTGCTTTTTGTCCCCAGCGATTTGATAAATGTTGCAAATTAACTGTAACAAATTCTCCACCTGTTCCAGTATCCCTGTGTTTATGTAAGCAGGTATATTTAACAAACCAATAAATTACAGCAGTAAAGCCGCTTGGATCATAAAGAATATGTGCCGTTGCTCTTAAATCAAAGTAGAAATGAAGTGGTCTTGAGTACTGCTGACGATTACATATTGTGGCCCCAGAATGTTTTTATATACACGCTTTCATGTGGCACTTACTATAGCAACACACAACACTACATCTATTATGGTGGTGAAGGCCAATGATGTCAAAGAGCACTGTACTCACTATACCAGTAATTAAATTAGTCTGTGGCAGTCTAAGACCAACTCAAGACAGCCTACATTTAGGTGGCATATCTGTGGGAACTACAGTTTCCCCATCAAACTAAAACATGCACACTGCAGTACAGTAATCCTCCAACTACTATGTGCTCCTGACCGAGATCTGCTCACTGAGTCCTGGTAATTGCACAGTCCAGCATTACCTCTTGAAGAATTGACCAAATGCAGATAAACTATTTCCCTTATAAAACAATAAACAAGATTACTAATAGAAAATACAATTGTTTAGTAAATATAAAACTCCAATGATTCAGTTCTCTGCCCGCTGATTGAAAGTACCTTTTTCAAGGGCAAAATCAACTGGACCATGGAAAAAGCTCGAGAACCACGCCTTGTTGTGGATTGTTTTCCCTTTCTGTCTGCATGTTGCTATCAGCACAAAAAGCACATTTCCGAGTGTGAGTGGCGTCTCAGCAGGCCACAGTGTAATTAATCATAATCCATCAGTGTCACTGACAGCCTTGAAAGAAAATATGCCAGTTTGTATTCCCTCATATGTATTTGAATGTTTACCTATATTATGCTATCCCACTTTAATTGCATATGCACGTTATGCTATAATGTGACACTGGCATCAACATTCTAAATAGCTGTGCTTGACAAAAAATACCTTGCTATGGCTGGTGAATAATTTATGATCTCACTTACTGTGTACTGCTGGATGTAATTATTGCTTAGCAGTGAAGACGGTCATTAATAGTAATTTACTGACATTTTCCATCAGAACAATCACACAATGTCAACGTGTGTGCTGCTCTGATTTGTGTTATTTTCTCAGGTCAATCTTTATAGCAGACCATATAACCTTACAAAATAAAGATGTTAGAAACATTCAGTAAATTACTGACAAGACTAATAATTACAGACACCCATGATCATTGTGTGGTTCTACACAGCTCCTCACTCAAACATCAATGCATCTGCATGAGGATCTGCTTCTACATGTGCATGTGCACGTGCATGTGCATTTGCTCTGCATCTGCATGCGCATAGGAACCTACAGTTCCACCCAAGCCTGTGTTAATGCTTCTTGGCACTGATCGAAGTATAGTGTACCATCATCCTACACTCTGTTGAACATGGGAGATTGATCACATATACTATCCTTTGCAGAGAAGGCGAGGCCATGTATAAGTTTATGTTAATGCCAATGAAGATGTTGGACTGGGTATTAAGGAACTCTGCAAAATTCACAGTACATCTGTCCCATGGGTGGGCCAATGCGGTCTCCTAAAGAACCACTTGAGACAACTGCTGCACATAGCATGTAAAACTGCATGTAAAACTGCAGCACCACCAGCCCAGTAAAACACAGCAAAAACATTATATCTAATGTATCTATCTACACAGTGACTCACACAATTCAACTGCCACTGTATTCAGAATGCCCACAGCACAGGGGACTAAAGACTGTTTTAAGACACATTTTGTTGTGCCACCTCCCAGAGTGCAGAATCTCAAACTGCAGGTTCAGGCAGTGGGAGGGGTCTGATAGTGTATTCTTTATTTAGCTTTATTTAGTGTCCTCAGGCTCAGCATCATGTGATTGTGCCTGCAGTCACATGAAACGGTAAAGCACTGTGGAATCTCTGTACACAGATTCTATCATTTGTGTATTGACCCTGATGCTACTTAGCTTTCTTAGGAGTACAGTCTCTGTGCCAAGTTAGTTTATCACTTAAAATGGAGAGCAGAATCATAAATTGTATGACAGAGCTTTAAAATTAAAAGATGTCTCCATAATTGGAAATGATAAAAACATGGCTTGAACAATTTATTTTCTATGCTTTAATGGGATACATTATTTATTGCTATGGCAAAATGACAATATAGCTTTCAAGCCATTTTTATTTCTTTTGTGTTTTTTTTATTTCTTTTATTTTTATTTTTGTTCACTATCCTCAGAGATCATGATAATTGAATAATTTGCATCTCATTATACTAACTTTTTATATTTTAGCAGATTTTTTTAACAATATGGTTAAGGCTTTGTGTTATTGTATCAGTGGCACAAAGTGGTCTTTAAGGGTATGCGCGTCACTTCATTTGCACTTGTCACTTTAAGACTCAGTAAAGGGTTGAACTTGGGAGACTAGTTTATAGATTTGAATGGTTTCCTTTCTTTCTGCAGTGAAGTCTGGTGGGGCTTGTGGTGGTCATGCAGAAATCACAATGATACGACAGCAGAGCACTGGTTTAGTGTACCCCCAGTACAAAAGCTCCAGAGTCATTTTTCAGGCTATACAGCTGTGATGTGATGGGCCTTGGCTAGCACCGATACGTCATCATAAAAGCCACTCAGTGAGAGGCTGATAGCACTGCAGCGCGCACACACAACTCCTCCATCTGCTAATAAAGTGCACATTTACTGGTCATGGAATCTGGCCTGCATAAGTGTGCGTAAGGCAGCTGAGTTATAGTTATGGACCTCGAGGGGAGAAACGTTTAAGGTGCTCCTTCAGAAAACCACATATCATACCCACACAAACACAGAGAACTAAACAATCTGACAAATGCAACTCTAACTGTACTGTAGCCAATATAAAATGAATAATTATAGGAAAAATAATATTGACTTCCAAATGTAGGTTTTAAGCATGTTGCGTAAGTGTCTTATCTCTACTGAAGGAGTTGATGTTAAAGTGTTATGGCATTTTATGTGCCATTTATTTGCACTTTAATGTGAAATTGACTGGACACTCAGAAGCATAAATCACATTTTGGTGTGACCAAATGAAAAAATGATTGGTAGCTGTGAGAATGGGACAGGCATGAGGCTGTTATCCTGTTTTTTATAAAGTTAAAGAAAATGAGTTTCAAACATTTAGTAAGTTTTAAGTACGATCTTGTGATGAGTCCTCCAGTTTCTGTATAACACTGCACACTGCAGGATACAGTGCATGTATTTGTGCTTGGAAGCCTATAAGATGATTACAGGATGGGCACACTGTTTTGGTAATAAGCCTGTATGACAGTTATTTTATCATTCCCCCATTGTAGCCTATTTACATCAGTTTTAATCAGCAGTTATGTGGAAAAAAAACACAGATTGAGGTTTCCTTAGTAGCTAATGTAGCCCAATCTGCCCCTAAATTCCCTTTACATAGGACATAACCTAGTCAGTATTTCACAGTGAATAGGCTTCTGCCGTGTCTTAAAAATAGCCAAGTTCCTTCTTCCTTCATTATGATTTCTTTTTTGCAACATCCGCCCTTGGGACAAGTACACTCACTGATGTCATGAAGCAGCTGCACCAGCCAATGTGCCATTCTTTAAAGAGCTTTTTAGAAGTAACCTGGTGCTCATATTTCTGTACCTCCTGTCCTAAAAAGAAAAAGTTCACACAGATTTTTTCAAAAATATTAACTGTGTAGGTCTTGATAGTTTCAAATTATGCAAAATAGACTCTTGTGAGATTTAAGCCATGTTAGAACATTGTTACTTCTTCAAAAACACACCAGAGTTTTGTTTTATTCACCCTTTATCTTCAAAGCTCAACCTTAAAATGTCCCACCTTAAAATGTTATGAAGTAGTAGTTTGGAGATTAACAGCTGCCTTTTACCTTTCATTGAGTAGAAATGGGGAAATCCAGGGCTAGAATGGGTTTGTGTGTTAAACATGCGTGAATGAAACACAACTCCAGGTATGTTTTTGATCAGGAAACAACATTAGAACTTATAAAATAACGTAATATAGGCTCTTTAATGGCACATGTGAAAAAATGCTTGCCTAGAACAACGCGTAGATGAAGCCTATATGTAAAATCACCACATCTCCAAGATTTATAGGCTATAATGAAATGTTTCGTGTCTTCAGTTTAGAATATATTGCCCGGAGCGTAAAGTTTTTTCCCACTTTGAGGAGGAAGTAGGACACACTGTATATTCGTGCGTGCTGTGGGCGCTCCTTTAGCCTACCCGTGCGCGATGGAGAGAGAGAGGGAGGAGAGCAGATGGAGAGCGGTGGACTCCAGCTAACTCCGGCTCCAGCGCTCCCAGAGAGGAGGGAAGGCATGCGTTTCCGGCGTTGCCTGAAACACCGAACCAAAACGCCTTATGAATGACAAGAACTGGAAATAACGCCTTACATTGAGGGTGAATACGCTACTTTTCTTTCCATCGCCACGCGCATCTCCAGGGTGACTCGCGCAGGTGACTCGGTGCCTGTACAGTAAAGTTCGTCTCCTCGGGTCCACAACCTTTTGCGCCTTTAACTGGGTTTTCTATTCGAAGCCACCTGCAGCCTGCGTTAACTTCGTTTGTGGTTTTACGCAAAGAAACGCTTCCAAAGTTGGAGGTAGGCTGATTGCGACGCAGTGGGAAGAGAAGGAGAAGACGTCCACAAGTGCTGATTTCATTTCCAACAGCACCGACGGCACCACCGAGAGGAGACGAGAGACGGGGCAAAACCGCGGGGGACCCAAGCGTTTTCTCTTCAAAATGAACAAAAGCAAGTAGACTATGCTGCGTTTAGTTGAGAACTTGTAACAAACTGGTGACATTTTAGCCCGGTGAGTGAAAAAACCTCTAAGTGGATATGCGTCTCTCAGAGGGATTTTAAAAAGGGGGGTTACATCTGTTCCCTATCCTTTTTTAGAAGCTCAAAATGGATGCCGACGACAGGCTGCGGAGACCCCACTGGATTAGCCACTTTCTCGCTGATTTGGGTGACATCTGAAGCCGTGTCGAGTGTACAAACTTTGGATTACCTACGCCGACAGAGCTGCAGGTGTAGGATGCAGTCTGGAGTGAAGACGCTGTCCGCAGGTGGAGGTGCGTCACTCTGCTGCCTGCTGCTCCTCTGGCTCATCTACTCCCATCTGCTCAGAGAGGGTAAGTCTGCACAGAGGGAGCTATTAACGGGATCTAGCGCTTATTGTTCCTCTGGGGTGCAGGTGTACAAGGGTGGTCGATCCAACTGGCTGAGAAAAACACATGAAGACGCTTTCTGTGACCTTGTAGGCTGCTGGTATTGTGGTATATCACAAAAGAGTAAAGTTTTAACCCCCGAAAAGGTCCTATACTACACAAAATTGACTCTTGTGAGCTTTAAGTCATTTTAGAGTGTCATGAAAAACATATCTGGAGTTGTGTTTTGCCTCATGTTTAAGCAACCCTTTATTATTAGTCTGTCTACATCTCCAAAGCTCAAAATGTGAGGTCATGAAGTGTTACTTTTCAAGTTAACAGCTCCCTTTACCTTTAGTTCAGTAGAAATTGACAGCTCCAGGGCTGAAATCATCCACATGATTCAAATGAAGGAGTATGGAGTTTAAAAACACAGTAGTGCTCTTCCAGTATTACCACATGACATCACAAGGTGAAACAGAGTGTTTTCTGTTTGAGAGAAGACCTCAGCCTAAATCTGCAGGGTTTGTGTGTTAAATGTGTATGAATGAAACAAAACACAACACAACTCTAGGTACGTTTTTGATGAGGAAACATTATGACATAGATCCGAAAATACAGTAATAAGAGCCCTTTAAAATGTGTTTTCATTTATTTCTCAATAAAAGCAAACTATCAAGCTCCTGGGCATAAAACATAAAAGGAACGCTATAAACCACTTATTTTCAGTCCAATCAAACAGTCTCATTTTAGTGATACTGGCTTCGGCTTTGAAATGGGAATGGTCAGGACCCAACAGATGCTCAGTCAATGTTAGTTCTGTCACAAAAACACATTTTGAAACACAACACATTGCTACAAAGAAATAGAATGATAAACGATAATACGGAAATTGCCTCATGCCACTGACATAATAACAATAATACAAAATAGTGAACCATTATTTAAACATACGGTATCATTAAAAGGCCTGAGCTGCAACAAATAAATAGCAGAATGAAGCAATAATTAGCCACAGAAGCCACTTACTCAACCCTCTCTGGTCCAAATCTTACCGTATTACAGCAAAAATAACAAAAATCTCCCCACTTTTGCCAAAAATCTAAACACGATAAATACTGAGCTCCATAATACACTGTTGCAGTTACCTTATATTGAATGATAAGTCGATATAGTAATTATCCTTACAGGTCTACCAACAGCACATATTTACTCATCCTTATATTTACCCCAAAAAGTGGGATTTGAAATGGGATGTCCCTCTGTGCATAGCCTGTTACTATTAGAGTAAATCAGACAGCAGAGGCAAAAGCTACAGAGAATCAGCTTCACACAGAGTCCAGACATTTGTGTATAGCCTGCAGGGTTCAGGGCCAGCTTCAGTTTGAATTGGGAATAATTTTAGTCTGGCATTAGGCAGAATGATAAGAGGTTAATCTGCTAATCATGCTGCTTTGAAATGCCAATCAAACATGTCACGCACAGAGCTTTGATGAAGACGTAGGTCTAGTGCTGTGCTTTTTTATTTTCCAGTTGGCCTTTGTTAGAGATCATTAATGCATGCCCTTTAACTCCCTGTTGTTGTGGCTTCTGTGACCTAACCCGGTCTACAGCGTTTGAAAACCTGCACAACACAAAGCACTTCCTTTAATTCCTAAGTATTTTACTATTTCTACTGCCATTGCTTCGAAATAGTTCCTCTATAGGGATGCACTTATAGGCCTACTTGTACCTGCTAATGACTTTATGAATTATGTGAGTACTACTCTCGAGGACACTTCTGTGTTTAAAAATAGGTGTGTCCTAGAATTAATATCCATTTCTGTTTCTTCTGATAAGACAAGAAAGTAGAAAAAATCTCTTTACCGTGTTTCAGTGGACAGACTTACGCCTTGGTCAAGGTGTCTCTTATCAGCTGTTGTTCCCAGACGTGATCAGTTTGACAGATCTTGCAGATTGTTGCCGGCCATGTGGAAAACAGAACATAATATTCAAACAGAAGACCATTTTCTAAATATACCCCAAAGCTAATGCTTTTAGAGTTTTAATGGAGGTGGAAGGGGCGATGATTACCCCACTATGTTTGTGATGGGAGCTAGTCGGACTCTTCCACAGAGCCAGACGGTCCGATCTAAAAAATATGCAAGATCATTATCATTCCACAATTGCAGTTCAGATGATATCACGGCTGAGACAAATGTTTGTGTCTCTTCGTGAAGAGAGTGAGCTCACATGCTGCATGACTGCTCTGACCAAAACTCACTTTTTCAGCTCAGCCTGTAAGGCCTTGTAATGCAGTAGTCTGTATGTAGTTATTGTGTATAATTTAGCAATTCAGATTAAATTAACATTGTTTTAAAAATTCATGATATGGGGGTGTGTGTCATGATACTGGTGTGAATGTTTTGTGTACAGCCGTATGGAGCCACTATGACTAATCATCATCTGCACACACGACCATTTTCTTTTTTTTCTTCTTCAATAAACAGGCATATGCATTTATTGTGCTTTCAAATCATTGAAACCCCACAAACTCTATTCACAATGTTACTAACAAATCCATTTGTGCAATTACACTTTTCACTCTAGTGCCCAACACCAGTGGATGTTCCACGGCCTGACATTGGCCGTCTTCCATGCGACTAAACAGTGTGTCACTCTAAAAGGCTAGTACAAGCTTAACGTGCTAGGACACATAGGGAGATGTCGAACACTAAGTTTGCAGATTAGATCTTTTAATCAAGCAGTGGCCGGCAGTATAATTACCGCTGTGGAGGAGGGATAGTGTCTTTGGCAGTGTGCCGAGTACAAAAGTAGACAGTGATGTGAAAAATGAACTGTCCGTGGTGTGCGTTGAAATGTGCGCCTTTTGCTTCTAATTTGCTGTGTCTTAAAATGCCCTGTCTCCCACCTGTTATTATAACCCCAGAATGAAGCTTTTACCATAGAAACAACTTTGGCCTCCTCCCTCAGACATCTCTTATGGACACATTTTCTGTTGAAATGGTCATGATTACGGCTTTACTGTGTAAAAATGACTTAATGAGTCCACTCCATATATCTCTGATATTCCTTGATTGTCAAAGCTCTGCTCATGCCTCAAAATATTCTTGGTTCTTTGCTCACTTAATCCTCAGAGCCATGAGCTTTAAGAATGGAGCATGGAGTATTCTTGTACTCTTCAAGTCCTTTTGAAACAGGCTGCTCTGTCCAGTCTTGCTGTTGGGAAAGTTGTATGTGAACTATGTCTCACAAAATTGCTCTCTTTGGCCTTGTACAATATGGATGCATTTTCCTGATGATATGGCTGCTCAGTTTGACCAAATCTCTTCTCTCCAAACTAGGGCTGCAATCTAATTATTATTGTAGTAGTTGACTAGTTAAATATATATATATATATATATATATATATATATATATATATATATATAGAGAGAGAGAGAGAGAGAGAGAGAGAGAGAGAGAGAGAGAGAGAGAGAGAGAGAGAGACAGAGAGAGAGAGAGAGAGAGAGATAGATATAGATATATAGATATATATAGATAGATAGATATAGATATATAGATATATATTGATAGATAGATATAGATATAGATATACGGAGATATATAGTGATATATATATTGATTAGCCAAGTCACACAATTTTTCTGTAGTACATTCACATTTTTTGGAAATTGATAACCATGCCATGCCCAGGGTACACTGGGGAGATATTGTTTTCCCTACTGGTATTTAATATGTTGCAAAAGACCAAGTAAGCCAAGCTGCATGAATTAATGAGAGTTTTCTTCTGCTTGTTTTGCAAAAGACATGCAACATACAAGAAGCAGAGAAGAGCCCTCAAGCTTTTGCTCTTTGCAGTCTACATTTATCAGAAATTAACCATGAATGTGGCAGTCAGTGTAGTTCACATTTAAAGTTTATTAACCTTTTACTCTGAAGATCACTAATGCAAATGACAGCTGCACTTGTTCTGTACACTGTTCATGATGGGCACATTTTAGTAGCCAGTTAGCACAACCCCAGAAGGGAACTTTCTCATCACATTTTGCCAAATTTGGTGCTGTTACAAGGGAACTATGGTTATGAAGTTTGATCTCAGGCAAATTGAAATCAAATTCACCAGTTGTCCATCAGCAAGATTGCAGCTCTCCACAGGGACCAGAGTGAGCCGAGAAACCGGAGTGAGAGTAGTGGACCGGTGGGCAGGAAGGTACGGCCTTGTGAAGAGCCTTGGCTATAGCTCATCTGTCACAGCTCCCAAGACAGGAAATCAAAGCACAGCAGACCTGCCCGAGCACACCATTGGGCCAGTGCCCGCTACAATAAATGGCCTGTCAGACGCTCGCCACGTTGCCAGTTTATTCAACGATAAATTTGAAAATGTCTGGATTTCCTTGCTTTCCGCTTCAGTGGTGCAGCCAAAGAGCAGTGGCAGACCTCTCTGCTTTGCCGACCACTCGCCTTGGGGACTGCTGTGAGTGTAGGTCAGTAAAGTGTAGAACTAATACTCTACAGCAAACAGGAGCTCAACATAGTACTGTCCATGACTGTAACCTGTCTTATTGTAACTGGGAATACAGAGCCAATTTGGGTGTCCCACTATCATTTAAAGGGCCTATGTTATGTTATTTTCTGATCTATGTTATAATGTTGTTTCCTCATAAAAAACGTACCTGGAGTTTTGTTTTGTTTCATGTGCACATTTTAAAACTCCACACACCTTCACTAGAATCATTTGCATAATTTTAGGCCTGGAATTACCAATAACTTCTGAACAAAAGGTAAAAGAAGCTGTTCACTTGAAAACTACCAGTACATGACATCACAAGGCAGAACAGAGCATTTTGATCTTAAGAAATGTAGACAGCCTAAGAAGAAAGTGTTACTCAGCCATGTGTGAATGAAACAAAACCCAACGCCAGGTATGTTTTTGATGAGATAACAACATTCTAACATGACTTCAAGCTCACAAGAGGACCTTTAAAACGCACATAATATCAGATCTGTAGAAAGGCTGCTCACAAGAATGATTTTTGGTGTATTTTTGAGGAATAACATTAAATAAATACTAGAACTTTAATGCCAGTCTATGGAACGTTCAAGACAAAGCAATAACATCATGAGACAAGTAGGTGCCCCCCACCCACACAGAAAGTGCACCTAACAATGTAAAGGCCTCAGGCACAAGACAGCATATTGACCGGCTTACTAAACACAGCTGTGAATGCAATAAGAAGTGGTGAGTCATGGCACTGTAGATAGCTATAATATCTCTGTTTTGTGGTGATTTTATGGACAGAAATTGAAAATTCTCTGGTATTGTTTTTGAAGCAAGTGCATGTTACATCACCACATTGTATTTTAAATGATTATTGTAAGTGACCGAACTGATTCGGAGAAAATAAAAAAAATATGCTTAAACGCATGGCTTATATAAATCATTATTTTACAGTTTATTCATTTTAATTGCATTATTGATCAAAATGACTTAATAGAAAGGGAAAAATGTGGTTACTTGCAGTTCAAAGTAGCCCAAATGAAAGACAAAAACAATAACTTATTCATGCCGGAATTACTTAAAATCCAACTTTGAGGAAATGAATGATGACAGCAAACCATTATAATATAGCTAAAAGCTCTTAAAAGTGGATTTTGCATAATATGTTTCCTCTGTGGGGTAGAGTGATGGCCTGCCAGGTTATAGCTGCCAGGTCGAGGCTTATGCCTTTGGAGAAGACAAACATCTATGGATACAGCTGAATGAGAGCAGATAGGATTTGTTCTTGTACATGTAGGTAATTTAAAACCAGGTTAAAACTGGTCCTTAAGGTCCCAAGTGTTATTCAGCTGTACATTCAAGCATCCTGAGCACATGTTGTAATTAGTGCGTCACGTTGAGTTGTTTGAGCGCTCCAATCTGTGAGTGTGGACGTAAATAAGTGTCCTGCAGAGGAGAAGCACATGTATCCTGTCAGGGCCCGGCTGCACAAGCTGTCGATGCCAATGACAAGCCTCTTATGAAATATGTCCACAAGCTGTGTCACTAAATTTCCACTGACTCGCACACTACGCAGCTTCATTTATTTTATCTCCATGGGCAGTCCAGTGCTGTGGCATTGACTGTCCTGCTGCTAATAGCAGAAGCCTCAGTTTTGTGTGGCATGGTGTCAGAGAGTTTTGATCTTAATAAACATCTAAATAATATCTCCTATTGAGAGTAATCAATTGAGCAAAATCCTGTAAGTATACATAAAAAAAATCATCTCAACCCAATCATAGAGGTAGCTGATCAAGACAAAACCCAAAGTTCCCTTTTCATCTACAGCTTCGAGCTCCTCCAGTTGACCTGTCTACACTCTACATATGTTAAATTACTTCAGGTGACTGTTAAATCAAGGTTACAGCGAAATATCAGCCTTCAAGATATGCCACCAAATATAGCAACCATGCTCAAAATCACCTGCTCCTTTCATCAGCTCGAGATCTCACTCTGACTCACGCTGCTCTGCATATTGCAAAATTGCCATAAATTCAAATTATAATATTGATAAAATCTCGATCATGCAAAATATAAAACTCTAACATCGCCTTGGGTCTTTTCATGGTGGTCATGTCCAGAACATCCAAAACTGATGCCTGAGCTACTTCAGCTGTATCCTCTTGATGCACAGGAGCATAAGCTCTAGTCTAAGCTCTCCCTGATTACACAATCACCATGAGAGTGCATGTATTGAAAGAAACTGGAATACAACCACTGTAGATTTTCTGTGTGTTAAATTATGGACATTGCCCCCCAGTTTCATGCAACATAAAATTAATTTAATGGCTGTCTGATTAAAACAACTGCAAAGAAGAAAAGATAATAGTGAACAGATACATTAACTGGCAGGCAGAACAAGTAGATGTCATTTGTTTTTATTCTTCTTCTGGGTAAACCAAAGTTTACACATGTAATATTTGTGATGATTACATTACCACAGTTTTTTTGTTATTTTTTTTAAAGTTGTTTGTGACTTGCAGCAGCACATCCAGAGTGCTGCAGATTTACACAGTCAAAAGTGTAAGACAAATTAGGGGGCACTTGTTTAAAGTTTGTGCTTGTGGTAATGGTAGGTGATAACTGTGCTTCAAAAGCTGTATCAAACCAGACACTTTTCATCCTGATAAATCATCAGCACTGCTATTACGGTTCCTTGTTCATTTTAAATACATGGCTGGCTGTGTGGGAGTGGAAGTCTTCACAGGACATCAGTCTGATGAATTTCAAACTCTTTGGTTGCTATTCTCTTTTAACTCACTGAACAGCCCCATCCACCCGAGCATTAAACTAATCAGAGCGGTAGAGACTCACTGTTTTTTGAAGTGAGAATTATCATTTCTATTCCTGTCTTCTTCACAGGGAGGTCCCACTTTTGATTATGACCTTGGCTGTATAATGTAAGCAAATCATCCGCGGCTCACTACAGTATAGGCAGCTGCAATAATAGTATGAGCATCTTTATGGAACAAAATGAAAAGACTTTTTAAAGCTAAATCAATTTGGCAGCACACAAAGCTCATATTTCATCGGTGCATGGGTATGAATTCATCTTGGCCTGTCGGCGTTGGATCCCTTGTGGTCGAGTGTAGCGGGCTGCTCTGGTGTCAACGCATTGTTATTCTCTTTGGAGTGAAGTGTGCTTGAAACAGCTCGATCATTGGCAGAGTGCTGTAAATAATTTGAGCAATGCAGGGCTTCTTCAGCATGATATGTCTTTGTAAGTACATTTGAGTAAAACTTATCTTTTTATGATTGTTTCTCAATAAGCATAAGTAGTGTTTGACCTTGTGGCAAGTAGCTAACAGCAGCATTAGTCACAGTAATATTAGAAGGTGATGGCAAATAGTCATAATCAAAGTTCAGAGTATGTGAAATTGCAGCGATAATGAAAAGGCTAAAACATTCTCATATATTGTTTTGTTTTGGGTCTGGGCTTGAACATAGAGCATTAAAGGTCCTATATTACGCAACATTGACTTTTTACCTCATCAAAACATACCTGGAATTGTATTTTGTTTCATTCACACTTGTTTGAGTAACCCTTTATGTTAATCTGTCTACACCTCCAAAGCTCAAAATGCTCTTTTCCACCTTGTGTCATGAATCAGTAGTTTTCAAGTTAACAGGTTAACAAGTTAATCCTGCCTCTTGGCCAGGTCGTCGTTGTAAATGAGAAAGTGTTCTCAGCTGACTTACCTGGTAAAGATATTGAATAAATAATAAATAAACCGCTACCTTTTACCTTTTGTTGAGAAATGGGCAATTCCAGGGCTGAAATTATCAAAATGATTCTAATGAAGGTGAGCAATGTATGACTACATGAGATCACAAGGAGGAACGGAGTGATTTCCTTTTGAGAGAAGAACTAAATATGCAGGGTTTGTGTGTTAAACATGTGTGAATGCCAAAATATAACTCCAGGTATGTTTTTGATGAGGAAATAATATTATAACAAACAAGATCAAAAGCTGTAGAAAACACTTTTTCTCATGTTTGACTGAACATTTCCCATTTATAGTGTCATTGCACTGAAATTAAAGCATATAACAAATAAGCAATTTGAGTTGAAAAAGAAATCATGGAATCAATTTATAGATCAAAAGCGTCCACCTTTATAACAGATGAACACACTTGTGGCGTGTTCTTTTTGCAATAGAAATCAAATATTCTTCAGAAAGTTCTTCCCAAGTCTGTTACAGAAGTTCCCATAAATGTGTAGCATTTGTAGGCTGCCTCACTTTCACTCTTCTGTCCAGTTCATCCCAAAACCAGCTCAATCGGGTTTAAGTCTGGAGACTGTGCTGGACACTCCAGGTTTACCACTTTTTTTTTTTTTTTTTAACAAAGCTTGAACTTGTGTTTGGGTTCATTATGTTTTTTTAACCTCTGGCTGTTCAGTTCTTACCTTTGTACCATTTCAAGCTATTCATTGGACTTGCATGAGTTGAATTGCAAAAAATAACTGGAAAAGTTAGGATGTTCTAAAACATTTGACTGGTAGTGTAGATCAGAAATGGCCCTTTAAACAGAAACCTACCTCCTCAGGTTAAACAAGTTTTCTAGATGAGTTTATCACAAGATCAAATAAGGCTCACTATATGTATTTTAACATGGGTACATTAACTGTATGAAATCATCATCCAGCTCCCACTTTTGTGGTCTGTTCTTATTTGCTGCAGGTTTCATCATGCATATAATGACACATTGCACACATCCTGAGCACTAGTCATGCTAACTGTGTTTTTGTTTGCATCTAAATATGAAGAGCAACGGGAAGTCAAAGATGAAGCGTCTCACCATGCCTTAAATTCTGCTCTGCTAGTGTTAGATTTTGGCTCCTGGCACCTCCAGCCTTTGCTCAGCCATAACCAATTATCTGTGTGTATCCTCCATTGTCATATTTCTGCAACCTGCGCTGATGATCCAGGACAGAACTCTATCAAAAGGAGCTATTGTGAGATAAACACGAGTAGGAAGTAGCTAAACACCGCTTCAGGGCTTGTGCTTCTTTGTTGTCCTTGGCGGGTAGGCACTTTAAGATTTTGTAGCTTGAAATGAAATCAAATAGCCCAAATAAATCTACTTTTAGAACAGTGTGAAAACAACACAATGATGCATTTTGTTATAACATTTGTCCACTTTATTACAGGCTTATAATTTCTGTGATAGACTATAAGTCCCAATTGCCAACATGAAACATAGTAAAGGAAACTAAGCCTAAAAGGAAAGTGAAAATGGTGTTTTTATGCCTGTGAAGCACTGTTCATGTGGTTACCTATTACCATAGATAATAGTCAGGGCTGCTCCTGTCTGACTATGCTCCTGTCTGTGCTCCTGTCTCTCTGACACTGCTTCTGTCTCTCTGACACTGCTCCTGTCTGTACTCCTGTCTCTCTGACACTGCTTCTGTCTCTCTGACGCTGCTCCTGTCTCTCTGACGCTGCTCCTGTCTTTCTCACACTGCTCCTGTCTCTCTGACACTGCTCCTGTCTGTGCTCCTGTCTCTCTGACACTGCTCCTGTCTCTCTGAGGCTGCTCCTGTCTGTGCTCCTGTCTCTCATATTGATGACTGGGCTCTGTAGCTCTTTCACTGTTTTTTTTTAACAAGACTCAATGCAGCACCATCTGACTTTACAAGTTCTGCCTGCTCCGTCATCTGCTTTCCATTAATTAATGCCATCTCCACACAGACAGAAACTGCCATTGGAAATTTAGACTTCAGCTCTTTATTTGGATGGTTTAAACAACCCAGAATCCAAGTTAACAAGTAAGTACTAACAGTAGTAATAGTAACTGTATGCTGAGCTTATGACTTTATGAAATATTCTTTTCTAATAAATACTTTAGCTTGAATACACCATCCACTTCTCCTCACAATTGACCAGAATATCCCACCAATGACATGCCTGGCACAGAAGGGGAATATTTCCTATTTAAAAGAGCTCTGGGCAATGTCACACAGAAGCAGCCAGTCCCCAATGTTAGCGAAGTCTAGAGAGCTTCAAGTCCTGAAGTGACATTAGCCCACCCCTCACTGTGATGCTCTCCCGTGAAACAATCTAGTGCTGTCGACTTTGGGCTGTCTCCCAAGGGTGCACCTTCTTACTGCTCGCTATGAGGAGTTTCAATTTGTCATTCCCTGTGGGCGGAGGAGTCCACACACCTGACACGAGAATTAAATTTGGGCAAATAGAGCACATCTCAGGCGTGCCAGCCCTCTTCCCGTCTCCTCTGCCGCCCCACTGGGTCTTTGCATAGTCAAGTGTTGGTGCAGCTCTAAAAACGTCAACAATCAATGTGAACAGTCTTTGTGAGGAGAAGAAAAAACTGTCCTCAGGTTGTGAGAGTTACAGCTTATTCCAGGAACAATGAATGCTTGAATGTGCTAGAATATTATTTGTTGTGTTTATACAGAAAAGCTGGTGTGCCTTTATGCACCTACTTCTAACCCTCCTCTTAACCCTTACTATTATACTAAACATGTTTTGGTATTGTAAGATAAAGTACGTGGTGTTAATAGTGCCTTAGTGAGCTACAATTGTTTATTTTTCTTTAATTATTTTTGAATAAAATGTTGGCAAATATGCTGTGACCATATATATATATAGAGAGAGAGAGACTTACTGTATATATATAAGTGAGAAGCGCATTGTGCTGGACCAAGCAACTTTTGACTGTAACGAGTTGTTGGCCAAAATTCGGGGTATGACTTGACTTGGGCAAAGCTTGCCAGTAGATGCATTCTCTCTTCAGATTGCTGTGTCTTTGCAAATATTTGTTTATTTAACTAAGGACAGAAGATGTGTGTTCCAACGGGTTATAAATTTTAAACATCTCTACTTCTTGCTTGTAGAACTGCCAATACTCACAGTAGCCAAAAGTGTTAATATAAAGTGTAAAGTAGATAAAATGCACTCAGATTTCTCCATTTTTGAGCATACAGTACAGCGTGACCATTTAACACTTTTCCTGTGATATTTAACAACCCTTTTAACCAAATTAAAGCTCCTGTATTAGTAACAGTCTGTCACCAGCTGTTCAATTTCTTTGAACAGCCCTAAACCTGTAATCCACTAGGTGCATTTGGAAAATAAATTAAGAAAACCACACTTTTTGCCCATTCATATTCACATCGAGTATATAGCTGGAACCATTTCCAAAAAGTTGAATCTGATACTCTGAGAGGTCATGAGACCCTATGCCCTGCACAGCTTATAATAGAGTGAATACTTTCTTCCCCAAGGCCCACCCCAGACAGGCTTGGTTTGGAGATTGCATACTTAGACACCATTACAAGCCCCTGAACTTTAGCCGCTCTCACACATAAATATTGATGAAACTCTGCTGTACTAGTGATGTATTCAAATCACACGCAGTGGATTGCTGTTAAAGGACACACTGGATGAAACTTTTTGTAACTTTAACTTTATACCTTGTTATATTTTTGTCCCCTCATCAAATGCATACCAGGAGTTGTATTTTGGTTTCTTCACATTTGTTTCATCAATCCATAAATCATTATATGAGGACTCAAAAATGCTCTGTTTGCATTTCGCACCTGCGTCACCGGTAAAAATCTGTATTACTCCTGTGCAATTTTTAAGTCCATAAACCATCACCAAAATTGTTCTGCTGTCAAATTGTCTTCACATTGAACGCATGGCTCGTATAGCAGAGCATTTGTTTATATTCGCATTGTTCTTTGCAATTGCTGACAGCAGAGGGAGCTCCATTGTCCAAATATGTGGTCTAGTTTGGTCTAGTTTATAGAGTATTTTCTCCAAATGTAGATATTATTTTCAGTTAGAAAAAGTAAAATATTTATTCCAAAGTGACCAAAAGAAATCAAAGCAATCAGAATGCAAAATATGTGTTCTTTAAAACTAGCCTTATTATTAACATGAAGCTTCTGTGCCCGAACTGTTTAGCAAAAGAAGATCACAGCTAACTCAGAAAGTGCGTAGGACAGGGGTCAGTACAGCAGCTTCCTTTTTCACCTGATGGCCCATTACACATTACCCACTGTGTGCCGGACTTCAAATGGTGTTAAGATAATGAGATGTGCTTGGTCGTGGCATATGCTCAGGTGAATAACACTGCTGTTTGATGGTGTCCCTGGTCGCTAAGGGCAGATATGGATATGAGCTTTCATTGGACATACAGAATCATAACAGGCCTTGGCTCTGTGGGGTATTTCCACTCACACAGAAAGAATGGGTCTGAATGAGAATAAGAAACACATAATTAGTGCTCTGGTCTATGGAGGGTTGGGCTTTCTGTGTTTTTATGAGTAACACTAACTGCATAGTGTATCACTATGTTCTAATGCCATATCTACCTGCTCTGCTTCCTTCTTATTATCGAAAAATACCAGTTCTGTAAATGGTTTTGACTATTTTAAAGATGCATTGTGTAATTTGTCTGGTGGAGGAGCCACCATTCCTCTTGTCTCCATGGAAATGTGCCTAGAATGTTCCACAGTACATCCATAAACTTAACAATATCCATGGAGACTTGCAAGCCAAATTACAGGTTAGATTTGTGGAGAAGCAATCCCACTCACACTAAGAGTAAATGTTTTTTTAGATGTTTTTGAACATTTGTAGTTGAAAAAAATTGAGACAGATTACTTTAAACCAAAGCATTAACAGGTAGCAAAGCCTCCACCAGAGAGGGAGAGAGTTTTCAGTCTGTTTGACTCCATGGAAAATGTATTGCTTTGTCAATCAGGTTGCAGCACTATACTACATTACAAATCAGCTCTGTGGAGAATCCTCTCTATTCACAGAAGAAATTATTGTATTTTTGAGCAATAGAAACACCCGTAATGAATAAAAGTTAGATGAATATGTTTATTGTTATACATGGAAAAGCAATAACATCTCCATGGAGACAAGCAGGTAACAGACCCTCCACCTGAAAAGTTATGCAGCACACCTTTAAAGAATGACAAAGTAACTTGTCCGATTGGGAACCACCACCTGCTTGCCTCCATGGAAACTGATTTGCCTAGAATGTTCCATAGCATGGCTTTAAATATATCTGTCTTGGATTCAGTTGCAGGTGTTATTATTGCTCAAAAAATATCTTGAAAAACAGGAATCTTTCTTTTTCTTTTGTCAGTGTACATGTTTAATGCCATATTGTGTAACATTCCAGGCATTTTCATGGAGAATCTTCACCAGAAAAGTAATAGTGCACATTTAAAGTTAGGACATTTTTTATTGTCTTATTCTGAGTTTAACATTTTGATGAATGAATGACAGTTATTTTTACCACTACATCTTCAGTATAGTATGACTATGAGGAGATCAAAGTAATCATTAGATACAATAAAATGTATTTGCATAATTCCAACCCTTATGGGAGTATTATTTAGAGGAATCGCACTCTGCAGTCATGCTTCATTTGGCTTATATTGCTTAACAGTATGAAATGATTTGACATTTAGCAAATGCTCAAACATAAAGAGCCTTGCATTACATATGATTATGGTCATAATTACTTTAAACAGCACCATCTGTCAGAAACACATTGATTTGCACAGTATTTTCATACCATAGCCTCATTCACAAGGCTTTTGTAAGATTTTGTTCTTAAGATTATTTTATATTGGTCACAGTTATAACAATTTAACACTATTGATTAAAAGAAGACTTTGATTGGCAGTCCTTTCAGACATGATTGAATAAGACAAATATTTGCAGTGTCCCTTTCAAGTCCCTGTCTTCTAAGAGTAAACTCTACAGACCTGCTTGCAGACCTGATTACATCTCTGCTCCCTCAGAGCTACTGTAATGTCAATCAATAATGTCTCTTTTGTCAACCTGCTGAAGTGTCCTTAAGCAAGAGTCTTGGGCTATAATTGCTTGTGATGAGCTGACAATGCTGTAATGGCTACTTAACTGTCCAATTCAGGAGAGTGGATAAATGAGAGCCATGTTCCAGGCTATAGTTCCAATAGGATCAGTTTAGACATGCAGAGAAAATGTCACTGTAAGAAGAGAAAAAAATATGTAAAAGACAAAAAATTACAGCAGTGAGCCAGCTGTATGTGCAAGCTGGCATCTACAGTGTACTCATTCTAAATGTTGGTTTACAGCTATTACAGAGACTGTCCATATGAGTGGATTTTATATTGAATGGGCTGTTCACATGAGAATGACTAGTTCCTGTTAAATTACAATATCTTTAGGGGATTTGCTGGGACTCTTCCAAACGACTGAAATTGAAAATTCAGATTCAGCTGTTTACACCATGAATCAATACTGACTGATTACTTGCACTGTTAATATCCATAATGTCTGGCTGTAGGTTTAAATCATAGAGATGATGGGCTGAATATGTCTCTGCTCCAGTACATGCTAATATGGCTGTCATGCTGGCAACCACACTCTCCTAGAGAGGAGCACTCATGTCCTGACAGAGGCACACAATGGAATGGAGATAATCACTCCAACTTCTTATTGTGTGTAGTGCTGTGATTAGCCTCTGATTGGCTCTTTGGGGATCCAAGTCTGGGGTGTGTAAAACCAGCTGAAACTGTTCCCACCCAGAGAGAGAAGATACTCTCTTCCAGGGGTTCATTCATGCATTCTTTGTATTTTTATGGGTTTAGGAGGTCGCTAAATGCTTCTTTTGGAACTTTACTGTGATTGGTTTAATCTGCATGTAAATTACTCAGAGCTGGCATAATCTGAGCAATGAGAGGAGTAAAAGCAGAAAAGTGTCTTTTTTACTCATTGACCTTTGAAAAAAATCTCTTGACTTTAGTTGGTCTTGGACCAAATGCAAAAACAAAAGTCAACTTACTTGACTCAGAAGAAGAGTGAAAAGAAATGTAATCAAATTTCTCAAAAGCAGAAAACTATATAGCTACATGATTTAATAGATCCTATTCGGAATGAATGTAAGAAGTAGAAAGATTTCTCCTCAATAAAACCTTGTAAAACCATGCTTTGTCTTTATTGGCCATTGTGTAATTACAGTCTGAGGAGGAAGATACAGTTTAATTTGAAAATGGAATTGTTCTGTTCAAAGCAGCTCGTCATTTCATTTTATGGCAGATTCCCAGAGGGATCGCAAAGTCATTTTCTCTGCGACGTCTGGCTCTAATTCTGTGAGAGAAGCGCACAAGGGCAGCTGAACATTAAGTGACGCCTGCTCTATCTGATACAGCTCCTATCAGAGGAGACTAGAAGCATCTTAATTAAAGAAATTAAGAAAAAGGAGGATAAACTCAGATGAAGCAAAGGGAAGAATTAGATGTGATATGTAGCTTTGCATTTTTTTGTCCAACCAAGGCTCTTATCACACCTGGCTCTTATCGTCTCTCTGTGGCCCAGGCTCCTCTGAAAATGAGATTCCAAATCTCAGTGTGACTATTCTCGTTTATTACAAAAGTGAAAAAAAAAACCAGCAATAAAATGGTTGACACAACTTAACCAACAACAGTTGAAAGTGATAGATATTTATACTTTTGTGAACATGTCAAAAGGTATTTAAAAACACTGAAGAGGTACTGTATAATACTTTACACTTAAAGTAATACAATTGGTTGATCTGCTTCTTTGGTCCAAAGATATCTGAATGAATCCAGTCGCTGTGACAATCACGTGTTAAATGTATCATGATTTGTAAAATATACATTTCGAAGTATATATTTTTCATTGCTCCCCTTTGGGCATGTGCCGGTTTATTTAAATATCTTTTTAAGAAGTATTAGTGGACATAGTGAAGTCTGTGTTGTTAGCAGTACATTTATACAGAAAGACCAGAATCAGCCTTAGAGAATAAGGTGAAATATTTTACCAGGTCATGACAGGTCCTCGATCCCTCTTGGATCTTTTGAACTATTCAGTTAAATGGTTTCCCCTTGACAACATCCTGTTCTATGGACAATTGAATGTGCTAGTTTTGTGTTCATTGACAGATAATTCAGATGAGAATGCACTGGGCTGCATGTGGATTCCAGTCTCTTAGTGAAAATTGTGGCATTTGCAGATGCAGTTTGCTGATGTGGGTCTGATATGTAACGCGCTCTCAGGCCTCTGCTCCGAGCAGTTTCTCAGCCTGTATGTACGAGCTGCTGCTTTACTCTTGTATCATCTTGTGATCCAATGATAAGGTCGTGGTGCTGCCAATCACTGTTACAGCCCTTTAAAAGACTACACTAATAAAGTATGGAGCTGGCCATAGTGTTAAGCCGAAAGCCTCGGAATCTCATTTTCTGATATTTCCTGCATGCCTGTTGAGTTCACATCGAGCTAAAAGTTTTGTGTTCAGAATAAGATCCAAGGTCACATTGAATGAAATACAATGCACACTTCTTTCTCCATGATTTCTATTGGTTTATATTGAACTCAAGTGTCACCCACTCTACTACTGTTGCTCTTGTAAAGCAAACACATAAGCAATCAATGATATAATAATTCACTTTCCACTATTTCACTTCATTGAAATAAGTTGATGTCATTCCCAAAGTGCAATTAAAAGCACATAGAGGTAGTAATACAAATTTAGACTTCCAAAATTAGAACTTTAAAGGACGTCTTGCTGACTAGGCCCATCATGAGCTTTACAATATTAACTTATCGTTCGGTATATAAGATGACAAAATTTTTTGCGGGTCAGTATTTATAATGTGTACATTTTCTTTGCACTACTGTTAAATTTTTTGTTATTTTTTGGCTATATGATAAGATTTAACCCATAAAAGGTTGCATAAATAACTTCTGTGGCTAATTGCAGATGCAAACTAAGTACTGAAGTGTTTCATTCTACTGTTTATTTATTGCAGCTCATGCTTTTTTAATAATATTGTACATTTTGTGGTGTAAATGTGCTTTAGAGTAATCGTGTAAGTGGCATTTTGTTGCAATATGATCATTTATCATCTTATTTGTTATGTGTACTTCAGCAGTATATCACACTTCAAATGTGTTATCGTGACACTTCTACCATTGACACCAACCTCCTGTCGCGTGGATTAACTCCCAGACTCATGACAGAGAGCCTAGCTCTTTGCTATTGGCACTTTAACGGGCCCATACCAGCGCCACTCCCATCTCATGCTCCACTCTCCTCCTTCAGGGTCAATGCATTGAACCTATTCATCTGCTCTGTGATGAAGGCACTTGTGTCCTCCAGCACCTTCTGCACTAAGGGACTGATGGTGGGCAATGGATGAGAGTTGAATAGTGATCGACTGATATGGGTTTTTTCATGGCTGATGTTGGTATGAGTTGTTTAGAATCCAGATAAAGCTGATAAAGTCTGCAGATATTTTTGGGCCAATGTAGGCAACAGGGCAGATTATGATTATTTTGATTAAAGTTTATTTCATTTTTATATTTGTATAGATTTATATGTGTATATATGTGCATGTGTATATGTGTGTACGCATGCATGTGCGTATATGGGTGGGTGTGTGCATGCATGCATCCACACATTGTTACGAACATATAATGTACATGAATATAGAGAACGGATGTGTACATGTATGCACGTGTGTGTATATATGTGGGTGTATATATGTGTATGTATGTGTTTATGTGTATGTATGTATATATGTATATAATGTGTATGATACATATGGATGTGTGCTTGTACTTATGTGTAAAAAGCTAAATGGACACTGAACATCTCTAATGAAATGAAATGAATAAATATCATTTTATTTTGTTTACTACAAACCTTTAAGAGAGCAGTGTAGTCATGTCTCGTGCAGTTGTCATTTTGCACTGAATTGTTCATATAAGGCTTTGTGTGGATTCTTTAAGCAGCAGATCAGCCAAAACAAAATATTGGCCTGTGCTCGAGATTTAGTCCCGACAGCTGATGTGCTAAAAAGGTCAAACAAAAATGGCCAAACAATACATTGGTCTCTATCTCTATGACTCACATAGAGACTGCTCAAGGTAAAAATTGTACCTCTAAACCAAAATGATTGTTGTTGTTTAAGTTTTCTATGAGCACGCTCGATATGTTCCTAGAGCAAGGTTCTGAAGACAGAATGTGCAATGCAAATTTATTTCACATTGGAAGGGATATGGATTTTGAAGATAGACTCAAACTTTGGTTCAGGCATCCAGGCACATTCTGCAGAGCTTGCCTTATTTTAATTGCCCCAAAGAGTATGTATGATTATCATTCTTTCACTGACAATACGTCTGGATGAGGATTACTCATTGGAAAAGTAAGAGATTAGCTATTGTGCAAACCAATTTGAAAAATACAATGTTGCTCTGATGAAAACTAGAAGGCAGTCCCTTTAGTATCACACTTACCTTTGTAATCCACCATGTTTGAAGTGGCAGTACAAAACGCCCCTATTCATGCATTAGCAAAACCTACTATATGTAAACAAAGTAAATAAAAGATCCATGAAACAACCCAATAAGCTGATTGGCCACTAGTATCAGAATACTTTTGAATGCTTACGTAGTATTTTACATCTTAATCTGTGATGACACAAGGCCTAGCTCTATCCAAAAACATGTAATAATTAGATTGATAAAACATTACATAAAGTAAAGTTGAAGACTATTGTAAAAGTTGGGTTACTATAGTGTTTTGGCACAAGTCTAGCACACAGTGAAAGTTTGTACCCTGGAAACTGCTACATCCTTGTCTGGTTGAGTGTAATCGTCAGTAAGGACTCCCCTGATCAGAGTCTTATGAAGCGAGAGACAGTGACCTCTGCTCAGTTTTCTCTCTGGTTACACCAGCCTCCTGTCAGGGCTACACTCCACTCAGAGCGGGCCTGTCCTCAGCCTGTCAGCTACATTGTTATTTAAATGTCAAATATAATGTCCATTGGCAGTCAGGAGTAGGAGGGGTGGATTCGGTTATTATAAGTGAGCATGGGAACTCCTCCAAAAGTTTAGTTTTTCTTATGGAAGATAATTAGTTTAACCATTTTTATGAAACAAATACATATTCATATTTAAATGCCACTGAATTTCTCACATTGATTTTTTTAAACAAACATGCTGAACTATTTTTATTCTGTATTTCAGTTGTTTAAATTTTAAATATACTTTTTGAATGTGTTTTAAATGTCAAAATAAAAATTCACCTTTTAAGTATTCATCACAAATATTTTCAATCCCTCAGATTCAACAGTCTAAATTCAGTGTAAATTTGCAGTGAAAAAATTCACCTCAACGATCCAAGATCCTGATTGTTTGTGAGCGAGGAGGACAGAGGGGGTTTTCTATTGGAATATCAGCCTCCCTGCTCCTCCCTTCAGGCAGATGTAAGACAGTGCCCACCAGCAACCTGACCAGAACTGAAGAAGTAGCTTGGATGAGCTGTGAAACGTCTTCACTTTAAAAAAAAAAATCTTTTGTGCAGTTGACAGAATACAATTTTTCTTTTGCTGTTTTATTATGCTACTTCTGAACTATCAGACTGGTTCCCTACAGCATTTTCTGCTAGTAACTAAGTTAGATCGATGGCTTAGACCTTGGCACCTTGGATCTTTGCTGCAAACATTCTCACTACAAATTTTACTTAATTTTAATTAATAAAAAAATGTTAACTAAAATGTATTATTTATTATAAATCATGTCATCCTGTCCTTGTGGGTATTCTTCCCAGAGCTCATAATCATCATCATCTCACTACAACAAGAACGAAGGGCAAGCAGCTGTCATGTTATTATGCAGCAGACTGTGGCCAAAGGACACATGTACCAAATGCATGTATCAAAACATAGCATGCTAAATGACATCTTGTACACTTTAAAGCTCAGGTGAATCACTGAATAAATACATACTTATACTTCATGCACTTTATTATGTATTGCTCAAGTGCTGTTGAACTTATTCTGTTGTATTTAAATAGCCCGCCTTCTTATTTTCGCAAATGCATTGAAATCTGTTCTATAGTGTGGTTTTATGCTGCAGTTAGCTTTATTCAGTGTATTTGAGATTTGTTGGGAAGTGGCTATAGCAGCCGTTTAAAGCTCCAAATGCCAGGCTCTGACCTTACGAGCACCGTTGCACTAACTTGCCTCTAGTCGACTATCTCCCAACTGATTTGATTCCTCACGATGTATTGGGCTGGCTGCTTTTTATTCAACACTTCTCCACAGCCTTGGAGCAGGTAAAGTGTGTGAGTTTGACTTGTGTAGAGGAACTGTAACATGCACCGGCTCATTCATATTTCACCAAGTGTGCCACAGTCGAGCAGCTTATTGATCAGTTTTTTATTTTTGCTCCTACATGAAAGCATCTTTTGAATTCCAAATGAACATGTTTATTTTGACAAATGCCACTAAAAGAATACAAAGCAATTAATTCATTTTGAGAACTTTCTGTACAACACAAGACCATTACTTTTGAATAATTTTCTCAAATAGACCTTGAAGCTCAGAAAATACAACTATTAAGCGTACCCCCCTGGAGAGTAGAGAACCATCAGCAAAAATCATTACACATATTTAGTGAAAGTTTTGTAAGACAAGTCTTCATTTTGAGAGGAAAATAAGGTTAGAAAAGTAAAAAAATAGTAGTAGTTCTCCTTGTCAAACACATACCTGGTGTTGTGTTTTGTTTCATTCACATGTTTAACACAAAGCCTTCATATTTAGGCAACTCTCTCTTCCACCTGGCGGTACTTGCTCAAATGACTATCTAGTTTTGTTATTATTGATTAGTGTCTGATTTTCAATATGACTGACAACCCAAATAGTCATTAATTGTCTTAATGTAGGACTAAACAGGGCTAAACCAGAATAAATCAGGTCCAAGTAGAGTATAAATAACTACACTCACACTTTAATACACTCTTAAATACAACCTGTCAAATATGAAGCCAGAATCACTACATTTAATTTAACCTAGTGCAATTTCTAACTGTGCTCATAGATGTCTTTAAGCTGCTGGTGACTTTAACGTAGGAGATTTCTGAAGTGCTTAACTGCAGGAGCTTTGAGTCATCCATCAATTTGTAATGCCTCAGCACTCCAAAAGTCCTTCTTAGTGCTGGACATGGGTAAGAACAGAGCACACACTGTTCAGAAGAAGGTAATCATGGGGCTGGGACAGTGTCCATTTGCACAGCCAGTAGAGCTGAACTTTGTGGGATTGAAATTGAACTGTGGCACCAGGCAACCCAATCATCTCATCATCCTGAGCCAGAGCTGCACTATTTCAGCTCACATGTTAAGTATCCACACAGCATTAATAAAAAACAAACAAACAAACAAACAAACAAACAAACAAAAAAACAGCAGATTCCTGGGCTATAATTTGACAACTTTTTCCCCATTTAGAATTATTAATCGCTATGGAGATTATCCTAATTTATTATAATGAAACCCATGAATAAAATTTAGGACTAAATGTCATAAACAACTGTACCCTGGAAGTCCACCATGTTTTTAGCAGAAGTGCAAAACACCACAGAGATACATTAGCCAAAATAATGTAAAAAGTAGATAAGGCAGATAAGCAGCTGGATCACTACTAGTAAATACATTTGGCACTAGTGTGAGAATACTTGATTTAATGCTAAATTTAGTGTTCAGCAACTTAAAATCTCCATTGGTTTATTAGACTGACAATTCTATGACTTTTGATGCCACAATCCCAAGATTTATAGTTTTGTAGAGTGCGCTCACATAAAGCAAAATATGTTCAATGACATAAAGTACACATACAAAGGTACACTTTTGTTAGGCCAAAGCTCATGTATGCACAGATGCACATCTCCAAGCCCTGATATATTGTGCATTGTTGTGAATCACAATCACATTTTTTGTCCTTTAAAATACCTCAACAGACCTTGTTGAAAAATGAAGCTTTTGATTTTGAGGAATTATTTGCACAAGGACTTTGGTAGGGAAGGTTTCAAAGGGCGGTAGCATAGACTGTATAAGGACATGGACTAAGGGAGTGTGAGATCAGTCATATACTGCTTGGCTCCAGTCAAATGAAACGCACAGAGGCTAGCAGTTACAAGAGCACAGGACTTCTTGCAGCTCAACAGCTCCAAATCCATAAATCAGTTTAATCAATCCTCCCCAGTTCACCTCTCATATCAGCAATAATCTTGGCCCTCTCACTTCCAACATCACTCCTGCTGCCAGAAACCTTGGTGTCATTTTTGACTCTCATCTCAACTTCCACCTTCACATCAAAAAAGTTGCCCAATCCTGTTTTCTCCACCTCCACACAATTAGCAAAATCAAAATTATCCTCTTCTGCCCTGATCTTGAAAAAGTCTTCCACATGTTCATCTTCTCTCGTCTAGACTACTGCAGCTCCCTCCGCTCCGGCCTTGACTCCAAATCCATCTCACACCTCCAGCTGGTTCAGAAGGCAACAGCTTGACTCCTCACTGGGTTTAACCGACATCAACACATCACCCCTATTTGAGCTTCCGTTCACTGGCTGCCTGCGTGCTTTAGAATTGATTTTAAGATTTTACTGATCAAAGCTTTTTTAAAGCTCGTTTAGGTCTTGCACCAAGTTACATTTCAGAACGTTTAACCCCGGACGAGCCTCCTGCAGCCTTAGATCCTCAAGCAGGTCCCTGTTCACTGTTCCAAAGTCCAGGCTCCAGACGAAGCCTTTGCAGTCCGGTTGCCTCGGCTTTGGAATGACCTGCCTGAGGAGATAAGGCTCCCACCATTGGTGTCATCTTTTAAATCACTTCTTAAAACTTTTTATCATTTGGCCTTCCTTTAACTGGTTTTAGCTAGATTTTGTATGTTATTTATTTTTATTCTATTGTATTCACTTATTTATTATAATTAATTTAATTTTATGATTCCAAGAAAACAATACACTAATCAAATGTGAAGGAACGTCTTCATCACTGAGCTCTCGTGACATGGTCTTCTCTGTTTGTTGCAGGTCAGTTAGCAGTTGGCACCTGTGAGATCGTCATGCTCAACAGGGACAATAGTGTTCCCAGACGGACCATTGCCAGGCAGACGGCTCGCTGTGCCTGCAGGAGAGGGCAGATCGCCGGGACAACAAGGGCACGACCAGCATGCGTAGATGGTGAGTTCAACACTTTCTCTGTGGAATATAGGCAAAAGTATTCATGAAGCTCTTCTATATTATACAAACTGACTCTTGTGAGATTTAAGCCATCTTAGAACATTGATCTGACCTGATCAAAAACATACCTGGTGCTGAATTGTTTCATTCACACATGTTTGAGTAATTCTTTATTATTACCCCCAATTGAGACCACAGGTTGTATGCGCCGCACGTGCACACACACACGCGCCGCAAACAAAAAAACAGCAGATTCTCTGGGCTATAATTTGACAACTTTTTCCCCATTTAGAATTATTAATCACTATGGAGATTATCCTAATTTATTATAATGAAATCCATGAATAGAATTTAGGACTGAATGTCATAAACAACTGTACCATGGAAGTCCACCATGTTTTTAGCAGAACAGCACAGAACACTGCTGCAGGCAACAGTGGGAATGTAGCACCAGCGTACATTGGGTGAAACCATGACATTGTTTTTGTTTTTTGGCAGAAAAGTAACCTAATTTGAAAAGAAAAACTGATAAAAAAAAAAAAGAGTCACGTGCCCTTTCAAAATACGTTCTCTAAAACCAGTGCAGTCACATAAACACTGTGCGTCACATCCAAGAGCTTGGGGAATGACTCGTAATGGACTATGGAAAGTTTACAGCTGTGGAGAATAAATATAAAACACTTCATGGCATCAGACAGCAACTTTACAAGAACAACTTCTGAAGGAAAAGGCACGTGATGCAGACAACTAAAGTTAAATGGAGAGTGACTTAATTAATGCGAGTGCCGCAGATTCGGCTTACTATTGCCGCAAAGCATCATCTCTCATGTTGTCAACTTTTGTATTGTGATTTAAAACATAATTCATCCAAACAACTATGAATACATATACAATGTAAAAGTTTTAGTGTTTAAACATGAGAATACATAGAGGCTGGTATAAACTGACACTTTTAAAAGTGCGCGTGTATACAGCACTGCCTATGTTACGTGTCGCTGATGGTCCTGGTGTGAATCCCGGGTTAGTCTGCTAACATCTCCAAAGCTCAAAATGCTCTATTCTACCTTGTGCTGTCATGAAATGGTTATTATTTATTTTTAAGATTTTTGCCTTTGGTTCAGTAGAGATTGGCAATTCCAGGTCTGAAATGATCCAAGTGATTCTAGTGAAGGTGTGCAGTTTAAAAACACAGTGGAGCACTTTCTGTATTACCACATGACATCACAAGGTGAAACAGAGTGATTTCTGTTTGAGACAAGAACTAAATATGCAGAGTTAAGCATGTGTGAATGAAACAAAACACACCCCCAGGTATGTTTTTGATTTGGAAACAAGATTATAATTTAGATAAAATAGCCTAATATAGGCCCTTTAAAGTCCGTTCATCTTCAGCAGGCTCAATCAGATCTTTTTGCTGCTCTAATAAAGTACGCAGCTAACCAATTACCTGCCATTATTTTTAGCATTGTTCAATTTCTTTTACTCAGTAGTGAGTGACTGGTTTGAGTTCTTTCATCCACTGCTTTTGTTTCCTATTTAAAAAAAAGATCATTTCCATAATTTCTTTTTATCACCAGATATTGAGAACGGTTCTCATTGTACATGCTTGTCTGTACAATTCAGACTGGATAAGACTTTTTTTTTTTTTTATCAGATTTTCTTTTCAAATTAGGTTACTTTTCTGCCAAAAAAACAAACAAAAACAAGGTCATGGTTTTACCCAATGTACGTTGGTGCTACATTCCCACTGTTGCCTGCAGCAGTGTTAAACTCAAATTACTTTGTGCATATTCATTTTGTTTTAGCTTAGATCTGTCTTTAATAAAACCATATGAGCCATGGGTGTTTATCTTCTGCAATTTAGAATCATGACTCATCTTGTGCAAAAGTAAAAAGTGCATAATTCCTCAGTGATAAACAGGTAGTGCGCTTTTATAGTGACTGGAGACAAACTCACAGGAGAGCTTATTTGATAAAGTCTCATGCAGTAGCACAGTCATTAAAAGTTACTATTTTATTTCTGCAACACAAATTGACATGGTACTGTATAGGTTTTTATGAGGTAAATGATAAAAATCCCTTTCCTTGAATTTTATGTTTCCAGTTTCACATAGGAAGCACTTGAAATTGCAGCTGGCTAAGAAAAAACCCTGTACATCATGAACTGCAACTAGTACTATTATAGCATATAGAAAAAAGATAATAATATACAGTATACTACACAAAGGCCTTGACCCAGTTATGCATAAACCCAAAAGATTCAAAGGAGTTCCCTAAATCACTGACTACAATATTGGCAATTAGGGATGCACCAATAGCTGGACTGGGTATTGGTTCAGTGATACTGGTTGAGTTGAGATCCTGGTTGGGCCTTAAATTGGGCCAATTTACAGGCTGATTTTGACCTTGAACATCACATAATGTTTAAACTTTTATTCATACAAAGCTTTTCAGGAGTTATTTGAAGAATATCGCACAGTTGGATCTCTTGTGTAATAAGTTAACTGTGTTTTAATGAAATAAGTGCCATTTTCCGTCTGGTATTGGTTAAAATCAAAGGATTGATATCGTAACCGATGTAGCTGGATCGGCATATCCCAATCTGTGCAATTGGTCGCAAGTTTACCAAACAAGTTAATGTCCAACTCTGATCCAGACATTTATTCAGGTCACCTTTTTGTTCTTGAGATTTCACCTTGAACATAAAAAAAAATAAAAATAAAATCACAAGTAGGTATGCATTGTTTTCTTAACTGGATCCAAAGTATGTTTTTAGGTTTTTATTTGGCATTTTCCCAGGTACTTTGACCAATACTCTACAATTTAAGAAAAATCTAATGGAAATGTTCTGTTCCACAGCCTGACAACAGTAAGGCTGAGGCTGTGCTCTATATTCACATTACACCTCTTGCCTCAATAACCTTGACTCATTTTGGTTAAACTTGCATTTTCTCGTTACAGTTTCTTTCACCCATAAAAAACTGCAGTCCAAGTTAACCAAAATGGATCGCCTTCTTGCACTGATCATTAACACCCCCGCTGATGTAGTTTAGTTGTTTAAACAGAAAATCAATTCTCACTGTCAACCTTTTGATGTGTGCAGTTTGATTCCAGCTCTGCGATAGGCTGGACCTGCCACAGTCCATCACCACAGTCACAACCTGTCAGTACGGTCAGGACTCTGGAGCTTGTCTAACGCAGGGATAGTGGGAATTTTATTGCAGCTAATCTGGATATAATGTTTTAAATTTCTATTACTCTTACATGTTTTCTTTTTTTGTTTGTTTTTTTAATTACTGTTATCAAAAAATATATCAGAAGTAAACCAAAAGAACACATAAATAGGACAAAGTTGGATATTTTCTGAATAGTTTTGTTAAACTAATATACAGGGATGTAACAATAACCAAAATATCATGATACTGTATCATCAAAGTTCTCACAATAATATCGTGGACCATCATAATATATCAAATTACAAGTCTCTTTGCTTAAATTAAGAGTTATGGTGCAGCAATATCCATCCATCCATTTTCGTCCGCTTATCCGGGGCCGGGTCGCAAGGGCAGCAGCCTAAGCAGGGACTCCCAGACACGTCCTCCAGCTCCTTCGGGGGGACCCCGAGGCGTTCCCAGGCCAGCCGAGAGACATAGTCCCTCCAGCGTGTCCTGGGTCTTCCCCGGGGCCTCCTCCCGGTGGGACATGCCCGGAACACCTCCTGAGGGAGGTGACCAGGAGGCATCCGGAACAGATGCCCGAGCCACCTCAACTGGCTCCTCTCGATGTGGAGGAGCAGCGACTCTACTCCGTGTTCCTCCCGTGTGACTGAGCTCCTCACTCTATCTCTAAGGGAGCGCCCAGCCACCCTGCGAAGGAAACTCATTTCGAGCGCTTGTATCCACGATCTCGTCCTTTCGGTCACTACCCAGAGCTCATGACCATAGATGCAGCAATAGAAAAAAAAAAGACAAAGGGAACTACATAGACCATGATCCTTTGCTCCATTTCAGTGTAGACTACATAAAGAAATAACAGTTCGAAACACTTTTAAGTCTTAGTTCTTTGGATTAAGTCTTGTCAAGGCATTTTCAGAGGAAAATGTAGCATATTAACAGTTTTGTTAGCCTTTGTTAGCCACAAACTATTGCAATAAATATCGTTCTGTGAGATGTATATTGTGAAAATATTGTACCGTGAGATTTGGATATTGTTACATCCCTTCCCCACCATATCCCAATGAATATCGTATCGTGAGGTTCATACCGTGACAGTATCGTATCATGAGACTTAGATATCGTTACACTCCTACCAATATAAAAAGATAAATATTAAACACATGGCATTTGTATTATGTTTCAAATTGCATTCTACTGAATAAAAAGTAATGCTTTTAATTATCATTGTGGTATCAAAATTGGTAGTGCTGTAACAGTAATAATTATAACTTTAAAAAAACAAAAAAAACAACACATTTTCTGATTTAATTACATCAAAATGACACAGGAAAGGTTACGTTAAGTGTTTTTGATTAAATATGCATTTTCGTCTGTACATATACTTCAGCAGCATCACTTCAGCTTCATCTGGGTCAAATGCAGCACAGATCTCATAGTCATGGGCTTTTTTGCATTCTAACAAACTAATCAATTAATCTAAAAAATAATTGCTACATTAATTAATAGAAAAATCTTTAACCGTAGCCCTAAAAATGTATATTGAGTATTTTCCTTAGTATCAAATCAAGTTTGAAATGTAACTATTGTTGTCACACTGTATGAACTTGGACATTGAATATTAGATGGCTTGGTGGAGACAGTTCACCTACAATGCTGATTGCCTCTCACAATATTCCAAACTCTAATCGCAATCGTAATTGCTGTAAATTGTGTCCCCTGTTGCAAACCCAGAGTCACAGTTCTGCTCTTTGCTTTTGGCCCGCTCTCCACAAACTCGCTCAGTAACACTCAGCAGATGCTAATTCACTTAGAGGGACGTATGATTACAGCAGCAGGAAATTGATTATTACTGGCGTCTGGCTGCATCCCACCCCGCGCTCTGTTAATGGCCAGCACGGTGGAGACAGGACCAGATCTCAGCAGCGTTTGATGAGAGGCCACAGGGGTAAATAAGACTTACACCCACAGTTACAGATATTGATTATGAACAAGCTTTTATTCAATCAGGAAATGTGATTTTAATGCTTCTTGTCCCCAGGGTTATGGTTGTTTTGGAGTTCTAAATAATAAAGAATCTTATATTTCCACTTTAGTTTTTAAATTTGACTGAGTTTGATTAAGAACATTCGATTGAATCCCAATAAGCAAAAGACTTAAAAATGTTCCCCTCAAAAATAAATGATGGCACCAAGTAAGATGTCAGAGGGTTGTCAAAAGATACTAATTGATACTAAAACTAGTATCAAAACCAGATACTCATTTAAGCAGGTATTGATACCAAAAGAAAAAAAAAGTCACATTCACAAGGCAGTATAAAACGACATAGAATAGTACACGCCCATGAACCGCTATGGCTGATATAACACTACATAGTAATATAAAAGATAGTACTATTATGTAATGTTCAAAATCACATTTATTGTCTAAAGAAAAAGTGATTGTGATATCTGTATTGAGGATCGAGTCGTATTCCTTAGTCTCAAAATTGAGTTTGAAATTTTAGTATCGTGACAACACTTTTACCTTGACGCGTTTCCATAACCTAAGGAGGAGGAGCATTAAAACTGAGGACATCAATGTTCAATTCAAAGCAGATAATAGAAATGACCCCTCAACAGTAAAGTGAGGTGAGGGAGGCTGGAGGTGTTTCTCCGATTTTACAGTCACGTCAGCTCCAGTGAGGACAAATTCGATTTTACAGTGAGTCCAATCCACTATTTATGTAGCTTGTATCACACACTGAACATTTCCGAGGTGCTGTACAAAACATCAAAACAAAAATTCTACCTGTGCTTATAAAAATAATAATCAAAATAAAACCAGTAAAATCAAGACAATACCTTAAACATTAAATAGCTAAAATTATAAAATGATTTGGTACTTTGACCTTAACCTTGAGAAGTGATTGTCTGTTTCCATTTCTCTTGTCTTCCTGAAAACAAAAGCTAGGGATAAGCTGAAATAGATTTCTTTGAGCCGATATCTAGTATTTGGCAATACCAATATTTCACTTTTCCGTAGCAAAACAAATTTATCTTATCTTATCTTCGTAGACTGTTCACAAATATACTTTTTTTTTTTTTTTTTTTTTTACATAAATGTGTTATACAGCCATATTTATTCTATTTCCATTTTGACTCTGGTTTGTTCAAAAAGGGTACACAGAGAATAGGGCAGTGCCAAAAAATATCAGTAACAAATAACAAACCGATATATCACCCATCCTTAACAAAATCAATCCGACGGGCTCAAACAAAAGACACAGTAATGAGGTGTAGGAGGGCTGGACAGAATTTGCAGAAATATGTAGCCAAATTTGAATATAAGTCTAAGTATATGTGTTGTATATGAGTAAGTATGCGTAAGTCAGGCAGAAAAGTTAAAAGACTCACTATAGAGACTCAGGTGGGGATAACCTGTGACCTCCAGCTTACTCACACACCTCGGTTTACTTTTCATTTGATTTCTTATAAAAGCCCTCTGCCTCTATAAGCACATAAACCTATTTACATTCTTATAAACATGTTTATTCTTTTGCATCTCCTGGGCTTTGAAAACTCTTTTTTTCACCAAGCGATATTATTAGTTATATTCAACTGGGTCATTTTAATATATCTCTCACACTGCTGTAAGTGCGGGCCACTACCTTTTCTTCAAACGCGGTATAGAAAATTCTGATGCTTGCAAACGTAATGTTTGGTTCATTGATATGCAGTGTTGGTGCCCAGGTTCTTCACATGCAACCTAATGCAACATTTGATTCCCACCGAAGATAAATGATGATAATAGCCTTACATAGAATATTCAATCATAGGATTATGACAATTGAGAGGCCACATCATTAATATTGATGATGTGGTTACCATGGTACATGTTTGCGAGGGCAGTAGATGAAGTGATATGTTGATTGAAGGATCGCTCTCATGTGCTGTTAGTGGAAGGAAATTAGACATGTGGTCATTTGTCCTTGAAGTCAGTGCTCTGTTAGAAATAAAGCTGCTGAATTCTATTTCGTTTCTTGTTTACCTTCATTAGCTTTATACAGGCATTTACCCAGCTACGCCTCAGATATACCTTGGGAACAGAAGCATTAACCCTAGCTTGATAAAAGTGTACAAAAGTTATTCAGGAATATGGCTATTTAAATAACTCAGTTTGACAAAAAAAACGAAAAAAAAACCAAAACATCCATAATCCATCATTTTAACAATACTTTTATTTCTTAAAAACGCCACTGTCTCATTGTTGTTTTTAATTTTAGAACTGAAACCAACTTTCATTCTTGTATTGATGTCTTTTGTATTGATGGAGGGTTCTACCACCTGCTTTTCTCCATAGAGATGTTGTTACTTTGTCTGGAATGTCCCCGTGTGGCTTTAAAGATATTCATTTTGCATTTACTGAATAACATGGGTTTTTATTTACTTAAACTTGCATTCTTACTGTCTCTCCTCTTCATAGATCCTGTAACTTGACCCTATGGCATTGCCTGTTGTCTCCATAGAAATAAATAAGTGCAATGCCGTATTGTAGAGCATTCCAGGCAACATCTCCATGGAGAAAAGATGCTGATGGACCCTCCATGAAAAGCTATGCAGTACACCTTTAATTTGTTATTGTAAATATTTGTTCTTGAAATCAAATTTTTGTTGCTTGATATATGAAATTTGCTTTGTAAATATAAATCTGGCTGGCCTTAGCTCCTAAAGTAGCCACCACATTCTGATTAGCCCACGAACAATGTAGTGATGGGCTTGTATACTGCTTTAATCAAAAGTAAAGACTGGATTTTTGAAAACATGTCTTAAACTTATGAGCTCTAGTCCAAATTGATATGAATGTTCAAAGATGCATTGTGTACCATAATTTCTGAACTATAAGCCTCTACTTTTTTCTCACACTTTGAACCCTGCAGCTTAAATATCGATGTGGCTAATATGTGAACGGATTATTTGTTCATCAACACAGTGGATGCGTGCAGACTGAGTGCAGAAAGCACCGCTGTCTGTGCGGGTAACACGTGGATCTAACGTTAACATGAAGTTGCAATGTTAGCTAGTGATGTTGTCAGTGCACTAAAACAGTTTGTCACCATGTGATAAAATAAGTTGCTAAATGAACATTATTGAGTGTGATACATCTTTCTCGTATGTGTTAAATGCAAGTGGGTGCGTAAATGATGAGAAGAAACCTCTCAAACTTCAGCAGCCGGACATCCACTCATACCTGACCGATACACCTATCCCCGACCCCCAGGAGAGCCTGAAATCTCCTGAAATCCTACAAGACACGAGAGGTGAGATCGGGCCTAAAAAAATCCAGCCCGACCCGACCCGGCCCGCGGGTATTAAAACCCGACCCGGCCCGAGCCCGACCAATTAACTTGATTTGCAGGCCCGAGCCCGAAGCAAACCCGAAATGTCATATTTTATTTGTGAGGACTCGGGAGGAGGAGCAGTGCTCAGCGTCGAGGTGCCAGTCTTTTTGCTCTCGTATGAAAGCAAAGCACCACATTGACGACATTCAGCGAAGCCAACGCAAGTTTCTGTAGCATTTTCAACAATCAATTTGAAGCTTTTCCACACCTCACTCTTACCAGGTGCGTGTTTGTCTTTTCAGTTCTCCTGCCTTTAGTTTAACTTCTTGCTCCTCCATATTGGGGACACCAGGTCAAAATAGATGCAGACTTGCGGAGGGGAAGATTATTAAATTAAGAGGGGGCGTTCACGTGCGCAGAGCTCTGGCTCTGCGGATCCTGTTTAGTAGTTAAATAGCAATTACATTACATTACTTCTCTGTTTTATCCATATTATTTATTTTATAACAAGTATTCCTTAGTTTAGTATCCACACATCGTTTTAGCATACATTTTATAAACATATATTTATTTGAAGCCCGACCCGACCCAAAGTAATGATTGACATTTTAGGCCTATTCGGGTCGGGTCGGGTCGGGCTTGGGCTCGGTCTTAAGATCTTACCTCTACAAGACACTGACATGATACAGGACCATTCAGTCTATGTAGAGGATATGACAGCGGGTTTTTCTTCAGGAGACATGCTCAGCAATGGGGTGATGTACTTTTTTGCACTGTTTTACAGTTATTTAGCACTTCATACACACACCCTCCTCATGTAAAACACATGAAGAAATGCAGATGATGCAGCTTTTAAGTTAAAGGGAATTGATGTGGCTATGGAAGAAGGAAACAGAGCTCCTGCACATGAGCTCAGCATTAGTGAGTCGATGGTGAGATTTTAACGGCAGCAGCGTGATGAACTGACTCAGTGCAAAAGGACGACAAAAGCTTTCAGAGGCAATAAAAGCAGATGGCCCAAACTTGAAAATGTTCTTGAAGACATGGACACCTGCATCTTAGATTCAAGTGCGGCCTATGTATGCACAATTTTAAAATTAAAATAAGTTAAAATTTAGTTGATGCGGCTTATATTCAGGTGCGCTCAAGAGTCCGAAAAATACGGTAACTAACTATGGGTCTGTCAAATGCTTTTTCCGTGGAAATGTTATTGCTTTGTCTGGAAAGTTTCACAGTATGGCATTAAACCTTTTTATCTTCATGGAGACCAAACCAGGCCAAGTTACAGGTCACATCTGTGGAGTGACGACCCTGTTTACAGTCTGAATGCCTGTTTTTCTAGATATTTTTGAGCTACCTATAATTGAATAATTGTAAGGTAGAGCTGTGAACATTCTAGGCAGAGCAATAACATATTCATAGAAACAAGCAGGTGATGGACCCCCAACCAGAAAGTTACATAGTGCACCTTTAAATGTTTCTCATGTATTTAGACACTTGACTTTGGCTAGAATCAATCTCTCTGCATTAAAACTCTAACACTGTAGATATCACATGTAAAGCGCCCACCACAACAAGTTTAATAAGTTTAAACAACACTCCCACCTCGCTTACACGTTTGGAATAAAATTACAACACCACATATGGGAGGAATAACTTTGGTGTAAAAAGTTTTGCAGTTGCTATTTGTAGGTCCTTATCACTTCTAGCAGATCACCTTGCAAAGTAAACTTGTTCAACCTATATTCCCATACAGCCTACAATATCTCCATCTCTTAAGCTGTGAATCTCGAGTGAAACAGAGCCAAAGATAAACTTCACAATCTGTTCAGCTTGCTCTGTTTGTTTGCGTGCCGTCATGACGTCAGCCCTTTATTTAAAGTCCGCTGTAACAGTGGGCTGGACTTGGGCCCATACACCATGTTCTAGTTTCTATGTAAATATGCAAACAGAATGCTGCCGCTAAAGGGGTCAGTGATAATAAGACTAAATATAGACCAAAGTCAAAAGAAAAACCAGGCCTAACTTATGTCCTCATTTTTGTGTTCTTGTTACATATAGACTGCTTTCTCAAAGTCAGTGCACTGCGGATTATGTGTTTGATAAACCGCAGTGTAAATTCAGATATTATAGCTACAAAGGGTTGGGACTAAAGGCAGCGCAAGAACAGAGGACACAGACTTTGCTTAGTTCTAACATATTGAGAAAAAGAAATACTTGCAAGATCATCTAGAGCATTTTAAGTTTCATTTGAGCTAGAGCACAAGTCTCAAAATGATATTCAACAGTGTGAAAATACAAAATGTTTGGAATGGTTTTGATTTAGTTTTTGACAAAACAAATACAGGCATGAAAGAGGGTGAAGAGTAGAGTCAGTCCTCGAACTGTCAGATCCAGAAACCTTTTAACTGTGAGGCTGGCACACAGCCCAGCATACTGCACCAAACCCCTTTTGGTGCTGTAAATATTCCCCTTAATATTCATCAGTTTCATGCAGTTCAGCCATGTCCCTTCCAGACAAATAGTCCTGAAAATAATATGGAAATCATATCAGATTGGTCACAGATTGCAATGATTTTTTAAAGTTTTTTTTAAATTTGTTAATATATGTTCAGAAAATATATTTATTTATATAGTGAGAATATTGTGATTTAGTTTTTTGTCCAGCCCTATTGAAAATCTTCTCTTGCTGTTGAACTGATCTGATTATTATTGTATAGCCTGTATCATGTAGACCTGACCTTTCCATCTTGCTGGACTGACAACTCATATATATTTGTCCTGGAAGGATAGATGCCTGTAAAAATCTGTACTGGAAAATATATTCAACCTTGTTCAGAGCCATGTTAATAACTTTTCATAGCTTTTTTACCTTTCAATAATTTAAAAGAAAGGTGTAATTTAATGTATTTTTCCATAACATTGTAGAAGTGAATGCTTTTAATAACTGACTGGCATTTGATGAGGTGGTTTAGGTTATTCGATTTTTAGCACACTTTTTGAAACTTTAGTTAGATATATCTGAACAGCAGCATAGGTGGTCAAATCATTTGGAACATGTCTCATCAGTTCACTGTTCTAAAGCTATTTCTCAGAACATTTCTCATGTAACTCTCATTCACAAACATTTGTGAATTCAGTGAATTGACCTTGTTTAATACAACCAGTCTGTCCTCAGGTGGTTAAGGACTTTGGCCAAAATTCTGTTACTTTTAATGAAAAAATTCAAACATAACAGAAAAAAGTTCAATTTTATGAGCACCTCAAATCTAACAACAAATGATTTCACCTGAGTCAGAAAGGGACAAGGGCCTCAGCAGAGCACCGACAATGAATAGAGACATCCTACATACAATCCAGAAAAACTCTATCTTCCTCTGATAAATTTGTGTTTATGGAAACTGAAACTGTTTGGATTTCTATGTGAGCTGTTTTTGCAAATGTCAATTTCCAATAGCGAAAAGTGTCAAAGCGATTGAAAAAACTTGTATATACACTGCAGTGAGAAGTTGCTGAACAGATGTACAGAATAAAATGTAGGTTGAAGGACATTCTAGGCAATGTTCACTTTCTTTGAAACAATCGTGATGTTTAGTGCAGAGTATAATACTTACTCTCTCTCTGCAGTCATGTTTACCTGTTATGTTATGCTATGTTATGACAGCCCTGTTCCAAAGATGTGTTATTATTTTTTTATGTGCTAGTCAGTTCAAAGCAAAACAGTTCGCACTTCTGAAGCGAAAGTGAGCCAAAAGCAAATATTATATCTGAGCTGAAGTCCCACTTGGATTTAAGGCCTGAGCTCTTTAAATGTACAGTACTTTGTTTGTCATATATTGGATGTGTACATGAAACTGCATAGATATGTGTTCTAAGTATAAGGGAAATCCTGAGCCCTGCAGGGAAAAACTATGCAGACAATATATACCCTACAAAGTCTCAATAGAAAGAAGGGTTGTCAAAAGTAACTATTGAAAGTAGATACTCATTTAAGCAAGTATTGATAAATGATTTCTTGGTTATAAATGCAACACCACATGACATAATACAAAATACTATTATTTTAGGTTGTAAATTATATTATTGTCTAAAAAGTGCTTTTGTATCGAAAACAGGTTTGAAATACTACTAACAATAATACTACTAATAATTGAAACACTAATAGAAGACATTTCCCCCACCCCCTCCTCTTGTTGGTTAACATCTATCATGCTCTGAGTGGATTTAACCAATCACATGAAATGTGAATTCTCAAATGAAGTTTTAGTTGCCAGTACAAATGCTGTGTACATGAAACAAAATCTAAGAAAATTTTGGCCTACATTTTTAGCATATACCTCACCTATTGTTCCTGTTTATATGTGATTTTTTTTGCTACAGTCCAAACTTTTTTTGGGATCTTTTAGTAATTTCTTTTCAGGTTTTGCAGAAGAAATGTGTAGCTCTTTTGTTGTAACTGAAATATTTTAACAGAAAATGATTAGATTAAGCCATGTGTACACATATGAGCGCACTGAAGATATGTATTTATTCAGCTGTTTGTTCGGGCATGATTTGGCTGATTTACCCCTGTCAGTATTTCTAATGAATCCTGTATAAACCTCACATAAATACAGCTCTCCAACACCTCTTGTGCCAGTTAGCTTGATTGGCACGTTGGCAGCCCGGGATTACACGTCAGCGCTCAAACTTCAATAAACATCCTCACTTGCCCTGTAGCCGTGAACGATGAGAGCTTTTTCTGCCTCACAACTTCTCTTCAAGGACCATCAGTTTATGTCATATTGGATTTTACCCTTGTTTGTGAATCCCCAGCTCGACACAGGTTAGCACACCTGATATCTGCTTAGAAAACTAACTTGTATTAAGCTGTGCACACAGATCTGATGTGCTTGTTCCTTCCCACTGTTTCCAGGCAACAGGAGAAATATAAGTCGTATACCCAGCAAAAATTAAACTTTCCTATTGCTATTCTATTGTATCGAAACGATACTAATATGAGCAAGTATCGACACAAAAAAAAAGTCACATTCACTTGAAAATGAACCCTTCCTGAATAGCTTTGGAATGATCTTGAGCTGTATCAGAACAAGTATAACAAAACATAGATACATATTTCACTCCTCTGGACCACAGTGGAACAGACCTAGGTGACACAGATGGAAGGCCACATGGTAATATAAGAGAAAGTACTACGATTTAATGTTGAAAACTAGTTGAGTGCCCAAGCCACCTCAACTGGCTCCTCTTGACGTGGAGTTGCAGCAGCTCTACCCCGAGCTCCTCCCACTCCTCACCCTATCTCTAAGGGAGTGCCCAGCCACCCTGGGGATGAAACTCATTTCAGCTGCTTGTATCCTCGATTTTGTCCTTTCGGTCATTACCCAAAACTCATGACCACAGGTGAGGGTAGGAATGTAGATTGACCGGTAAGTTGAAAGCTTCGCCTTTTGGCTCAGCTCCCTCTTCATCACAACAGTTTGATACAGCACCCGCATCATTGCTGGCGTTGCACCGATCCACCTGTCAATCTCACGCTCCATCCTCCCCTCAGTTGTGAACAAGACCCCGAGATACTCTCCACCCACCCAGAGAAGGCAAGCCACCCTTTTCTGGTTGAGAACCATGGCCTCAGATTTGGAAGAGTTGATCTTCATCCCAGCCGCTTCACACTTGGCTGCAAACCGCCCCAGTGCATGTTGCAGATCCTGGCTTAAGGAAGTCTGTAAATTAATAGTGTTTTTTATTACTACTGTGGTATCAGAATCGGAATTGAATATTAAGTCTATTGAATATTGAGTCTCTACTTTAAATCGAGATTGAAATTTTAGTATGGTGACAACATTGGTGTTATATGCTAAATTTACAATGTGTTGACAATAGCATTAAACGTTGTGGGCTATTCTATAGTCTTGGAGTATTCATGCATAAAGTCTCATCAAGTGATTACATTTTTGTTTGCTTACTGTTGGGAAAAAGAGCTAAAGGATAAAAACAGCAGCTTTAAGTACAGAGCCATGTTTTAAGGGCCTAATGGACATCTGCACTCTTTAAGTTTCTTTTAATCTAATTGGATAAATCTTAACATAATGGGGCAAGAAGTAAAAAAGTCCCTATTTACTTCGAAACAGTAAATAAAACTTCTCCGTGGGGATGGAGAAAGTCTTGTTTGTGGTACTGTTATTGCTTTTTATGTTCCTATTTTTGAGCCAGATTCCAGCCTTTATACCCCCCTTTGTGCTAGACTGGGGTGCTCTCTGGGTGCTCTGTACACGGGAGGATTAGCTGCGCGTCTCGTCTGCCTCTAATCTGCTCCTCTCCCTCCCTCTCTGGTATTGGCCTGTTGTTGCCATGCCACCACATTGCTCTGATGCCTGATGGCCATAGTGATAACATTCTGCAGGCTGCAAGAGCTTTCTGCATAGGCTTTTGAGATAAAGTACAGAGAACGCTTTGTACAATTTCATTAAAGCTAGAATTAAGCTTCTGAAAATAATATTCTCAAACACAGACTGATTTGGCTTTAATATAAATACTTAATTCTAACAAGCCAATCAGCTGATAAAAATATGCCTCACATTTGTATTGAAATTAGCGAGTTTGGTAAGCCTTTTAAAGCACTGTACATGACAGACACTCACTGGTGGTAAGCTACTTCTGTAAATGGATAAAGCCACAGTTGCCTTGTGGTAGACCGACAGAAGAGAGGCCATCAATCTGCGTCTTTGGCCTTTTTTGTTGCCACTAGTAAGACTAAATTCACACAGACAATGATTCTCCTCCAGAACACCATGGCCTCTGACCAACCACTCTGTGTTTCCATGCCTGTGTTTATCACAAGGCCAGACTTGTTGTAGAGCCTCAACATACTGTGAACAAAAGTCCCAATGTACAAATGTGGCAACAGTACCAGAACCAAACACAAAAACTCAAGCAGCTTTGCTACTTTTGGCTGTTGCATTATGTAAAATAGTGAATTTTGCGTCCGAATTAGAAAAGCCTGATGACCAGACTGGTGGTGCACATTGATCCATGATTGGAGCTTAATGAACATTGTCCAGAATTCCTGCTAATTACTGTTTATACTGCAGCATGATGCTAATCTTGTTGAATATTTAGCAAGTGGCATTTAACAACATTTTTCAATTACCCAAAATGAGTAGCTTTTGATTCCTGCTATCTTTCAGCCAAGCAGTCTATTTTTAGTCACTTCCCCTCTAATTTCTTACTCATCTGAATTTAAATGAACCGCCTGTGGCCTGGGTAAAAATTTTATGTCACTTATGACAGAATTTCATCAGGCAGACGATCACGCTCCCTGCTCTAAGTCCCGTCTGGCGTGTGGTCTTCTGCTGAGCTGGACATGGCCTGGCACAGTGCAGGAGGGGACAGATGGGCTCGTGTGTGATCTGGGGGGAGGTCCAGAGCCAGGGGCCAGCAGGGACATTGGCAGCTGACGAGGCCTGGCCCCAGTCCTCTGTCCCTGAGTGTGTCTCTCTGGGAGATGGGAACAGGGAGGGCCGCCCAGGAGTCAACCAGACTGTGTCTGCTTCAACCAACAGGGCCAGATGTTCCATTATCACCACTGCTGCTGCTCACTGCACTGTCACACAAGATGAACTTTATTTCAACCACAGATGGGACATGGGGAAGATTGGGACTATAAAACCAAAACAAAAAAACACCAATCATAGATTTGACCACAGATCAAACCCTGTCCACAAATATTTTATTTCATTTCTGCCTCGTAAAGCAATGAACAAATGAAGGCCAGGCATCCATTTCTATTACTTGACTAAATAATTCATTGGGATTATAGGGAGTTATAGGGACAAAAATTAAAAGTAGAAATCAAGAGTTGATTGAGAGTTTTGGGAGTTAACAAAGACTTTAATCTGCCTTTTCACTTAAAATGCTGTTTACTTGTTCATAGCTGTTTTTGCACAGGATCTGAAAGTTAAAAGAGTTTTTGCCAGCACCCCACTGTGCCCTCTTCTAGACTATTACCTGATGCACAGGGCATGTCTTTAACCGACTATAGTCCTACCCATGAATACAAATATTATGCAACTAATACATGATGAAAAGGACTGTTACCATTGACTTTAACAATTGGAAACCAAATATTATATTTCAAATGCTCAAAAGTCCAACAAATGGCAACCATAATAAGAAAAAGTAAAACACATACATAGGCCTGTAATTTTGAAGTGTGATATGTAAGAAAATATAGACTATGATAATATTGAACATAATTTATGCCACTGATGTAAGTAAAATTATCCCCCCAAAAATATTTCTTTGTTTAACATAAACATAGCTTAATTAAACATTTAAGTACTTAGTTTGTATCTATAAAAATCAGAGTAATTTCTTCTACCCTCTACAGTTCAAATCTCATCATAGAACAATAAAAATAACAAAAAGACCCCAACAGTACAAAGAAAAACTACCATGATAAATAATGACCCTCAAAAATGATTGTTCCATCAAACATGTTCTGAACAATAACTCGATATAGTATTTATCGTGACAGGCCTACACATATACATACATATATACATACATCAGACATCTAACCAACATTCACGGCACAAGTCTGTGTGCTTGAACTCAACATACAGCTACATTAATATTCCTCTCAGAATCCTCCTGTGAGCTAAAGATGTGACTGTTAAGAATAGGTGGCAGCGCTGTGCAAGCCTTCAGAAAGCTTACACATTTGTGCGTGCCAGCGTTTTTGACAGACTGTTTTGATGGATGGAGACAGCGCTCTAGCCAAACTGCACAGTGTTGATGCGGCTCGCGTTATTCATTCCACTGCTGCTGATGAAGTTAAAACAGCTGCGCTCCCCATTTCACCAAACCACCGCTCCACGGCTTGCGGCGCACAGAAACTCATCAAGTCATCATAGATCAAGTCACCGTGTCGTGTATGGCATTGAAAAAGTTACAAGGGCGAGTTATCGAGTGGCCGTATCCCGTGGCAGCCGCTGAAAAATGCATTTATTGGAGCCCGCCTCGTCCAGTGCTCCGCTCTGGCTTTTGCTTTCCACGGTTAGTCAGCAATCCCAATGCTTTGCCAACTCAGCTTTTTATGCCATGCCCCTGGAAATGGAGTGTTGCTGGTTCTGTAATGTACTCAAAACTACATCTGCAACCGGCTGATAAATCTATGCTTTGTTGCGCCTGACAGATGGCTTCGAAAATCTAAATTCACCACAGCACGCTGCTTAGGTCACGTGAATTTTTCCCTACCTAACCAAACTATTTTTGACTAGGGCCAGAGCTAGTGTCTTCTGGAGTTGAAGAAGCTTTAATATTTTCTTCGGCTTGCTTGGAGGAGAGAGATGACAGCTTTCTGGCTTGTTTTGTTCCACGGATGTCTCACGGTGCCATCTCCCTACAGTGTGAGAGCAGATTAAAAAGCACTGCTGCTCTTCCCATGTGTCAACAATATCTATTATTTGCTAAGGGAGACTGACTGTCCGGGCAGTAATTCGATGCGGGCTTGTGTGTGGTTACATACGTTGAGCTTGATAAATACCACAAGACGACAGATCCTTATAGTGGAGTGGCAATTGCAGCCTGACACTCTAAAGACCAATTCCAGACTGATATCTAAGCCCGGGCCAGAAATACCTCACAGTGAAATACCACCAGGCGTACTCTCCAAATCCCCTCTGTCTCCCTGTTTTTGCCTCATCTCTATGGACATTCAATGAATTGTGGTTCCTCTCTTTCAATTGGCCCACCATGTTCCACAATGTGACGCCCCGAGGGATTGTGGGATAGCAGGAGCAGAGCCATGGCCAGGTCCATGGAGAGCAGATAACCTTTCAGTGTTGCTTTAGTGCACTGTGTAAAGAACAATCAGAGCTTATCAGCGTGGACTACAAGGGGATGCTAATTCTGAGTCCCGCAGACTGACAACTGGGGACAGTCTGTGTCTGTTTCACCAGAATAACTTGTTTTAATTTTATTCGGTTACTATGGCGAATTTTGAATAAAAAAGACCACCTCTCTGCCATCATCCAAGTGAAATGTATGCTTTTCGGAATGTACCTGCCTAAGGCCTCAAAGCTCATGGAATCCGCCTCAGACAGCTACACTGCAAGAAAGAGATAGTAGGTGGAATATGTAGCAGGGACAAATATATCCAAGGCACGGGGCAACTAATCAGGGGTCAATCTGAAGAAGTGATTTGTGATCAAATGTTGTTTCAGGGATGTTTAAATTAGAATTTAATTCCAAACTCAATTTTGATACTAAGAAATAGGCTTGAAACAGATTCCAATGACCAATGATAATAAAAAAAAAACATTCTTTATACAATTGGATGTCATTTTCAACATTAAATCCTAGTACTTTCTTTTATATTACCATGTGGCCGTATATCTATCTGTAATACTTCAGTGGTCCAATAGGTTCCACAGTGGTCCATGTCTTTGTACTCTTATACTTGATCTGATACAGCTCAAGATGGCTATTCTTGGAAATGTTCTGTCCTGTAAATGTGCCTATAGTGTCAATAGCTGCTCAAATAAGTATCTAGTTCCAGTACTGGTTTTAGGATCTTATTTTCAATGCTGAACAACCCTTCTTTAATACTGGAGAACCCTACTTTAAAATGATATCCAGGAAATTTTCCACTAATGACTTCCAAAATTATTTTCACCACTAGAGCACTCTATCTGGCCTCACAACTCACTCAAATATTCAGCTTAGCAGTTAAACACGCAATTATTTTATGCTTCTCTATCCAGCTACACTACACACACATTTTGTACAGGGGTGAAATTGTAATAGCAACTACTTTCCAAAAAAATCATGTCCTGCACATTTCACTATTTAATAATATATTTTACTTTGACTCTCGTCCAGAAAATTATTTAACCACCATTTCAAGTAGGATTTAATTTAACAAAATGTCAAAAACATAAAAAACCTCAGTGTTCTGCTGCAGTGAAGAGTAATTTATGAAGCACCAGCTGCTCTGTAAAGGTTACCACCACAGGCAATTTAGATTTGGTGGTCCCTCTGAGAGACCCAAATGAATAGGACAGGCTCATACAATCATGTACATATGAGGAGGATGTCTGTGGAGCATTGCAAGAGTTTCCAGCCATCTTCCGTCATTTGCTTACTGCACTGTGCTCCATAAGGCAATTTTTAATATTCAGTTCAAACATCTTTGCTCAGAGTAAGCCTGAAGTAGACTCAACAAAACCCTTTAATTAATACCAAAGATTTTTCAGTACACTTTGTTGGTGTGAGATTGTAGTGTTTTAGACAATCACTGTGTACGCATTCACTGAGCATTCTCTTGCATGTCACATTGTGCAAAATTCAGATAGTGTCAGCCAAAATAGTACTTACTGGTGGTATGTTGGTTTAAGGCATTGTTTCCCAAAGACTGGGTTACGACCCTCTGGTGTGTCACAAGAAATTTTTTTTGGGGTCACCTTCTCACGATCTGCATGTAGGTCTGCAATATACAGTTCTGACACATGAGAACTATTTTTTTCCAATATTGCTGGTTCAATTGAATGTTGAAAAGAGAAAGGTTCAGTTAGTTTTTCATTGTTTAAAATTTGAGTAATACTAATTGTTCAGAGAGATACTATCACTCAATCAACAATAAAATATCCTCATTAATGTTCAACAATGGTCAAATCCACCTTTATTTTGTGATTTAGGAATAATGTCTACTGACTTGGGTCGCAAAGGTTTGTGACTTTTAAAATATAGGTCCCCAGAAAAAAGTTTGGGAAACATTGATTTAAGGTGTAGCACTTATGTGGTTGTTACTACCTTGGTACCATGGGCTCTCTTCCCGGCTGCAACCATTTACCAAAGAAACTATCAAAATACAATACTGTTATACTTGTATGTAAATATAATGTTGCAGTGACACATAATCTCAATCTGTAAATGGGAAATGTAAATCATAAGAAGCATATGTTAACTCTGCTTCAACTTTTGGATCCTAAGAGACAATTAGGAAAATATTACACAGACTAATATTATTGGCAGCACTATAGGACTTTAAATGTCTATTTCAAATATTACATTTTATTGTTATGTGTTTTGTGTGTTTCTGTTAGCCCGTATTGTCAGGAGCAGACAGTGGTGTGAGATGACCCCGTGCCTGGAGGGGGAGCTCTGCAGTCTCTTGTTCAACCGCTCGGGATGGACCTGCACCAAAGGCAGCGGCCGCATCAAGACCGTCACGGTAATCTACAAGGCAACTCATTAATGTATCCAACCTCTCTACTGTGAAGCTGTGGGCGATGTGGAGTTTGGGCCCAGCGCTAGAACCAGGATTTTGACTAAAACAGCAGATTAGTCTCCAGGATTAAAGAGGACAAAAACACTGGCTCGCACAACCTACAACTCTGAGGTCTGGCTCTCCCACACTCATTATTTTAATGGCAAACTCATAGCCATAGCCTTTAATATTAATGCGTTTGGTCGAGTGCCAGTATAAAGGATACAGAGAAGACTGGAGTTTGAACATGACTGAGCTGTTAGATTAGCTCTGCATTAGCATTAAGGATTAACATTTAAAAGTATTCTGGACACTTCCCAAGATTAAAGTTAGAGTAACTCTTCGAGCAGGTGAACTTCTAGATGTTACAGCTCATTTCCAACTTTAATTACAGGAAAAGTAGATGAAGGACAGCTGTCTCATCAGAGGAAAGGGTTAATTGGCTAGAAAGAGTTTAAAAAACTCAAGCTCCATCCATCCATCCATTTTCTTCCGCTTATCCAAGGTCGGGTCGCGGGGGCAACAGTCTGAGGAGGGCCTCCCAGACTTCCCTCTCCACACACATGTCCTCCAGCTCTTCCAGGGGGATCCCGAGGCGTTCCCAGGCCAGCCGAGAGACATAGTCCCTCCAGCGTGTCCTGGGTCTTCCCCGTGGCCTCCTCCCGGTGGGACATGCCCAGAACACCTCCTGAGGGAGGCGTCAAGGAGGCATCCGAAACAGATGCCCGAGCCACCTCAACTGGTTCCTCTCAACATGGAGGAGCAGTGGCTCTACTCCGAGCTCCTCCCGTGTGACTGAGCTCCTCACCCTATCTCTAAGGGAGCGCCCAGCCACCCTGCGGAGGAAACTCATTTCGGCTGCTTGTATCCGCGATCTCGTCCTTTCGGTCATTACCCAGAGCTCATGACCATAGGTGAGAGTAGGAACGTAGATTGACCGGTAAATCGAGAGCTTCGCCTTTTGACTCAGCTCTCTCTTCACCACAACGGTCCGATACAGCGACCGCATCACTGCAGACGCTGCACCGATCCGCCTGTCAATCTCACGCTCCATCCTCCCCTCACTCGTGAACAAGACCCCGAGATACTTGAACTCCTCCACTTGAGGCAAGGACTCTCCACCCACCCGGAGAGGGCAAGCCACCTTTTTCCGGTTGAGAACCATGGCCTCGGATTTGGAGGAGCTGATCTTCATCCCAGCCTCTTCACACTCGGCTGCAAACCGCCCCAGTGCACATTGCAGGTCCTGGTTCGATGAAGCCATCAGGACAACATCATCTGCAAACAGCAGAGATGAGATCCTGTGGTCCCCAAACTGGACCCCCTCCGGCCCCTGACTGCGCCTAGAAATTCTGTCCATAAATACAATGAACAGAACCGGTGACAAAGGGCAGCCCTGGCGGAGTCCAACATGCACTGGGAACAGGTCTGACTTACTGCCGGCAATGCGAACACAGCTCCTGCTCCGGTCATACAGGGACCGGACAGCCCTTAGCAAAGGGCCCCGGACCCCATACTCCCAGAGCACCCCCCACAGGACACCACGAGGGACACGGTCGAATGCCTTCTCCAAGTCCACAAAGCACATGTGGACTGGTTGGGCAAACTCCCATGAACCCTCGAGCACCCTATGGAGAGTGTAGAGCTGGTCCAGTGTTCCACGGCCAGGACGAAAACCACACTGCTCCTCCTGAATCCGAGGTTCGACTATCGGCTGGATTCTCCTCTCCAGTACCCTGGCATAGACCTTACCGGGAAGGCTGAGGAGTGTGATTCCCCTGTAATTGGAACACACCCTCCGGTCCCCCTTCTTATACAGAGGGACCACCACCCGGTTTGCGGTTTGCCAGTCCAGAGGTACTGTCCCCCGCCACGCGATGTTGCAGAGGCGTGTCAGCCAAGACAGCCCCACAACATCCAGAGACTTAAGGTACTCAGGACGGATCTCATCCACCCCCGGAGCCTTGCCACCAAGGAGTTTGCCAACCACCTCGGTGACTTCAGCCAGGGTGATGGATGAGTCCACCTCTGAGTCTCCAGCCTCTGCTTCCTCCTCGGAAAACGTGACAGTGGGATTGAAGAGATCCTCAAAGTATTCCTTCCACCGCCCGACAACATCCCCAGTCGAGGTCAACAGCTCTCCCCCCGCACTGTAAACAGTGTTGGTGAAGAACTGCTTTCCCCTCCTGAGGCGCCGGATGGTTTGCCAGAATTTCTTTGAGGCCGTCCGATAGTCCTCCTCCATGGCCTCCCCGAACTCCTCCCAGCTTCGAGTTTTTGCCTCTGCGACCGCACGGGCTGCAGCACGCTTGGCCCGCCAGTACCTGTCAGCTGCCTCAGGAGTCCCATGAGCCAGCAAGGCCCGATAGGACTCCTTCTTCAGCTTGACGGCATCCCTTACTTCCGGTGTCCACCACCGGGTTCGGGGATTGCCGCCGCGACAGGCACCACAGACCTTACGCCCACAGCTACGAGCGGCCGCATTGACAGTGGAGGCTGAGAACATAGCCCACTTGGACTCCATATCTCCAGCCTCCCCCGGAATCTGGGAGAAGCTCTCCCGGAGGTGTGAGTTGAAGATCCCCCTAACAGAGGGCTCTGCCAGACGTTCCCAACAGACCCTCACAATACGCTTGGGCCTGCCAGGTCCTTTCCGGCTTCCTCCTCTGCCAGCGGATCCAACTCACAACCAGGTGGTGATCGGTTGACAGCTCAGCCCCTCTCTTCACCCGAGTGTCCAAGACACGCGGCCGGAGATCAGATGACACGACGACAAAGTCGATCATCGACCTCCGACCTAGGGTGTCCTGGTGCCACATGCACTTATGGACACCCTTGTGCTCAAACATGGTGTTTGTTATGGACAAACTGTGACTAGCACAGAAGTCCAATAACAAAACACCGCTCGGGTTCAGTTCGGGGAGGCCGTTCCTCCCGATCACCCCTCTCCAGGTGTCACTGGCGTTGCCCACGTGGGCGTTGAAGTCCCCCAGTAGAACAACGGAGTCCCCAGTCGGTGCACTGTCCAGTACCCCTCCCAGGGACTCCAAGAAGGCCGGGTACTCAGCACTCCTGTTCGGCCCATAGGCCGACACCACAGTGAGAGACCTGTCCCCAACCCGAAGGCGCAGGGACACGACCCTCTCGTTCACCGGGGTAAACTCCAACACGTGGCGGCTGAGCTGTGGGGCTATAAGCAAGCCCACACCAGCTCGCCGCCGCTCCCCGTGGGCAACGCCAGAGAAATGGAGGGTCCAACCCCCTTCAAGGAGTTGGGTACCAGAGCCCAAGCTGTGCGTAGAAGTGAGACCGAATATATATAGCTGGTATCTCTCAACCTCCCGCACAAGCTCGGGCTCCTTCCCCCCCAGCGAGGTGACATTCCATGTCGTCACAGCCAGGTGCTGTGTGTGCGGACCAGGCCGTTGGGACACCCGTTCCCGACTGCCGCCCAGTCAACTCAAGCTCAAAGCTCAAAAAACTTGGTATAAGCAAATTAACTCACACTGTTCCTTTAGGTATATTGTTTTGTAGTTGTTTTTCATCTTTTCTTTGGAGTCTGTACATTATTTAATGTGGTGTCTGTTCTATATTACATTAATTCATAAATCATATCTTAAATACAATTTACATCCAAACTGTTAGTCAATTCTTAAATAGTAGTTTTTCCAAATACTTTTCACTTACTTAACTGTAAATTGTGACCACTCTACCCACCTCCGCACACTAGGCAAGACATTGAGTTAAGCACATGTTAGGTAGGCAACTTGTTTGTAATTGTAAAAATATTTTCCTCAACCTGTGCAGATCTAGAGCCAGTACTATTTATGATTCGCCTATCATTTCTAATTCCTGACTAATAAAGATTTTCCTTCATTGTAATAACTTTTTAAAGAATTGCTTAGCATCAAAGTTTGAAACAGAAAACACTGAACTTGCTGACTAACCAGTGTTCCAATCATGAACCAGATGTGAATGCTGCGAATGACTGAAATATGTCTGTGACCTCCCCCTGACTCTATGGGAAATGTAAATGAACACAAAACATGTTCAATTTTTAACTGCCTCAATATCATCTGCTCCTCGTGGGCTCTCCACACTGCAGCGGGGCTGCGTTTTCCTGATCATGAATGTGAGATTTAATATTCATATGCACAACTTGTCAGGCTCAGAGCTATGGATTCTGAATCTACAGAAAGCCGATGTTCTCTGTTGCCTATGGAGACGTACTTTGCATCTGGGCATATTTTAAAATAGTAGGATATGGCTTTTATGTCTTAGCCCTGTCTCTTCTTTATTCATTTGGTCTTACTGTTTATTTGTCAGCTAGAAAATAAAGAAATTATTTATGAATTATGTATAATGTTCTATAAATCTTCAAGCAAAATCTCAAAAAAGACCAACACAACATCAATTATTATCATCTATTATTAAGACATTGGTTTGTAATTAGATTGCTGCAAATGTGTCCCCTAATAAACAGACAATACAGAATTAGAAAACGAATTACTATTATTATTATGCATTTTTGACCTTCTAAAAATACTATCGTTAAGGTGCAACTTTTGTTATATATATTTAGATATTCATGGGTTTCACATTCATGTTATATATATTTTGAGGATTTTTTTCCCAATCACAAGATATAATATTTAGTTTTAAATGGTTAATCACTATGGCAATGGTCCTAATTTTTTACCATTCTAAAATCCATGGATACATACATAATTTTTTTTCACATAAAGAAAATGAATTTTTGTTTAAAGGTGCATTATGTAACTTTATGGTTGGGGGTCCGTCACCTGCTTGTTTTTATGGATGTGTCATTCCTCTACCTGAAATGTTCCACAGTATGACATTAAACAGCTCTGCCTTAGATTTATTAAGTTACAAGTGGTTTTATAGCTCAAAAACAGCAAAAAAAAAATCATGAATTCTCATGATACCTCTCCACAGATCTGACCTGTAACTTGGTCTGGTTTGGTCTCTATAAAGATACTGGTTAATACCATATTGTGAAACATTCCTAACAAAACTGTAACATCTCCATAGAGAAAACTATTTGGCAGTACCTTCACCAGATACATTACACAATGCACCTTTAAAAGAAAGACATCTAGAGAGTTTTACTTCACGTACAAGTACAGGAGTAAGGTCACATTGTTTTCAATGCGACTGCTTCTAAAACAGCCAACGATGGTCCCTCCCCTGGCACTGTGTTCTACCGGTCCACGAGTGAGTAGCCATGGATACAGTCTCCTGTGCCGTTCACACCACGGAGCTCTGCAATTTCACACTGTGCTACTCTGCGCCTGCTGCAAAAGATGGGGGTCTGTTCTCTCAGCACTAAAGGCATGTAGGCAGTGTTCTTACATGGAAATCATTATGAGCCAGAATACGCTAATTACCTCCACTGTTGTAGCACTGAAAAAAGTCAGTGTTTAAGATTAGAGAATGGGTATTGGGCTTGTCTGCTTTTCCTTTATTAATTTGTTGGCACATAAGTTCCTTATAAGCAAAAAGAAAAAGGGACACGTTTAACAGATGCTGCTGTGCCATTTTTTATCTGTCTCTTTTATATATGGAGCTTTTGATGGCAGGTTCATTTTCAGCTTGATAAATCTATACCATTTCCTGTCATCAATTCAGCGGGAGCGTCTAGTGCAGGCAGTGCATTTGAAAGCTGTAAAAGATAATATAGTGGTAACACATAAAGATATTACCGAACCAGGTGAGACATCGTAATATATATTCAGATGGATTCAACAAAATGCGTCGTCTTAAGTGTAACACGGATGTAGCACACCTTGAAAAAGTGCCAACCAAGGGATATCCAAATCTGGTTCCTCTCAAGACTCAAGTCCTAGTTTGTTGACTTCAAGACTCAAGTTTCACTTGACAAGCCCCTGTTTGTTTCGTTCAAGCCTCAAGTCCCGCTTTGTTAGCTTCAAGACTCAACACCTACAATAGTTTGTTATCTTCTAGACTCAAGTTCTAGTTTGTTACCTTCCAGATACAACAGGCTGGTACCACTACGATCTATTAGTCCCCTCTTCCTGTCTTTGTTGTCAGTGATTCAGTTGGATAATCAGTACAGTTGTTTACTGTTTTCACAACATAACTGCCCTAACAAGCACACCACGCTGTCAGGTGCATGCACCAGGCTGTCTGCTACAACTAATTGTGGAAGCAATTAGTTGTATCTTACTTTAATTAAGTGTTTGGTTCAGTCTACACAGCTCAGCATAGCAGCCATTCTTACTGCAGTGGCTTCCTGTTTTTCTCTCGTATGTTTTGTCAACAGAGAATGTCGTGTATGTTTAAGGAGTGCTACACAATCAGAAACAGAGTACAGCAGAGGCAGATGGAGAGAAGCACAGTGCAGTGGGATGATTTCAGCAGAACATGACAGAACATAACACAGGACCTGCGTCTTAGTGGCAGCAAGAAATTTCTGGGTTTGATTCCAGGGCTGTTCAAGTTTGAGCTTCAATACAATACATGGGTCACGATACATTAACATCACAATATGGCGCTGCATGCAATAATCTATATATTGCTCATAATATTATGTGATGAAGCTACCACAGGCATTACATAAAGATGTTACTTTCACTCATAAGAAATATGCTGCTACACCTAATTTTGTGAACCAGAAGATGCTTGTGCTGATATATCGAGAAAGAAACCTGCAATATTGATATCAACAATTAGGTATTACAGTATATATTTTGACACACCCCTACATCCCACCTCCTCCCATTCCCTGCTTACACTCGAATATAGGCCGACAGCACCATGAGCTCGGCGCTTGGAGCTCTGGCAAATACATCTCCACTGCAGATTATGTATTCCACTGCATATCCCACTGCAACCTCAATTAGCTACTGCTGAGTGGACTTTTATCGGAGACGCTAATCACTAGCCTTTGGTTTTTGAGTGGGTAGAGGTAGCTGTTGGCAGCAAAACAGACAAGGTATTTGTGCTAAGACCCAAAATGGAAGAAAAGCACATTCGGGAAGATAAACACAAATGAGAAATCTATACAGACCATTGATCACACTGGAGTGCCAGAGACGGATGAGGAGGATATTTTCCCTAAAAAAGAAAGTCTTCTGTGGATCCAGGGTTTATTAGGAATCTTATTGTACAAACTTAACAACATTCTACTTTTAGTGTTTGATAGAAAAGAACTTTCTCTAGAGATATGAAGTGTGGGCTGGTGGCTGACAGGCAGCCACAAATCAATACAGTTTGAGGAATAGAAGCTGGATTTAACTGGACCCTGCCAATTACCCAAGCATGTGATTTAGAATAATGATGCCAGTTACACCTACCCCGACACTATATTTTGTTAAAGAGGCGTATTATGTTTTTTTAATGATTTTTTATTTTATTTTATTTTTTTAAGCTTTCTACCATGTTATAGTGTTCCTTAATGAAAAACATGCCTAAAGAGGTTTTAGTTGTTTTACTAATTTAGCAATCTCTCCTGGGCTCTATGTGTACCCTCCTTATGTTTGCTGGAAGATTTTTGGCGAATATGGTATTTTCAAAATAATAAAAGGTAACATGGTGATCTAATGATGTTATGTTGTTTACAATGTTACCCTGAAGAGTACTGTTTGGGTAATATCTTATATATGTAACATTTTACTATAAAACATGTACTAGAGATGTATATGTATGACAGCGTTGTATGTTTTTGTTCTGTCATCCATTCATTACACTGCATTACCATTTGGGTCTTGTCTTGGTGCTTTTATTACTCTGCGGGAAACTGCTTATAAAATCTCTGGTTAGTTCCAGGAAAATTATTCACAGACACAGTCATTTACCACTGGAAATGTACATGTTCACCTATACATCTCTGTCTTTGGACTGTAGGAAGAAGCTGGAGTGCCCAGAGAGAATCCATGGCAGCCCAGGGATTGAACCTGCAACCTTCTTGCTGTGAGGCTGAAGTACATTTTACATATTTGTTTACAAAATATTCAACCGCATATGCCATCATTGCCCTTTTAACATGTTATTATGCTTAGTTATACACAGTTTGAAGTATTTTGTTCATATGTTGAAGTAAGCACAGGTCAGGTAGCATCAGGTCAGAATACTGTTTCTCAAAATTCAATGTGAACCAAAGCAAAACAGAAATGCCGTCCAGCTTACACACCCTTACCCGTTCACGTCACACCACAAGGCACTCTTTAAATCTTAGTATACACACTGTAATAGTAATTCTCTGCTCTAGTGAATTAACTTAAATGGTTATATTGTATTAGCATAAACATAAAGCACTCAAACCACCCTGCCTTATTGGCTACGTGATGAAGCGGTCGCCATGGACGCGCGAGGACATGCACCTGCAGCTGTGTCCTGTCCCGCTGTGTTTAGCTCACAGTGGCACTAGGGGTCACCGTTTCTGCCTAACCTGTTAATGGAGTTTGCATATGGCTGCTCTCCTCTGCCAGCCAGCTATTAATATGAATCGCCCTCTGGAGGCTGGCCCCCAAAACAAGCAGGCAATTTGTCTTCACTAGGCGGTATGAAAGGTATGATATCCTCGGAGGGGGAGAGCGAGCGGTGTTGGGGTAAGGCCTGTCACAACAACAAATTCTGAAGTGTGAAATATTGCTAAAGAAAAATATCACTATAAACGATAATATTGAAACTACTTATTACCACGGATAGAATAATCCAGACTGTAAAGAAGTGGACTAAGTTTGAGTTACAGAGAAAGGGGTGACAATTTTTTTATGTAAAGTCAAGTGGAGCTAAAGTTGATGGTGCTCCCATGCTCACTTTGGGTTAGCTAGGTCCATTTATAAATAATGTATAGAAAGTTGTGCTTTAAACTTGTTGCAATGAGTATTATAATATTGCTGTAAAAAGTATCGTATTATTAACATATTAATGCAAATCTATTTTAACTGTGTTAATTTTTAACATTTTTGAAAAATCTCAAACTATTTTTTTCATAAGCTGTGGCCATCGCTAGTAACGTTAGAAAAACTACAGAATCCAGCTGTAAACAGGAAGCAAAACAATTTGTATGAAACTGAGAAGCCCTATCAGGCATACTGATGTTATTCATATGAGAAAAACTCATATGAAATAAACTCCAAAGCATACAGCGAATCCGTGCTTACCTTCAATAAGGATTGTGACAGTGATAGAAGTTTAGCAGGTTCTGTTCCGGCTGTTCTCACTGCTCCGTGCTATTGTTATATCCATAAACTCATATTGGTCTCACTATTTAATATTTCTGCCGCTGGACTTATTTTCTCAGCTAAAGTGATAGTTCTGCTGCGCCACATGTAAACAAACAGTGCTGTGTGATGACATCATCGCCCTTAGTACACCAGCATTGGGGCAGACAAACATGGTCGCAAGGACAGAAGCAATAAAAAAACATCTCCACAAAGCAAGCACTTTTCTGTTGATAAGAGTAAGTACTAAAATTGTTATTCAAGGGACAAAAATGAGCAATAAATTTGCAATTAATTGCGAGTTAACTATGACATTTGTGAGATTAATCATGATTAAATATTTGTAATCAATTGACAGCACTAGTAATTAGTATTCTCGGAATGCATAAGGTAACTGAGGAATAATTTTAAACCTTTGGAACTTTGCAGACCAGCTTTTTGAGTACCATGATAGATAATATGGCTAAGTATTTGTCAATATCTGGTATTAGCCAGTGTCAGTGTAGGGATTAGATAAAAAGTGGCTTTTTTTTCTCTCAAAACACAGTTATTTTGTTTTACAAAATTGACCTGATTATGTTATGTAACTGTTATGTATCCTGTAAGTAACTACTGATCAGCTTTGTATGAGTTAAAGTTCAAACATCATGAGATGTCCTCAGCCTAGTCAGCAAATCAGTCCAACTAGGATATTGGCTGAACCGAAATCATGGATGTGGTTTTCTTGGATTGGCATGATATTCTATTCCATTATCGGTGCATCCCTAATTTCAGTTTTTTACATTTTATACTGTAAAAATCAGGAACAAGGTCTTTAAATACATGTGATTAGTTCTAGTATCTGTAAAGGTCATAGATGTTAATTATTCGATCAACTGCTTCTACTGTTGCTTAATACTACAAATACAATCCCTAATAGTGCAAAGGAAAGGTACACATGATGAAACTATTACCCATACTATATACCCATCATATATTGAATGATAACTACATATAGTAATAATTATGGTGACAGGCCTAACTTTGTGTACTTGACAACAGGGTGTGGATGATAAATGCAAGGTTAGAAAAAGGTGAGGGATGTCAATGAGACAAATTATGGTACTATGTTAATGCTAATCATCACTTAGATGTTGAGTGCTTATTATGTGGTGGCAAGAGTGACGCACAAATTAGTAATTTTCATTATGATGTTAGTAGATGGAGCTTTTGAATTGAGCTTACTTATTAGTCATTATAAATGATCAGCCTATAGAAATGTGATAACAAACTTATGTGACTATTATAGCGACAATGATTCCCAGTCATGCACAATAAGGAACACATATTATGCAAAACTGAGCTTTTAACCCTTTTATAACTCCCTCATCAAAAACATTCCAGTAGTTTTAGTTTAATTTGTGCTTTTATGACACAGACTGTGTGGGTGTTGTAAGTTGAATGGGGAGACTGACTGAAAATATGTTAAGTCCACAACTCAAGTGTAAGAATCTTGTCAACTGTACCAATCATGCACTTAAAAGGTTTAAAAGGTATTGGGCATTCTACTTTAAAGAGGTACTTTTTTGTTGCTCTTTTTAAGTGGAACAGTCTGTTCTTTGTGGCCATTATTACAAAATGAAATGTAGCTATGAGGAACTGAGGGGTCTGTAGGGTTTTTTCTCCAGATTTTTTGGCTTTTTAGCATATCGGCTATCGGACTTCTCCAGCACAGGCTGATCCCTTGTTTTGTGACCTGCAGCTTAAAAATACCCGTAGAGTTTTATTTGAACACTTAAGTGCAAATAGATACCTGCTGAAAATGTAAATACAGTGCTCTTTTAAAGGTTTTGTTTATAATTTATTTACTTACAAATGTTATATTTATTTATTTGTAAATTATATAATTTGGTGGTAGAAAATCAACATAAAAATATCAGCATCAGCCATGAAAAACCCATATTGGTCAATCTCTAACTTAAACATGCATGACAGTTGAGGTCAATCTATAACATGGTTCAAAGCTATTAATAACAAAATTTTCCTAAATCCCTCTAATTTCAATTGTTTCTCAGGCAGTCTGTTAATTCTAATGTATGTTTCTACAAACTTGAATTTAAATCAGCTCATCAGAATTCCTTCTCCATACCACAGTGAGCTCTACTCACATTATGGAGTCTGAGCCAAAATGTAACTTCACAGTCAGGAGGCAGTGAGTTCAGAATGATAAGTAAGAGATGCTCTGATCTGAATGTATCCTCACTGTGGTTTCTAATGCAGTCCAACCCTTAGACAATACTACTGAGAGCCTTCCCACGGACCCACACACCCGAGCACAATGTCTGCACAAGCACGGATAAGGAAAGTGTGAATATTTTAGAGGTAATATTTTGTACGCTGTTAAAGTTTCAGTGTGAAAAGAATGAAATAAAGCAGTGGGTTTTGACATGAACCCGCGCAGAAGTTCATTCAATTTTCGACAATGGACTGGGAAATGAAACATTTGAAAACAAAACTTGTTTACAGTGTAATCACATAGTCTGAAATTGACAATTTGTTGAAGAGAAGCATTATCTGAAATATGGACACTCAAAAGGCAGGAATTTCATTTTTGCAAGCTTTTTATTAAACACTGATGTGGTAATTTACTCAAGGCTGCACGTGCATCAGAGAGTTTGAAATGATAGCAATATAGTTCAGGGCTTGGGGCTAACAATTTAGGTGCAATGGTGCAGCTAAGATTTTCATTTGGATGCACCAGAACATGATTTGGGTGCATCAAAGTCCAGACTGATATCAAATCTGTATAAGAAATACAGAGAGATAACTGGATTTGTCAGACAACTTCTAATGTATTGTATTGTTGGGCCAATAGCATTTATTGTCACTTGTTCAGTCATTGGGTTAAATTGAACGTAAAACTGGCTACGTTCTAAACTGTACAAATTTTGTCTTTCCTGTCACCTCTCCTGTTTTGAATAGGAAGTCATTTGACATTGACATTTTTGTTACTAAGCCATTTTAGATCAATAATTTATATATGTTATAGTTTATTACTAAAAACAATAAAAACGAAAATATAATATGTATAAGGCGTTATTCCTGAATTGAGAATGTTTTAGAGAGTTTTGTCAATGTCTCAAACATTGTACCACCTCTAAGCTTAAATAAATGATTAAAGAAAAAAGTATTGGATATGGCCAGCCAGCAGCCTTATTTTTGTACTAACGTTACACAAACACAAAGCACAGTTTTGGGTCGCAGAGAGAAAAGCTGCATCTCGGAGACAAACATCCTGGCATTGTCACTGGTTTGTTTTGTTAAAAGCACAGAACAGGCCTCCTCTCTGAGCCCAGTGGGTCACAGAGGCTGGCATCATGTTTGGGAATGTGTTCTTCTGCTCTGGTGACCCTTTTTCATGGTCTTTGTTCCACTGACAGTTCACAGTGACTGAACCAATGCTGCTGTAAACATGAAGACTAAAGGCTCTAAGTGATGAAAGCACAGACGGGATGTCTCTGCCTTACAATCAGTGTTGGGAAGAAAATATATGTAGTTACAGAATACTGAATACCTGCATTAAAATGTATTTTTTAACGTGTTCTATTATGTGGTCCAATCAGAGTTTTGTATTCTGCAAACACAGAATACTTTCACGCAGAGTTGCACTTAAATTATAGTGTAAAGATACAACATAGAATTGAAAATAGCTTTATTTTGTTATTTCCTATCACTAACTGGAGATGGAAAAATTACACATGCACACGATGTATCAGTGATGTTTTCTATTTTTCTCACTGATTCTGTGCAGTTCAAAGCCAGAATTGTGTGATCAAGTGCCGCCGTGTATTCCTTTGATTTCTGGAAAGTAATTGTATTCTGAATACCACCAAATGAAAAAGTAACTGAAATGCAGCAAGACTACCTGACTTAAGATGGTACTGTAGTATTGCAAATTAAAATTAAGCTGTGATTTAGGTACGAGCCTTGTTGACTTACATTTTGTTTATTGTGGCTCGAGGGTGTATACTTAATAGAGCAATGTTTTAAAATTATGAGTCAAAGTTGTCAAATTCATATTCATAAGGGTTCTGGAGTGTGTAGCCAACTGCGGATTGATAGCAGCTGGCATGCCAAATATGTCTCTACAATTTTACATTTTATGGGACAATGCAGCGGGCAGTTACCATAATGCCCTCGTAGAAAAGCACATTTGCAGACGCTACTCGGAAATTGTATTCAAACATGAGCAGAATCTACTGGGCTTTGTTTTTAAATGAGTAACTGCTCTGCATTCAGGGTTAGTTTGACAAAAAAAAATTGAGCAACATCTTGATTATGTGCTGTAACAAGGCAAGGTGCACTGGATCAAAACACGTTCAGAAAATGCAACAAATATAACGCAGAAACAGTATGTAAAGGCACGATATGTACTTGTCCTATTAGCTTAAGTTATGGAGCTGTCACTGTAGCGGTGTGGGCCCTGGACCCACTGTATGCATGAAGTGTGTTATGTAAGGGCGCGTTATAAAGGTGTCACTGTGCGGCGGTGCAGTCGTGGGTCGCCATGGTCACGGCTGCGCTGCATCTATCTGACCACAGACTTCTAATGAGCTCCTCCTCAAAGGCAGAACAGCTCTCTGCAGCAGCCAGCTTTGAACTAGAGCTACCACAGTGTGAGGTGCTGTGGAGTGTGGGAGCAATACAAGCCACTGTGATTTTTGAAAGGGTTTTGGAGATACCTACCTTAGAATACGGTATATGTGATTACTACAAATGAGTAGAACTGATGTATTGCAGTGAATAGTCTTTTAGTTTATCTTTAGATTATATTTGCTTGTGTCATTAATGTCCTTTACACACAAGCTCCATGCTGCTCACTTTTGGGGTACCTTAAATGTTTTCATTAGTTGATTAGTCATTTAGTCCTACATTATGATCAGTGGTGGAAGGTCATGAAGTAAATGTAGTAAAGTACTGTACTTAAGTAGAAGTAGATTTTTAAAGCTTTTTACTTTTACTTCACTACATTTGAAAGCAGCTATCTGTACAAATAAAAACAGCTAGGAAAAAATCTAAGCAACATACTATTAGACTTTTTACTCTTCAAGTCAATTTTTAAATGGTTACTTTAATACGTTTCTTTAGTAGATTTTTTCATGTGATGATTGCTTTTACTTGAATATTTTTTATGTATATTTACTTTTAATTAAGTAACAAAATTGAGTACTTCTTTCACCACTGATTATGATTGCTCTTCTCTTCAAGATTGACGTCAGGACATTTGTTTAAGACACTTGAGGTGTTGTTGGACAGAAATTTCGAAAGCCTTAAACTTTTGAAGACTCCTGGCCTCGTGTTTTACATTGTTTCTGTCAGGATTCAACAAAACTGTGGAGAAATGTGTTGCTCTTCTATTTTTATCAGTTTATTCGACAGGGACAATGCAGTCATTCATCGTCACAGGCAGAGCATGCAGGCGATGAGATGCAGGTAGAGTGTGTGGCTAGTGCTAATTCTAAACTCCTGTCACTGGTTAGACTTTTCCCTACAATAAATAGTTCAAAACCAGGGGTCTCAGACTCGTGGCCTGGGGGCCAACTGCGGCCCTCGCAAGGATTTTTTGCGGCCCTCCACTTAATTCCAAAGAATAATGTCAGTGTGGCCCGCGGTAGATGTACGCACAATCCCACCCCCTACCGCGGGCCGCACTGACAGATGAAGCTGCAATCGGTGCCCACGCAGATTCACAACAACAGATTATTAACGCAGCTTACATCACAAAACTCAATTTACAGCAGTTGTGAAGCAACGAGTCTAAGTGGATCTGTTAATTCGAGTACACGTGCACATACACGTGAACACCGTCACCGAAGAACCAAAACAAACCACACATGGTGGTACACGTGTGCGCACTTCACTTTACGCTTCCACAACCACAGTATCAGAGTGCAGAGGAGGCGCTGACAGAATTCCCCTGTTCATAAGTATGGGACCTTTATTGGAGGGGCTAATAAGGCAAATAGTGGCTAAATGCCTCACAGCAAGAAGGTTCTGGTTCGACCCCAGGTCGCCCAGGGCCTTTCTGTGTGGAGTTTGCATGTTTCTCCCCGTGTCTGGATGGGTTTCCTCCGGGTGCTCCGGTTTCCCCCATCACCCAAACATCTACAGGTCTCCAGAAAGTTGATAGTCGTAATGAACTGTCCAGGACAGGTGGAAATTAGCACTGATGCTACAACCTGATGTACAATGCATCTCTCCTGTCACGGTTAATGCGAAAATTGTGCGCTGTCCTGTCTCAAATAAATAAAAAATAAAAATAAATAAAATAAGAAATAAAAAGACTTTGACAGTCTGTTTACCTACTCAACACTCGGTGCGTAACTTGCTGGCAACCCGATGACCAAGCTCCACATATGCGTCGCTGAAATCCACGCGCACTCAGCGGCAAACACAGTTGTCCCATCAATATGCAAGCACCACAAAACTGCAGTGATCTATTCCAGAGGCTTGGCGACATGTTAGCAAAAAGTACGAGGCAAAAACAAGTGTCTTCCATCCATGTTTGACATATGAGAAGCAGATACACGCCAGTGTGGTCCGCTTTCACACCGGCAAACAAACCAAAACTGGTCCGATTAACAAGCCTCTGTATCCCAGTAGAACAGCGATACCTCCAGTAACCAATACCGATGTTCCCTGTTAATACCGCGGGCTGTCCTCATTTTATCACCATGAACTCATAAAACAGCAACGTAGAACTTTGTACAAACTTACCGCATCAGCCCAGAGTTCGGGTAACAGCAGCAGCCAACAGTGCTCACCGTAGCGCGCAGCTCCTCAGGACGGCACTGGGGTCTGGTCCTTGGTCAATGACTGGGTCTGAGCGGGTACGTTCCGCCGTCTGTGCGCTGGTTCCGTGCGGGGAAAGCGAGAATGCACTGTGGACTACAGGTCCGTGCGGGCTGCTCCGGTCCTCCACGCTCAAGAACTGCGGCTGGTTCCGAGGTGGTGCAAAGCATCCGGACAGAAGCATGAATCCAGTTTAGTTGATGTCCGTCCTCCGCGCATTTGGTTCTTCCCAGGGAAAGGGCTTTTCACTCCCCGCTCCACGTCATCTGAGCCCGGACAGAACCGGAGCTGCATCTTCGGGACTCTGGTTTGGATCTAGTCCGACTGTATTTCTCACACTAGGCTAAAAGCTGGACATTTTTTAAAGGTGAATCAATTGAATGGGCGATTGCCTATTGCCATGAAATTATTTGGTTAATTAAAGCCTAAAATAACAAATGCTGGTTCCTACATGATCACGGGGAACACCGGGACCTCTGTGCAGGTCCTGAACAGAAGTACACAACCCCTATTTTGACTCACTCTGGAGCCACACGTTCGCACATTGGTATTTGTTCTGATCTTCGTGTATTACATTCTCTGTATTGGCCATTGTTGGTAAAATAATTCGAAAATGAATCGCAGCTGCATCTGGACAACAATCTGTTACTGCGCTGGAGTCGTACAGCGCGTCATTTCAGGCAAAGGGGACGCGTTTCTCCCATGATGCATTTTGAATAGTTCTTTTGGACCTGCTATCTATGGTTTGGACCTGGGTTCGCGTTCACACCAGTGTGAAAGTGTGTGAAAGCACCATCAAACTACAGGTCAAGGCTCACTGATGAGCATCTTCAATCTATCCTGAGGATCTCATATGCTTCCTCCTGCACATATGAACCGTACAAGATGAAGCGTAGCCAGGTTTCAACCAGCAAGAAGTAGGCAAAAGAAGAAGAGTAGACATATTAGTTTAAACTTATGTTCTAAATACATTTTCATGTTCTGAACTGTTTTTAAAGATTAAGTTTTGCGAGTTGTTCTTTCTCTCTCTTCATTTCCCGTGCAACCACTATTTATCGAATACTCAATGCGGCCCAGCCTCACTCAGACTTTATCTAATGTGGCCCCCAGGTAATTTGAGTTTGAGACCCCTGTTCAAAACTGTTTAAAAGCACAGTCTTTAAACACGTTTTTTACAACAGAGCAGTTTCATGTTACAGACACTGCCACATTCAAACACATTTTCACATACACACATACAGTATTTACAGATGGAAACAAGTTTGGTTTGTTTGTAACCAGGAATTGATTTGCTTTCTGGAAGCAGCACTTGACATGGATGACCTCTGACCTATGTCCAGGGTCAGCCCTGTCATATGTAAAATACTGATGTACCATAGCCGCACAGCCATGTGTGATGAGCGTGTTTGTAAAGAACATACGTATGTTCTTTGATAGTTTGCTGCAATAACAAGGTACTGTGTGCACGAAGGGAACATGAAACAACAACTGGCATTGAACAATAACAAGGACAATTCCATGATTTACTATTGTCTAAAAATCAGTTTTTAAAAACAAAATTGACGACTGTGACCTACATTGAGTGTGATGTGTATAGCCCAAGTGGGCTGTGTGAGGGATCAAATCAGCACATTTTTGTTTAGAATCAAATTTGTTTTCAAGGGCCCCTTCAGCACTCCCTGGGCTTTCAGCCTAATTTGCCACTTGTATGTTACTTAGCACTTATCTTCTCCATGTCCCAGTGTTGTTCTGCTTTATGGAAATGCATGCTTTTTGTTCTGTTCCATGGATGTGCCTTGTGAACCCCTTTCAAAGACATTTGTATTCTCAGCGGGGTACTGTGGTTAGATAAAGCTGCTTTATGATACTCCAATAACTTTCATTAATTGCTGTAGTGGCATGACCAGCAGCATTCATTTAGCCCAAATACCAGGCATAATGAAGAAACTAAAGTAGGTTGTTAAAGATACATGCATTAGTGGGAGGAATGAAGCCGCCTCATTAGTGTTATGCTATAAATGGACTTATTTACATAAATACAGAATGAAATTCTGTTGGAAATAGATGAAAATCCTGGCCAGTGTTTGTAGCCTTGGCAGTCACACGATGTGGTCCTTTGTGCAATACTCCACCTGTTTAATTTTCTGAAAATAATATTAAATTGTGTTCATGCTGAAAGAACATTTTGCTGTTTGTATTATATTGAATCAATTTGCCAATACTGGAGTCAGAGTGAAAGGTCTTTAAAAGTCAGGACCAGTGTTGGGCAAGTTCCTTCAAAAAGTAATTAAGTTATAGCTACTTCTCACTTCAGTTAAAAAAAACAAACAACAACAACAAAAAAACCAAAAAAACAAGTTGTAAATTTAGATTTAATTAACACCTCCTCTTTCAGAAACCTGCCTGTGTACAGACAAACCCATTAACCTCTTTCTTCTGATTAATTAATAACGCCATAGCAATATAGTGGAGTTAAGACGGAAGAATGTATGGAGTTAATTGTTTTTCATGCCGACACCAAAAATAAATACTGAAGATTGCAAGAACTGAAAAACTTTAAAAACTTTGAACTCCAAACACATGCATTTTTCCATTCTAAAATCATCACCAACAACCATCAACTACAAAAGCAATTTTCTTTCTGTGTCTCAAAGAATGAAAACATGCAGGGGCCAAACATGGACCCTTGTGGCACTCCACTCTTTAATTTCTTTAATCTTTACAAATTTTTTTTACTATTTTGTTAACTATTTACCTAACGTAATCATAAGTTACCTCTGTGATTAAAGGTTTTCCTATATGCCTTATGTATTCATCACACTAGGAGAATAATGGGCTTCTTTGGCTCATCTTCATGTGTTTGTCCGTGGCATCCTCATCTGTCTTGGGGCGGCAGCGTGTGGACTGGTGCAGAAAATGTATTGAAATGGGTCAGACTGATAGAGATGTAGCGAAATGGGAGAAACAGCTCACCTTTGTATTGGCTCTCAGATACTGTACGATGGATCACATGGGCTGAACGCTGCTCTGATCACACACGCTCCTCTGTGAATTCTAAAGCCACTGCACTTGTTTGTTTTGAGCTTTTGGTTGAATTGTGTTCTTTTTTCTCCTTTTTCGCCTGTGTGCTGGCCCTCTCTGTTCTCTGTCTGAGAGCAGGGATGACTGTGGTCCCCTCCGTCACTTTTCAGCCACTTCACCACGCGGTGCTGTTTGAAGTTCTGTCATTGGCGGGCTTTGAACTGCCATTTTTGTTTTACTCTGCACTCTGGCTATCTCCAGAGCTTTGTCTGGCAGAGAAAAGTCACAGGCAGTGGCTATTTCAATTCTACTTTTTCAACTTAAAAACTTCAGGAGTTTGAAGAAAGTTTGACAAATAGAATTGATACTTTACAGTGTTGGGGGTGTTCTGAACAGTCTGCCATACATACATATACCTGTAGCACTTCATAGTGACATAATGCACACATGAGCAAACACTGACACAAAGTTTTAAGATTGTATGGGAAAAAATAAAAAAATAAATAAAAATCATGGTTCTGTTTAGGCTTTTTATTTTCAGCCAAAAGCTGAGAGCGACAAATTGACTATTGGCTAGTGACTATAATGTTGTCTGAGAGGGGCTTGTTTAACACTACATATCAGCTCACCTGTTGTAGTTCCAACTAAGTCAGGTCTTTCTGGTCAGATCGGGTTAAAATAAAACTCAGATTTAAGCCTAACATAGCTTTAGACAGAATAGTGCTTACACTTAGCATCACACCCCCAGGGAATGCAAAGTATCAACAGATTGGTTTGTGTTGTATTTTTCATTTGGATACAGTTCTGACATTGGTTTTGACATCCAACTACAAATGTCTTAATTCCTCGTAGTTATGAGTCACCCACAACAATGGACCAGACCACGTCCTGACAAACAAAAAGTCCTTTTGTCCTTGAGTCAACCATCTTATGTTTTAATTCATTTTTGTGCAGTTGCCGGTGAGACAGGTAGACACAATTTATCATCCTGTCTGAAGTTAAAGTTACACCATCCAAATGAACAACACCAGACACTTCCAGGCATTAAAGTTCTCTAATATGCTTTAACTACATTACTAAACAGAAGATGGATAGTGTAATCAGACTGACTACTTCATTTTTAAGGTATAGAAGTGTAGCTATAAAGAAAAGTTAAATGCTGTATGTCTTTTTGTCCTTGGATTTTTTAGTTGGTTTAAAACTTTTTTAGCTGCACTCTAGATGAGAAATCTCCAAACCATGCACATTTATCATTTTTGTCCCATTTAGAGTGGCACCATAAACACGTAGAATATAAAATATATGAATAAGAAACTTTTCTTGTCTTTTCCCCAAAGATAGAAGGTAGTTTGAGGTATTGGAGGGAAAATTGAGTTTTCTCAGTCTTCCATTACAAACTTAAAGGTGAATTTAAAAAAAGCATTTTTGGTTGGTTTTGGTTGGTCAGATAAAATGTAGTAAATGTAGCAAATAAATAAGTAAATAAATAAATAAACATTGTGTGAAATTAGATTGAATCAATATGTATGACAGCCCCTCTCCAGAAAGCTGTTTGTATACAGACAAACTTATTAACCTCTTTCTTTTGATTACATCATCACATCAGCGCGACACAGTGCGTTTACAGACACAAGAATGTATGGGCTATGAGGTTAATTGATTTTCATGCAAATCCCAAAGATAAATACAAAAGATTGTAAGAACTGAAAGACTACTGCAATGTGCCATTAAAGATCATAATGTCAGTTAATTCTGATGATTCACTTTATTATTGACACTGGAATATAAATATAAATATAATATAATATAATATAATATAATACAATAGAATATATTGTAATATAATAGGCTGTCCATCGAGTTAGGAATGCATATTAATGAGCATTTTACCATTAGTTTAATGACACACTGACAACTTTGTCCATATAGCTAGCAAACATGCTCCATTATTATCTTTGATAACCTTTCCGTCTTGTTTTCAGAAAGCTGTAATTCTGCTTTTATTGGCTTTGAAATTAAATTGTGGAGTGTTCTTCCATCGGCTGCCATGGAGCACTGTTGTTTTTGGCTGTGTGCAAAGCATTATGGGGCATATGGGGGCACAAAGCACCCTCTCTGGACCTGAAGTGGGCTTGAACATAGCTTGTTAGTCTGTCTGCAATGGCCGCTAATAGCACAGAGTCTGGCTGATAGAGCTCAGTAAAAAGTCCAGTTTGGAAGTCAACTTGTTAGGAGAGATACTGGAGGGAAAAGTTTGGTGATAGCTCCAAGATGGTGTGGTTTAGAATGGTCATTTGGGATAATTCTCTGGCCTTAAGTGTCACAAAAATGTAATTTTTTTTTCTCTCTAAGTGCAGAGCAAACAAACTGTATACCATTAAGCTTTCCAATTGGGCTTCAGCGATGTGCAGTCTTAAAACAACAACTGAGGTCTCTCTGTTGTTATATCACCATTAACTGACCAAATAGTTTTGTAACTCATTGCAGCTTGTACACTGTGGATGGGAGTTTGTTCAGATTTTGTATCTCTGATCTAATAATTGCACTTAAAGTGCTTTCAGTTTACTGAAATACATACCATGATGCCCACTGTCCAAAACTGTGATGTTTTCCACCTCCACCCAATGTTAGAAGATTACAGTGCTCTGCACAGGGACTGTAAATGGAAAATGTAAGGGATTAAAATAGCTAAGGCCAGTGATTAAACTCCCTTCTGCTGCATGCAATTTATGTCACTTGACTTAAATCCAAATTAACTTAAATTCAAATTAACTTTATTTTACTGACTATAATATGCAGCAGTATTTCAACTATATGAAATTGAAAAATCCAAGTCCAAGAAAAAAGCAAGTCTAAAATAGCCCTCTCCAAAACTACTTAAAGGTGCAGTATGTCACTTCTTGGAGGTGTCACATCGCCTACATAATTCCATGGAAATAGAAAGTTGAAACAAGAATTTGGAAAATTCTCCAGAGAGATTGATATGTTATATGCCACAGGGTGAAATATTATAGCCAAAGGAACAACATTTCCACAGAAACAAGCAGGTGGAGGCCTTCCTCCAGGCCACATAAGAGCCAGGTTTGTGGAGATGCAAGCATGCTCAGGTTAAGGATGCACGTTTTTCAGTGCAATAAAGCATTTATTGCCTTTATTTATTGGCTAAAAACTGTTTATTGTTTGATCTTAATTTTTATAAATAAGTTTGAACTCACAACACAGTGCAGTTGATAAGAAAAGATGTAATTGAGTCCTTCAGTTTTTCTCCCAGTCTTCTGGGGCACTCACCCATCCAAGCCCTGCATCTTTATAGTCTGTGAACAACTTTATCATTGGCGTGCAGTCCTCACTGTTTACAAGCTCCTTCCGAGGGGGCACTTCCAGCTCTGAGCCGGGATCCAAATGTTTCAATTTTACAGCAACATAAGTAATTTGAACAGCACTTATTACCGCTCAGTGGCCTGTCTGTGTCCTATCAGTGGATTTGCCCAGCGCGATGCCAGCGGGAGAGAAATGTGACTTGGATGTCCTTGCATGGGCTGTGTCGTCCTCACCACTGGCTCTGAGCACTGTTTACTGGGCCTGAGCTGCCGGCTGAGTCCCTGTAGGGCGCACTCACCTTGTTACCCTTTTAATTAGTGGCAGCAGTTAATAGTGTGGGCTCCTGCCTCCTCAGCACTCCGCTCCACTAAGAGAAGGCCTCCGATCGATGGCTGCAGTCTGAGTAAGAGCGCCGCGCAACACAGGGGCGTCGTTTTTCCTTTGATATCCAACAACAGTGGGTTAATTGACTATGCAGTTTACCTTAGACATGTGAATGTACATTTCAGATTGTTTCACTAATTGGTGTTGATTGTAGGAACACTCTAACATGTTATCACTGTTGTCTATGTAATCCCTCATCTGAACAGTTAAATTCAATTGCAAAACAGAAATCTAAGGTACAATCTATCCTACATTACAACTCTATCCTCAGACTTGAACCAAAACAATGCATACAATAGGTATGGTCACTAAAAGGTTTTAGATTACCCATTAAGGGCTTGAATGTTCATGGAAAAAAAAAAAAAAAATCTGGTGATAGTTCACACCTTAGGGACTTAACTAATGAGATGACTTACTTTAAACAACTAGGGTGTGTTAATTTGCCAGTAGTTAGCTTCTCCCTTCAGACATATATAGGACAGTGACCTACAGAACCCTGTCAGGACTGAAGAAGCTCCTTGGATGAGTGGTGAAATGTATCCTCTCTTAAAAAGTATCTGTTTAAGAGAATCCAATTTCCTTTTATGACGTTATCACACAAAATTCAAATACTGTTTCTTTTCAACAAAGGCTAACATTGACCCATATTGTGTATTGAGTGCCTTTTCTCACAAACAAAAATATCTTTTCTTGACTAATTCTGCAATTTATACTTTCAAATTAAGATTCAGTTCATAGTGCATATTTTAAGAGAAGATTGAAATGTGATCTGCTAAAGTAATATAAAAATTCCATGTGTTTGAGAACAGGTGTATGCCAAACAACAAGATCTGCCATTCATTTATTTATTTTTAGAGGACAAGCTATTAGCTAAATCATTACAGCTTTATTTACTGTTTGATAAATGTGACCATTGAAATTGCCTAAATATTAGCTATTGTTTTGCATGTGGCGCTTTGTCAGCAACAAGTTCCACTCTTTTTTGTATTTGTGTGCGGCCCAGGCTGCGGTAAACAGACTTAACCTCACTGTGGAAAACTCCCCAAATCGCATAATGTTCCTGGGCTGCACTTTCCTCCTCCTCTACAACATCCCCTTTTGAAAATGAATGTAATCAAAAGACTGGGCGATTCTATTGTGTCTTATAAGCTTTCATGAGTCCCACACGCTCACCCGTGCGCTTTTTCTTTGGTTGTTTTGATTTAAAGATGCAGTGAAAGTACTTAGCATTTAGATGACATGCTGGAGGAGAGGTGTGATGGATCAGCGCTTCGGACAGACACAGCCGTAGACTGGGGGGCTCGAGCCGGGAGGGTGGGCAGAGAATACCAAGTCACTGTGGAGGCCTGGCACAGCTCAGAGAGGGGCTGCAGGGAATGCCAATGCTATGCCCACACAGCCGTGTCTCCAGTCAGCTCCTCTGATTGGCTGAACACACCATTAACTTCCTGATTATGATTAGCTTACCCATTATCTGCTCAAAAGTGACTCATTCACAATAATAAGAAGGCAAATGGCTGTTTTTCTCTGGTCAATTGGAAATAAATGTTATTTTAAAGAAAGTCCAACAGACTCTCGTCCAATGGCGCACCGGTCCTGCTGCCGGGTCCATGGGGGCATTTCACTCGGTAGTGAGGAAAAATAACAGTATTGTCATTCTTAGTGGTAGAATATAACATAGTAAAAGTAGTAAAATATTGTACTTAAGTACACATTTTAGGTATCTGGACTTTACTTAAGTACATTTTAAAGTGGATACTTTTAACTTTTCCTTCACTGCATTTGAGAGCAGGTTTCTACTGCACTGCATTTTTTAACTGGACTGAAAAGTTTTTTTTTATTATTGTGTGAAACCTGCTAAAAAGGCTGGGGGGTTATTTGTAACACATTTGTAGTTTGAACAAGCAAAACTATACAAATAAAAACAGCTAGGAATAAATATTGATTCAATTGTTTCTGTTGAACAACAAATCTTCAGCAAAATCACTACATTTGAAACTTTGTTGGATCTCAAACTTTGTGCAAAGTACTTACTTACATGCATGTTTCTAAAAAGGTACTTTTTACTTTAATACTTTTACTCTAGGTCCCTCAAAATTGCTATTGCAAAAGCCACCAGTAGTATTGTAACTGTCTCATATCATATAAGAGATTTGTTCTGGCCTAAGAAATCCAGCACGCCCCTAACCAAGTGTAGCGTTTATTTATGTTTTTATGTTCAACTTTATTGACACAGTGTGCACAGCCCATTAGAGCTTTATATTACATAATGCTGTAGTGTCCTACCTGCAGTTTTCTCAGCTAGCAAAGACATTTGCCCCCAGGATAACTCTCTCTTGGCTCTCTTCACTTTTGAGAGCAGCAGCCTTTCTCTCCTCGTCTCTCCTTCACACGGTTGCTTCAAGTTTGGCCAGAATTCAACTAGAGTTTGGTTCAGATTCAGGCTTGAGCAGAGAACATGTACTTCATATAGGGTAACAAATGAAAAATAAGTCTAAAAGCAGCAAGGAAAGTGAGAGCTTAAAAAATGAATGTAAAACACAGGCACAGGTGCTGCATAAATGTGTGAACGGTAGTGGCCTTCACAGTTCAACAGTAAGTGTCTTGATCAGGGATTAGATATATGATGAAAACACTGGGTGACAGACTCTCTTTAAAAATGACTGTTTGAGTCATGTGATGAGGGACATATGATCCACTACATACACTACAGAGGAGTAATTCAGTGAAGACCATGTACATACATAGTTACGAGTTACATGATCATAATGAAAGACAAATAGGCCTTCACTTGACTTATTGTGGTGCAACATTCTGAATGTTACCATAGCTATTTACTATTTAGCTTTTAAAAGTGTCAAAAGCTCTGAAAACGATGCCTATAAACAAGAAACTAAAAACCATGAATAACGCTATAAGGTATAAAAAAGTCACCAAAGTCCAAAGTCTGCGCTTTCAGCAAAACACAGTGTAACCCAGTGTAACCTTGCACTCTTAACAGCATCAGTGATAAAACACCTATCTGTGCAGCGCTTCAGATAAAATAACGCTCCGGTCTTGCCGTCGTTATTGCGAATGATGAGGAGGCCATTACTGGCTCGTATATTCTGTCATTGTGGCGGGCAGTGTCCTCAGAGGTCATAAAAACCTCCGTAGAACAAAATAACCTTGAGATTCTGCGTGCTGGCCGTAGATATAATTGGAGGAACAAGCCATCTGTGTCTTTAAACAGACATATGCTGCTGAGCGTCCAAGGCCAGTGTGTTCGGGGAGGCTGGGGGAACATGAGTGAGCGAAGCCTGACTCGCCGTGTTGACCTTCTTTTTTCTTGTTCTTGTCTTTCACAGCCTTTGCCCAAGGAGCCGTCGTAAGGAGCAGAGAACACAGACTTGATGTAAGTTAATGATGTAGCTGCATGCTCTGATCTGTATTCAGCCTCTATGGGCACAGACAGTAATTTATATGCATGCGTTTTGATGTGGACTTAAATGTAAATGTAGTTAGAAAAAAGGGAGGAAAAAGTGTCTGTATTGGAAGAAATTATGCTAAAAAGTTATTTTGTTGTTTTTTGTTGTTTGTTGTTTTTATATCAACATAACCTAAAACCTAAAATGATGAAATTTTCCGACAGTCTTAAGTTTTGTTTAAAGAAGGGCTATTATGCAAAATCTTTATTATTATTTTATAGTGTTATGTTGTAAAGTTATTCTGTCATCAAAGACATGGATGAAGAGGTTTTAGATGCCATCCATGCATATTTTAGTACAACATGATACAAAACTATACACTAGGGCTGGGTATCATTAAGAAGTTGCCAATATGATACATACCTCGATACATAGGCTATGATACGATTCATACCCTGATACAGTGCACTTTCGCTTTGATACAATATGTATATGTATATGTATATGTTTCAAATTGATTTGGTACGGTTCAATAAAAATAAAGTCTAAATCATGGCTTTGGTACTAAAAGTCTTTGTTAAACCACTTCTTGTGCAAAGTTAATATGAAACACACACATTTTAACCATCAAAACAGTGAAAATGTCAAATGTGTTGCATAAACATGTTTCTTTCCTCTGAGCAAGCAACAGAACTATAGCTGTAACAAAATAATTTAGTAAAATATGCCAAAAAATACTCTACTAAATACTTGGTGATATATTGATACAGCAGCTCATGATATCGATACTGTATCATCACATTAAACGATACGAAATATCGATATTTTGATATTTTTGCATACCCCTATTATACACAGCAACTTGACAAAACTTGATCAGATGTACAGTAGTTTCATTAGTGGTATGCACGCTGATTGTGTTGTGATAGCGCTCTGAATGGGGAGTGATTTAATGCAGGGAGCAAAGAGATAGAGTCAAAAACGAAAGTGAAACTTATAAAACATGTTAATTTGCTGCAGGTCAGGTGCAGTGCCACAAGGCTATTCATGAGTTTTAAGCATAAAGATTCTTAATTTGATGGATTTGGAACAGCACTGGCTTGCTGCAGTTATAGCAATAAGACATTTCCTATTAAAATTATATCTGTCGATTGAGAAAGGCCCTCAAAAAATCCTTAACTCAGGAAGGAATAATTTGACTGAAACCCATGAATATAAAGCACAGCAGTACCCTTTTTTTGTGTAGTAAAGTAAAATTTGTCTCACCCAGGTATTGTAAAAGCAGCTCTTCAAAATGCTTGTACTTCTAAAGCCATTTTACCAATGGTGAACACGTAGTAAGTAACGCAAACTCCGCTTTGGCCTCTAAAAGTTGGAAATGCTCTTATAAACTCATTTTGTTGAATAATGTTGATGCCAGGAATGCGTCAAGGTAGTGCCTTCAGTAGTTTGAAATGAACTAGCTCTGTTTTCACATTTAAGATGATAGAATAGTGAGTTCAATGCAATAAATCTAAGTAATAAATTGTTTTGTTTTCTTGTATTTTTATAAGAATATGAAACATATACACCGCATAATAGGGTTTGATGGACGCACCCTCCAAATAAGTTGTCTGAGCAAGCGAATAAATGTCTTTCTGAAATCATCAAACTTACGCTACAAGAAATGTATATTGAAAACGAGACTTTATTGCATTTGAAAGCTACACCTTGGTTGTACACCCGACTGGCTCTGCAGACTGATTTGAGCTTCAATTGCTTTAGCGGTGCCACCATTTGCATGATTTGATTGCCAGCCTCGCGGCCCACTCTGACACATCAGTATTCACCCGCCCATTAAAAGTTCCAATATAAACCCTTGGCACGCTTACTCTACTTCCAGAAACATTTGTGTTCTTCTCCACAAAAAAAAAAAAAAACTGCATCAAATCTACTCAGAGATCGAAGTGAAACATGACGGAGTATCGGTGGAGTTTTCATACACCGCACAACCAACTGCGTCGCTGGATCTGCATGCTTTACGTCTCCAAGCCAATATTTTCCAAGATTGATTCTCACTCTTCCACTGAGAAAACAAAATGAATCATGCACAATTACCAAGGACAGAGAGAAAAGGGGGAATCGGGGTCGCTATAAATATTTATTTGCCAGCCTTGGGAATTTCTGCAGTCCTATGTGGATTTGCCAACTCATATTTATGTGTCTAAATGATTTATATATAGCAGACCTGGGTGTCAAATGTGTCCACTGTCACCCCCAATCGCTTATAGATGAGCGTTTATGGATTCATTCATATAACATATTCATGACAGGCAGCTATTATCATTCTAATGGGTTTTTCGCCTAAATGATTGGCAGAATTAAGTCATTAACTGCAATTCCACTGTGGGCTGCCAGAACTAAAGACATTTTTGAGTCGGCTTTTATAAGGTTTTACAAAGCTTTCTGTGCAAAGTTTTTAAAAAGCTGAAAACTGTCAGAGCCCAGTTTCAAAAGAAGTTGTGTTTTAACAAATTGGGTCTTTATGGTGATTTTGTTTTTCAAAGGGAATTGGCAAAGTGTTTACTACAGCAAAAAGGTGAAATATGAAGTGCTCATTATCTTATAGTAAAGCACTGTTCAAGTACACTTTTCTTATTAGGTTCTAACTTACCAAAAGCGCTCAATGCAATTTTTAGCTAAGTGGAGGAACTATAATATTTGTTAAACCCTAAGGACCTTTTCTGCGCTGTTTAACTTTTGTGATTAAAAGTTTGCTCTACGCGGGGTTTCATTTAGGTAAAAGCAAACCAATACAAACATACTGAAATGAGAGTATTCTGGGAATCATTATAAAGAAATGTTAGAAAACGATAAACTGTCACAGCTTTTGTGCGATTGCAGAATAATAATAACTTTGTTCACACCAGAGACACTTTTTGGGAGGTGCAGCAATTACTGTAGGTCCCACGTTCAATCCATGAACTCAGATTTTCACCATTACACAAAAACATGCCCAGTAGCCTGATCTTCCAGTTAGACACTCTTGACCAAACTATAGACCATAAATAGATATAGCTAACCCATTATCTGCTGTGTTCCCAATAGAAAGTGAGCATGGGCATAATTCAGCTCCACTGGCTCCAATTTATTTTCTATTGAAAAACCATGGCCCCTTCATCTGTAAATGCTGCTGCTCAACATTCTGGCCTTAAAATGTAAGTCCGCTCTATATGATCCTGGTGTTTTTAATCATCTATTTAGAACCAAGTTTGATTGACAGTGTTGCTAAGTGCCCGCACCCTATCAACCCAGCAGTAAGGGCGGGAAATGGTGGCCAGGCTGGCACCACCTAGTGCCTCTGCTCAATTTCATTTCTCTCCAGCGACTAGTTCAGGAATCAAAATACACTAGACGGTTTGCAAAAAAACCCAGAAGTGCAAGTTCGGACACCAGCCAATCAGCGAAGAGCCATATATTCTGTGTTGTCAACGATTCCTGAGATCGAGGATTTAAAGCCAGAATAAAGAGAATGTTTGGTGAATTTTACCAAGGGGAAAGACATTATTGCCCTTATTCCTACGGGATTTGGGAAAAGCTGAATATACAAGTTAGTCCCATTAGCGACGCATTACATACGCCACGACCAAATAGCAGCGATTGGTTAAATGGATAAAGTACCCGCCTACCGTTGAGTGAATGAATTCTCACACTGCGAGGTCAGATGGTTTCTACGAAGTGAAACTGGCTGATAAATCAGGCTAGCGAAATGGTGTTATCTTCACCAACCTTACTACAGATTGGCTCTTTGGTTGCTATGATACCCACGGTCAGATTTCCAAATATGGAACTGAGCTCTAAGTTATTACTGTAACTGACAGGATAACACGCAAGGATTCATGTGGTTCGGAGGGACTTAGTCAACGTGGGGGGCAATTGTTGTCAAGGCGGCTTCACTATCTATAAAGCACTGCGGGAAACACTGCAGTCTATGGACCAAACCTAAAGCTTAACATCTGCAGATGGCCCGTGGGAGCTGCGTTGCAGTTGCCCATTGCTCCTGTCAGGTTGCTCTGAAGTACTTGTTAAAGGATAAGTCAAATGGGGTAACATATATACTATACACACACACACACACACACACACATATATTCTCCCAGTTATACAAGATCAAGGTTTACTTTATTCATCCTACTTTATTCATGTAAATAGACATAAAGCCCCTCTGTGGTCTATGAATTGAAACTCATGTGAGCTGACATTCCTAACCACTTTTGAACTTTGACTTGTGGTTTTTAGCATGGCATTTTGCTAAAGGACGATTAGAACTGGATTATGACAGATAGCATTTTGGTTAGAGTATGATAAATTGTTTTGGGAAAATATCTCCACTACTGGCTGGCTTTTTCCATTCAGAAGATATTGTTTCAAAAGATACTTTGTTGTAAGTTGTTAATTGCTATGGCAACTGTCTTAATTTTGAAACCCTGAAACCCATGGAGAGACACTGGTGGTCGTGGTGGTTATTTCAGGTTGAATTTACTCTACATTAATAGTTTTAATTGTTAGCTTCCAATCACTAAATTTACTTCAATCACACATCTGTACTTTGTTCACAACAAAGTAACATAATAATCATAGATAAATAATAAAAGAGCTGAATGCAATATTTGCTTAAGTTAATTACAGCTAAAGTTATATACGCTTGTACTGTAATAAAACAATATTATATTTCTTGGCTTTAGGCTATGCAATATTCAGTAGCTACTTAAAATGTGAAAATTATAAGCATTAATAGAAAGTCTAATGTAAACAGGGAATGCTGAGACTCAAAGTGGTGTTCAATTCAAATAGACTCTGCTTTATTTATAAGTCTGCTAATGCATTTGGGTCTTTGGGACTTAAATCACACAGATTCTCATACAGTTTACATTTAAATAGAATTTTAATTATTAATGAAGTGAAACTTCACCAATTTCTCCTGTACATTGGCTTTAATGCTTAAGCATTATTAACTCTACAGTCATGTTTTCACTTTGTACCACATACGTATTGCATCTGTCATTAACTAAATGATTCAATTAGCACATGCTTTGCATAACGAGTGGAATTATGAATCATTGCAAACCATCTGTCTTACCAGAATGTTAGATTAGATGCCATGATATCTATTAAGAGTGTGCGTTTGGCTTAAATACTGTTATAAGGTTTTGGCTAAGTCATCCAAGTCATGTTTTCAAACTAATAAGGAGATTTTGTCGCTAGTTTCTGCCTCATTTCAGTTTTTCATGAAAATTTCTCAGAAAAGTAAATCTGTTTATTATTACATTCTACTTGCCTGGGTTCCAGAAAACACACTTCTCCAATTCTTAATGATGTGAGTCTGGTCACCGTCTGTATCAAAACAAATAGGGCTGTTTATGAGGAAAGAAGAAAATATCAGTGGAGACTGATAAACATTGAGGATTTCTGCAGGATCATTGAGCAAAGCACCCTTTTGCACCCCATAGACCCAGACCTAGTGCACGTGCACGTATCATTCTGAACTGGTCAGGCAAACCTTACACAGGTAATATCAATCAAACTACATTTTGTCAAGAAGGAATGACAGAATATATTCCTTGCAGTAAAAAGAATTTGCCATCTCGTTTTGAACCCAAATACTCTGCCACTAAAGCCTCACAAACCAACATATAAGAATCAAGACTGTGTTTCACATCCAGCAGTTTTACTCCCAACTCGTTCCACTTAATGAAAGTAGCTGTTCACATTATAAAAAGGAGTTGTGTAAGGAGTTATGCAATGTCAAACTGTTATGTAGGAATGGACTAATCAACGTCCACTTGCCAATTACACGCAACAACTCAAGAAATGCATTCACTTATCTGTATTCCACCCCCTGACAGATGCCATAGTAACCATATAATCAACTGGACTCAGTTCACCTGTCGCACCTGTCAGCGGTCATTTCTGTCTCAAAGGAAAGTCTCAATATAACTCTGAGCAGTTTAACAAGCGTGCATACTGAGTGGAAGTGGTGTGGAGACTGTGAGGCCCAATCTGTCCAATACAGTATACGCTTTAATTAAACTCTCTGTGTTTAACTGACAGATGCAATACTTTGAGTGAACCATACAGGAAAGTCTTGGTAATAGTAAAGTGTTTCTTAAACCGATACTTCGTGGTACATTCTGGTGGTACTTTTTAGTGGTACTCAAAGCCTTCTTAAGTTTATACAGTTTATTAGAATTATTTTTGTCTATAGCCTACTGCAAGCATCAAAAACTAAAGTGTAACTTGTTAATGTTTTTGGCAAATATAGCATTTTCAAAACAATACAAAATAACACAGTGATCTAAATATGTTACGTGTTAGAAGTTAATACCCCATAGAAGTACAATACCCCCACTTTAAGAACCATTGTTACATACTAGCTCAGGCCAAATGAAAATCACTTACAATATCTGTACACTAGGTTTTGCTTTATAATAACACATTATTATGATTCATTTAAAATAAAACAAAAAAATATGTGCCTTCATTTTGACAAAATTTTATTTCATTTTGTGAAAAAAAAAACAAAAAAAAAACTTGTAAGACTAACTAAAGTGTTTTAAATGAGAAAATTATTAATAAAACCTGCCTTTTGTCATTTGCACTTTCAAAAAGTAGTACATTTGTAAGACCAACCTTTTAAAACTATATTACATAATGCATTGTTACAAGATACTACTTTAATGTCTGTTTGTGTGTTTTTACAGATCCATTAAGCTTCATAGATCCAACCTGGCCAATGAGCAGCAACCGTCATTTGTTTCTAAGGAACTCCACACCAGACATGACCTGGGTTTAACCTTTGACCCTGACAGTGCTCTTTAAACTGCTTCTATTTCGGCTGCTCTTTCTCAGCTTCGGACATTTGGCAGAACTGTGAAAAAGTCCCAAAGGAGCGATGTCAACACCCAGCCCTCACCCAGCCCTCACCCTCTCCCCAGACCCATGACACAACAGTCCCTGGGAGCAGCCTCATAAACACACCCGGAATATATTTGTCTTCATATCTTTTGTCAGCAGCCATTACGACTTGCGGCAAGAGTTCCATGGAGAGATTTCGACTTGTCAAAAGGTCGTTGAAAAGTCACCGTATCTATCTTCTTTACTACCATCACCAATCGCAGCCCAGGGTTATGTTCCAGCAACTTTCTTTAATGACGGTTAGACTTTATGGAGGTCAGGCTGAGAGAACACTGGACTCTGGCTTTGGTTATTCTGAGAGACTTTGTTAACAGGTGAAATGCATGGAACTTACTGAGAATGGACTGAATTTTGGATGGTTGCTGAGAGACAATGTGGATGTTTGGGGTATTTTGCTTCTAAGTTATGTTTTTTATGTGGTGCAAATTTAGATGTAGATGAATCTGTTTTCCCATGTTGTCCACAGCGCTGAGAGGGCTGTAGATGGACACAGTGGTTTGCTCTAATTGTCTGAGGTTGTAGTCAGGATATACACTAAGAGGGGACATCAAACATTACTATTTTAAGTGTGGATTTATTCATTAAGGTCCAAAATATACTTTTATTGACTTTTAAAGGGTCTATACCTGATTTTAAGTTATTGTTGTCAAGTTAAATTCTCTTTACATCATGCATTAAATGGTAAATCTGCTAAGTAAGAAAAGCATTGAGACTGTAATATATAATAAATTCATTTTCTATGGCATTTTCTCCTCGGGTAATAACTAATACAGAAGCTACTGACAGGGTAACTTTTTTCACTGGTGGAACATAATGAAGTAAAATAAATTAAATATGCATTTTAGTTATCTGTACTTTACTTCAGTACATATTAAAGTGGATACTTGTTCTTTTACTTCACTACATTTTAGAGAAAGTATCTGTACTTTCTACTCTACTACATTTTTGACCAGCTGAAAAGTAAAAGTATTTTTTTATTATAATTTGAGACCTTTTGAAAAAGCTGAGGGTTTATTCTTTAACACATTTTTAGTTTGAGCAAACTAAAATATATGAATAAATACAGCTTAGAAAAAAATCAATTAGTTCATTTGTTTATGTTGAACAAAATTTAGTACAAATCCCAAAATCACTACATTTGAAGCCTTAAAAGATCTCAATACTTTTACTTTTTACTCTAACACAAGTAGATTTTTAAACTGGTACTTCAATACTGTTACTTAAATAGGTTCATGTGATACTTTTACTTGGGTATTTTTTATGCTCTAGTATTTGTACTTTTACTTAAGTCACACAATTGAGTACTTCTCTGCCACTGACTTTTTTTGGTCCAATCAGGCACATTTTTCATAAGAATCATGGGAAATCAACTGTCTGACACTATCCTGGACACTTGATTCTCCATCATGGTGCAATTTCAAGACTAAAAAAGAAATAACGGGCAAAGGTTTGGGATTGAGCAGGAACCAATGCATGACACTCTCCCAGACAGATGCTTTTGTGTCATGGTGTAATATCTCAGTGGCAGAAATTTCTAAGTGGGTAGGGCTAAATGCTCAAACTCAATATTTTCCCAACTCATGATTTAAAATCAGGTACAAGCTCTGTTCCTTCTCCAATTCCTTTTTAAATGTTAAGGCAATTTGCTTCGCCATTTTTCAAAAATAAAACTGCTAATTTACTGCTTTCTTGCAGTAATGGACTTGTTTCTATTATAGTAATTTTAGATAAATATTGTGGTTTACCAGATCCTACCAAAAAATCATTATGTCTTCTTTAAAATCCATAATTTATTTTCAAAAATTCTTGCTCCTCTAAATAACGTGTTTGACTTAGTATTTTGTAGAACACATATCATTGTCCAGTCCATTTTAAATTTGCTTTAGATATTATCTGAATCTTGTTGGCGTGCATACTGACCTTTTGTCTGTCGTGCACTTAATCAGAGTACACGGCTGGTGATGAAATATGAAATTAACATGCATTGATTAAAGTTGTACAACTGTGGTAACAAACCCAGCTGTTTCGTAACCCTTTATCGCTTAAACTTTGCCCTTTACGTCCCCTCATTGTTATTCGGACTACAGCCTGCCCCGCTCTAACCCTGTGTGAATGCTGACCACATGTTGTCCATGAGTAAGAGTACACTTCAGAGATACACTGTGAAATAACCATACCCCATTCTCTTGTATATTTTCCGGATCATGCCCAAACCAGTCCTGAACATCTGGTACATGGACTTCTAACCCCAGATGTTTAAATCTTCACTGATGAACCTGGGTTTGCCTTTCTTTCAGTTCTCCTGTTTGCAGATATTTATATTGAGAGAATTATGGACTCTTGGGGGAATCTACAGTATATCAGTCAGTTGAATTATGTAATTAATATCAAATCATGTGTCATTAAATGTATTTGGGAATCCTTGTGTACAAAGACCGTTTCTGTTTTGTCCTAATAATCATGCATCTATAGTGGGAAATCATTATCTCTCATTTTTGATAATATTAAGTTTATTTGACCCCCCAATTGTAGTAAATAAGAAACATAGTTTTTTGGTTCATATTGGTTTGTGAAACATTATGTAATATATCATTCTGGATTGGATGTTAGGTATAAGAACAAATATAGCTAACATTAGGGCTTAACTATTTGGGAAAACAATATATGACTGCACTTCTTCTGACAAGCATTGTTAGTGTGGTTAAATTTGCCATTTATGTTTAAATAATAGGATCGGGTTCAAAAGTAGGAGCATTCAGAAGTATTAACAAAAAGACTATGTAAATATTAACTGACAAACTAATGTAGTATCACATTTCCAGATCTGTTTGTACAAATCTACACTACAGGATTAACAGTTTTTAGGCAGAATAAGACAGCATATTTAGTTATTTGTGTAGGATATTAAGGTACAGTACTTGTTAACTGAGTCCATGCAAATTGCAGTTTTTGATTAAATTGTGATTAATCATGCAGCCCTAGTTGACATCTCAGAAATATACCCTCTGTAAATAGTTTTGAATTTTTTTTTTTTCAAGTAGTGACCTTTAAGTGATACATGGGGGGAGAATGGGAGAGACATTCAGCATTTCGAGAATGGTGGAATGTAACAAAGTAAAAGTAGTAAGTTTAAATTTTAGGTATCTGCACTTAAGTAGATTTTAAATTGGATACTTTTTACTTTTATTTCACTACATTTGAGAGCAGGTACAGTATATGTACTTTCTACTCCACTACATTTTTGAACAGGACCAAAAAGTACAAAGTATTTTTCATTATTGTGTAAAACCTGCTGAAAAAAACTGAGGGGTTTTACGGGGTTTTGAGCAAACACAAGTGTACAAAAATAAAAACAGCTAGGAAAAAAGAATCGATTTAACAGTTTCAGCACAAATCTTTATGAAAATTGTTATATTTAAAGCTTTATTATATTTCAAAATCTGCACAAAATACTTTTACTCTTTAGTCTTTAAGTACATTTTTTTCATGTGATACTTCTACTTGAGTACTTTTTGCTCTGGTATCTGTACTTTTTCTTAAGTAACAAACCACCACTGGTTGGGAATAATGCTGAAATCAAAACCTAGACAATCCTGTAGAGGTATTATAACTGGCCCTGATTTAATCATATAATCACTGTTTATTGTAATTAAGGGATATAATATTTAAAAAGATTCAACAGAAAGGTCACAGCACTAAAGTTGTTCATTCTAAGGCGATGTTGTATGGCATTTTGCATGTCGCCATGGTAAAAAATTAATAACATGAATACTGATTATAAACATAACCAGCAAGCAGTGTGCTGGTGTGTTTTCATGTATTCTCTAAATATACAACACATCTCAATGCAAATGTATGCGTGTGAGATATAAGGAGACCATAGGCTCCTGGGAGTTGTATGTGTTGTTGTGTTTTCCAGGTCAACAGTCGAACAGCGAGAAAACACCCATTTCCACCTGAACCCAGCGCTTTGATTCGACACAGAATTCAAGGCACACTTGGTCTCCACTACTGCATTCTTTTGATTCACGTCTGGACTGGCAGCCTCTCCCAAATGAGAAGGGGAACATCAAACAGGAGGCCATCTTGTGATCCGTGAATCTGTCTGGAAGCATTAGTGAGTACACAGCGCACCTGGAAGTGTCTATATATAGTTAAATGAATGAAAGCACTGACTAACTGTGGTTTTAGTTTTGTAGTAAAGATAAAAGGTACCATGCTGATTCTGTGCCTGGAAACTGGATACAAAGTAAATGCCCCTTGTGCTTCGAACATGCTGAAATTAATATTTGATGAGTTTTTATTCCTTTGACATTGGACTTGTTTTTAGAAGTTGCATTGAAGCACACAAACTGCTGGCCAATTATTTTAATATACTACAAAATGTATTGTGAGAGATTGGATGTTTTTCCTCCAGGACACTAAATGAAAAGAAGTGAAAGATGGTTTTGTCTGAAACTCTCAACAGTCACCAAATCACTGACAATAGAAGTGCAAATGCTGTAGAAGTTAGTCACAAAAAACTATGAATATTATATTTAATAAGATCATCATAATGATAATTCAAACTATATTTTACCTAATTTAAACATTGTTGCTAAAAACAAAAACTAGACAACAAGGGCAATAGCCTGGCTGAAGGCTCAGGATGATGATCTGAATCCTTATATAAACTGCAACAGAGGACAGACCATACTTTGTCTCACTATTGATGAAAATACTAAGTTTGACATATTGCTTATACTCTTGGGTGAATGTGATGGTATTTCTGCTCTTTGTATATCTTTGAGTCTTTGAACACTGCTCTTGAGCTGTGTGCTGTGAGTTGTGTGCAGTGTGCAGTGTGTTGCCAGTGCTCCACTCCTACATTCTGACTTATGGTGGAGCCTCTCTCCACTTCCACACACTTTAGCTGCTCATTAGAGCTAAAACTGTTCCCACTATGTGTTTTTAAAATAAGCAGGAGATCAGCTTAGATTAGCTGCAGGAGAGCCACCATCATTGAAAGCAGTGTAAACTAAAATAATACAAGTAAAATTCAAATTAAATCTAGAAACATCTCTTTATGTGCCTCTTCAATAGCCCATTAAATATATGATGTGTGCACAAGATCTTTATGTTACATTGCATTATGCAGCAGCATGGTGCAACACAATAAAAGACCGACTGCAAATTCTTTATCTCCATGCTCTTGTTGTATGTACAATGGTACATACTGTATGTTTGTTCAGTAAATGCTTTACATTAATAAACAGGAAAGGATACAGAGAGGCACAGAGAGAGCACAGAGCACATGCATGCTTGTTGGTTTGACAAAATGTAGAAAATGCAAATCATAACACAATTCACATGTCACTCTCAACTCTTTAAACCTGCAGCATATGCCTTGTTATCAGTCCTAAACTTGAATCATTATTTAATGTAAAATGTTTCATGGGCTCATGCACTTAATGGATTTTGGATAGCTCAGCTCAGGCACTTGGTGCATATCAAAACAAGTCCCCTAGAACAGTGCTGAGGAATCCGCCTGCTCTCTGCATAGGTCACAGACAAGAGCTCTTCTGACTCCATCTGTGTCACTCTTCATTCCAGTGGGCTGGGATAATGCACACACGCATACACACACACGCATACACTTGCACACACCCACCCCTACACACAGACACACACATACACACACATACAGGAGACATGCTTGTGTTGTGTGTGTACAGGTCTGGAGCCCACAGCTGCTGCTCTGCCTATCTGGGCCAGCTTGTAATTGTTAGCGCTGCTGCCACCGCCTCGTCATTAGCTTGAGGGATGGTTGAGCAGATCTGGTGCGACAGAAGCACCTTCGATCCCCTCTGGCCTCCACACGCTTTGACGTGCAGGTGTCTGAGCAGCAGCTGATGACACAAGAGCACACGGGAGGGAGAAGACAGCCAATGACAATATATTATGTATGTGCTTAAATGATGCAGTGTCTTTAAGGAGTCTTTTGTAAACAAACCTGAGCGGGCTGAGTTTGACAATCTAGGTTACCACGTCTGGCTTTAGTGGTTAGTTCTCCTGTCTGTTCTGATGACTATTTATCTGATCATTACAAAGGCACTGTACCTGATTTTACTGTCTTAGAAAATGTGAAAAATTAGTTCATTTGATACAATTTGCGGTGGTCCAAAGTTATTCCTCATTTACCTTAAGCATTTCAAGCATCCAAATTATTCACTGCAATGAGTTTATGAGCACCATTTCAGTAAAATGTTTTTTTTTTTTTAATTAGATGAGGACAACACACAACATATACAAAAAGCGGGTACAACATTTTTAAGTTTTAACAGATTGCAGAGGTTTCCTAGCCAAGCTGGCGCCACCTAGTGCCTCTGCTCAATTTCATTTCTCTCCAGTGACTAGGTCAGGAATCGGAATACTCTAGATGGTTTGCAAGAACCCTGGAAGTGCGAGTTCGGGCACCTGCCAATCAGCGAAGAGCCATACATTCTGTGTTGGCAATGATTCCCGAGATTGAGGATTTAAAACCAGAACAAAGAGAATGTTTGGTGAATTTGATCAATAGGAAAGACATTATTGCCCTTGTTCCTACGGGATTTGGGAAAAGCTTAATATACCAGTTAGACCTATTTGCGGCGCATTACATATGTCACAACCAAATAGCACCGATTGGTTAAATAAAAAAAGTACCGGTCTACCATTGAGCGAACGAATTCTAATGCTGCGAGGTCAGACGGTTTCCACGAAGTGAAACTGGCTGATAAAAGAGTCCAAAGTAAAATAGTCAGTTGCAGTCCTACATAAATGGCTGTTAATGTCAATTCAGTGAGAGAGCCCAGTGCCCACCAACTGCTGGTAAGATTTTCAGTGTAAACACCATGTCATTCTTCCAAGTTCAAGTACTTATTGCATCATTGAAAATTTGAGAGGCAATTAAAAAATCCCCAATGATCTTTTACAATTTTTCTTTGGTTAGTAAAAAAACATGCAGTTGATCTTCAAGTGTCTGTCTTTATGGCGACTTGCTAGCTAAACATGGTCCCTAACGTGTCATCACTGGAGACTCATTAGCACAGTGCTAAGCTAATGGGTCAGTAAATGGATTTTTATGTGGGCATAAATGCTAATTTGGTACACTGCGGTGCCGGTCAATGGACTTATGCTGAGATCTAAGCCTCACGGGTACATTTGTGTCTTATTAGTTTCAGCCCTTTTGGCTCCACTGGACGGGTGTGGATATTGAATCTAAGAACACTAACATCAAGGTTGTATTGAGAATGCACAGATATCCACTGAAGTGGAAGTATGGAGTAGCTTAGTAGGAGAAAGCTTTCAGAAATATTCGTGGCCATAGGATAGAAATCCATGCAAATTTGGCTGTAGATGAGCATAAAATAATATTTGTAAACTCTTGAATGAGTCCAGTCATACATAAAATGTATTGTGTGTATTTTATCCATCAGCATATGAATTAAAAAGTTACGACATCAAGAATTACAATCACGAAATGAAAATGTCCAATTATGCTTTCTTCAGTACAAATATGAATTCATAGATATGACTTTATGTCAAAAATACATCATCACTTCACAGGCATTATTTATTGACGTAATTACATAATTGTAAATTTTCATTTCTTGATGGTCAACTACAGCCAAATATGCACGAATTTCCCAAATATGTACAGATTTGCGACAGTTTCCTCATCACAAACATACATGGTACAGTGTTTTGTTTCATTCACACATGTTTGACACACAAACCCAGCATATTCTCTCAAATGGAAAACATTCCATTTTGTGATGTCATGTGGTAATATAAGAAGTGCTCCACTGTGTTTTTAAACTCTATACACCTTCACTAGAATCATAAAATTAAAGGATAGATGTTAACTGGAAAACTACCACTTCATGACATCACAAGGTAGTACAGAGCATTTTGAGCTTTGGGGATAAAGACTCAACTCAACATGTGTGAATGAAACAAAAAAACAACTCCAAGTATGTTTTTGATGAGGTAACAGCTTTATAAAATGGCTCAAAGCTCATAAAAGTCAATTTTGCGTAATATAGGACCTTTAATCTTGCAGCTCTATTATACGTATAATGTTTACTCCATCTCTATGAAAGTGTACCTTTTTGCTATATCCTACTTGACTCCATTTGAACCGTTTTTGCGCTACAGAGGAAGTGTTAAATGAGCACCGTCTTATCTTCCGACAGTTGCCATTCACTCAGCCCTATAGCGTCCGTCTGCCTTGAGTAGCTTATTCATTTTGACAGATTTCATAGCAGCTCCACCTGTCTGTATGCGAGCTAACCCAGCGTCCCAGAGCATGCTGATTGACATGTCATTCCCGACTGTGACTCATTCTTTTCTGAGCAGCGGTAGACACGGGCAGCACCTCTGGAGTCCACACCGCCCGGGGGTAAGATGAAGGTATAAAATGGCCGTTTTGCTAGAGCAACACAAGCTAATTTATCATTCTCCGGGGGTCAGGCGACGCTCCCTTGGCTGTGAATTTTAATGTTGTTTTTTATGGCTCTTAATAAACTGGATTTTGCTGCAAGCGTTTATGCAGAGGAGCACAGCATCCTTCACTCGGCTCATTTAGTGAGTCAAGGAGAGAGGGTCCCAGCCAAATTTATCCAATGGACTCATCATTTTAGGACACTCACTAATAAATGCGAGCAGGTGAGCTATCCGAGATTGGATAAAAAAGAAAAACTTCACAGGGCACATTTAGATGACTTTATAAGAAGTTTGTTTAGGCTTGGTAATTTGGGCTTGACTAACTATGTGTTCTGTGCAAGAATATGGCAACTAACACACGGTGTACTCCGTCTCTATAAATAGTTTTAATAAGTCAAATTTTGCCCAGTAGTGGGTAACAGTAGCCTACATAAGAGAAGTGGGCAGAGCTGTACAAAAAAGTGTACTCAATTAAAAGTAGAATACCATTATGCCACTGTTAAAAGTCTAAGAAATATGAGTACCGTAATTTCCGGACTATGCGCCACTACTTTTTTCTCACACTTTGAACCCTGCGGCTTATACAACAATGCTGCTAATATATGGACGTATTATTTTTTTGGCACATTTTCCATTCATATACTGTATATGGTCTATGGTTTGGCAACACAGCGGATATGCCTGAGTGCAGAAAACGCTGCTGTCTGTGTGGTTAACGCATAGAACATGGGTTAACATGAAGGTGCGGCGTTTGCTAGCGATGTTGTCAGCATACTCAAATAGTTTATCGCTGTGTGATATAATAAGTTATGATGCTAAATGAACATTAGTGAGGGGGATATGACTTACCCATGTGTGTAAATGATGAGAAGAAACATCTCAAACTTTAGTAGATGGACATCCACTCATACCTTTTAGATACAACTAGCTCTGCCAGTGGGAGAGTCTGAAATCTGTTGAAATCCTCCAAGACACTGACATGATACAGACAGGACAGAGGCTCTTTCTGCAGGAGACATGCGCAGTAGAGCACGGGGAGATAAGGGGGTGATGCACGGAGGAAGATGGTCCTTTGATTGTGTTTTGACCATTTATTTCATACTTCATACACACACCCTCCTCATGGAAAATACACAAAGAAATGCAGATGATGCAGCTTTTGAGTTAAAGGGAATTGGTCTGACTGTAGAAGAAGTAAACAGAGCTGCTGAGCTGCTGCATGTGAGCTCGGCATCAGCGAGTCGATGATGAGATTTTGGCGACGGCAGTGTGACGAACTGACTCAATGCAAAAAGATGACAAAAATAAAACAATGACAAAAATAAAAGCAGATGGCCCAAACTTGAAAACTTCTTGAAGATATGGACACCTGTGGCTCATATTCAGGTGCGGCCTATATATGTACAATTTTAAAATTTTGTTAAAATTGAGTTAATGCGGCTTATATTCAGGTGTGCTCAATAGTCCGGAAATTATGGTAAAACTACTTAAATAAGAGTAATTATGACAAACTGTCTGGACGTGACATTAGACTTATAATTAATAGTGATGATGTGGAACGACAAAATCTGGTATTTTCAAACAACAAACTAGCTCCAAAAGGTCTTAATGATGACTTTAATCTAAGCATTTTCTAGTAAGTAGTTGATTATTATGTCACTCGCCTCTGTTGGGCTGTACATGGGCTGAATTATAAGACCTGTTGTGTAAATATAGATGTGTACATAACGCTCCAGTCTTATTCCATAGTTGGGTGAATATATGCATTGACTATATGCAGATACTCTTCTATTTTATTTTTCTATTATTATTATTATTATTATTATTATTATTATTATTACACTGTATGTTGATTGCCTTTGTGTTTTGCGTTATGTTGTTTTGAGTACACTGTTCCTTTATGACCTGTCACCCTTGGGTGCTTGCCCCACCCTATTTAAGATGACCACCTGAGCTCTCACTCTGTTTGCCTGATGAATGCCTATAGTGCTGAAACGTTGTACTGTATGTCCTGATAAATCCCTGCTCTCTCTCCTCCAGCGCACCCGTCTCAAATAATTGATGTGTGAAGTTCTCATTCTTTTAGAACAATAAACTTCAGAAGTAAATGTTATCTGATAAGAGGTGCAAGAATAATAAATGTAAAAATCATTAAGTATTGTCAACATGTCATTTATAAACTTTTTAGAGTGATACAATTTTTAAAAAATAAAGATAACTGTAAAATATACTCTAGAAGGAGTAAAAATATGATGCCTGAAAACTACTCCGGGAAATCTTAAGTCTTAAAACCTTGAGTAACTGCCCGCTTTTAAAATACCTCGATCTGGATCCAGTCACACTTTTTTCATACAGATAGACTGGCTTATTGATATGTAGTACTTGTACTTCAAAAAACAATCAAATAGGAGGTCTATAAGTGTGATCCTGAGGGGGGTCAAAGGGCAGACCTGTCACTGACCCTTTTCAGCAGCCGGAAATTGATTGAGATGAGCCTGTAGATTTATGCAAAGTCCAGTGGGCGCTTCATTGGATTTTTAAAGGTTGAGTGACACCATTTAACTCGGAGGTCAGATAATTCAGTACACCACTTTGACAGTCCCCAACATCTCTCGTATAATACAAGTGGGATCTACGCTCAGAAACTACCTTGGTGATTTAACTGTAAAAAATGAAAAGATGGAGATAAAGTAGTCAAGGACAGCTTTAAAGAAAGGTTATTTGACGCTGGACAAACGAGAAAACAGTACATAAAAAGCAGTATTGTTGTGTGTCAATCCAATTAAGTGTAGGTCACTTAGTAGATCACAACCTTGTTTACCTGAACCAAGGGTTACGTGGACCCTGTGCAAATAGCAGTGACATGTAATGGTTTCATGTCAAGGACAAATAAATCAGCTTTGTTTTGCAATACAATAGTGCTGGAATTATGGTTTCTTTCAAGCCATTATGATAAAATAGATTAGGAATTCTAATAGACATGTAGTTATGACCTATGTCTTTTGAGGTTTTTCGTACCTAGTTTTGGCAGCTTGTGTTATTTTGTTGATTTACACGTTGCTTATGTCTTCCCACTGGTAGAGGCTGGATCACAGTGCCATCTGCGGTTTTTCAGGACAATATTCAAAAGGTGTGTGAGAGTAAAAAAGCCCCTCGTCCCAGTTTATAGTGTTTATGTTTGTTATCCTTTGTCACAATGATCTTTGCACTGTCCCAATCCATAATGTGGTTCTCTCTTTTATAATTATCAGAAATGGCCAATTTAAGCATTTATTCTTTTATATTTGACCTTTATTTGACAAGATGAAGAAGAAAATAATAACTTACTTATCTCCTTTAGTCTTTTTTCTATTCTGCCATACCTAAGCCCACATTAAAAATCCTGCCATGGTCCTGACACCAGCTTCTGTCCTCCAGTGTGTACATGGTGTAATCTCAGTCAGCTTGTCTTCATGTAACCTCCAGCCGTCTATTGCTTCAGACAGATATGGCCATATTGTGACGGCTGATTAGGCAGCGTCCGTATCTGCCCATGGGACTCCCTCACTGGCTCTGTCCACACAAATGAAGCCCTCAGCTCTCTGTGATGTGTGATGTCATTGTGCTTGCTCTGATGGTGCCAGTGTCCAGGGACCCCCCAGACCAGCTCCGGGGGCCCCTCACTTTGACAGATCGAGGGTGGCAGCGAGGAGTCCAGAAGCTGTTACAGTGTGTGGAAAGTTGTTCTTTGAGAGTGAAAAAGTGCAAGAGGTTGCATGGATTTCTGTCTGAGGTTTTTAATGGTAGGATTGTAGGACTTCATTGTAGGTGAACTGTTTTTAGATTTCATCCGCTATCTGTGCTGTTGAACATCATCTACAAAGCACCACAGTACAAAATATTCCACACCTCTGAAAAGGAACACTGAATAGAATTCCAGTTATATTTGATTTGATGTTAATGAAGAGGGAATAAAGTTGGTCAGTTAATGCTCATATATCCAATATCAAGTTTTGTTACTTGGAAAAAGTCTAATTGAAAATTATGGAATACTATAAAAATACTGATGCAGAAAATATGTAGTTAGAGTGCTCTCTGGATCACCGCTAAGTGAAGTAACAGTCAGGTGCTCTTTGGAGATCCCGAGTGGGCAGACAAACTTACTAGATGAAAGAAGAGATCCGAGGCACTCCGATATGCTTATTTTTATTTTTATGTCAACGCCAACGCGTTTCGACTTACATCTTCCATGTCCACAAGCCCTGATGATGACTCAAGTCAAAGTTATTATTGTTATTCATGCTAATGTACTGTAACTACTCACTTCTTGCTGGCCTATTGGTATGTAAAGTATCCCTTGCCTAAAACAATGAGTACTGTAGGGCTTGCAAGGTTAAACTATTCAGGTTGGCAGCAGGTGTGGCCCCAAGGGGGCCCATTGCACCCCCATAACACCCCAAAAGATTTGTTTTTCATAGAACATCTAATATCACCCAAATGGCAACAACAAGGCCAGAAACACTAGGAATCCCACATAGGGTTTATAAATCACTAAAGATGCTTACTCACCTTGTTTAGAACAGCAAAGCAAACATGTTCGAGGGTGCTCCACTTTTATAAGGCTCTACATACCATTTTATAAAGATCTGCTCCTAGTTGGCAGTAACATATACATACATACATACATACATACATGCATACCTGCATTTGATCACTTATTGCTGTTATGGTAATTTGCTTTATAGGATATGCCCATTACATGTCACCAAGAGTAATTTCTCAAAGTACCAAGCTGCATTTTCAACTTCTGCAGTCCATCTCCAATCACAGAATCACTCAAAACCAGATTAGGCCTCAATGATTGTATCCAAGGGCATTCATCATTCAAACGACAATATACTGAAGCCAGCAAATTGAGGCGAAGATTAGACGAAAGTGATTTGGCTTTTCTAATACAACACATGGACAGATTTATTACCATCATCAGCGTCAGATCAGCCCGTTTCATCAGTGCTCCGGCCCCTCATAGAAAACGATTACATTAGGAACATTTACTGGAGCCCTCCTCTGCACAACAGGCCTCTGAAGGTCACCAGCCGAATGGGGGCGAGACATTTTAGTGCACCTTTGTCGACTCCTGATTGAAATTCATCAATAAAATGTTCACCGCTCCCAGCCTTCGGAGGAATAAAATTGTCATGCTAATTCATTTTGATTGCCACATTGGAGCGGTCCAAACAAAATGAGGGTCAGCAGCGGGGGCCAGATGTGCGCGGTCGAGCGGAACTGGGGTGTTTCATAGTGAATTAGACCAACTGTGTGCTGCTGTGGTCCGATCGAATGGTGAATGAAGAATGAAATCACCAAAAGTGTGTAGAGAAATTTGCATATGTAAGAAGTGTGCCGAGCCAAAAGGGAAGGAAAAATAGAGACTGGAACATTCTGCAAGCCACAGTCTTCATTTAAAAATAATTTAGCAGTTAATTCCATGTGATCAGAGGTAGATAGAAGAAGAAATACGTGTGGGCGATTATAGTCAAACACGTCTGTATCAGAGCTGCCAACTGATAATGTGATATTTAGAATTCAGAGAAGGGTATAAACGAAGGGCAAGAAAACTATGGTTTTCTGGTTCTTCCACAGTATGGCATTTCAACTTGGAGAGACTCAGACAGACACAAACAGAAAAGCATCTTTATTAAATGAGTTAGCTTTGGAGCTCAGATCTCTACAGAAGACATTATGATTAGATGATGTCTTCCTCTCGGGACCTGGACACTGGAGGTGAGGATGTGGAAAGTGAAGAGGACAATGCGAGGATGAGGAAAGTGAAAGGGGCGATAAGAAGCAAGGGGTGTGCCGAGGAGAAGGTGGGGCACTGCACAAACTGAAGAGGCCATGCATCTGCAAAGGGGGCTTAAATTGGACAGACTGGATGCTGATTGGGCAGGAAGAGGTGCAGCGAGCAGTGGGGAGGAGTGTTTAGAGTGACGTGATGAAGGAGCAGATAAACTCTGGAGAAGCTGTGAGGTAGACTGGAGCAAAGTTAGGTCGTCCAGGCTGAATTTACACTAACTCCACATTGGTCTATGTTCTTGTATTCTTCTTACTCTGTGCTGGCTTGCCTCTCCTCAGATCTGCTTTGTTACTTGGCCTGACTGGGTCACTGGCGTGTCTCCATGTATACTAGCAGTGTTGTAGTCAAGACTGCACTAAATGAGACCAAGACCAGTCAGAGACCTCAGGGTCCCGAGACCAGGACAAGACCAAGACCTCTGAGGGTCGAGTTCGAGATTTTTAAAGGTTGAGACCAAGATAAAACCAAGACCGCGACCCATCGAGATAAAATCCATGGGCATCTTTGTCATTTCCTTCATTTATTTTTATTTTACAGTTATTTTGGCACATATATATCAATGTTTTATAAATCTATGTCCATTTGATCTAATTATTCTTCATTAAGGCTTAAAACAGGCCAAACTGTACTGCACTTAAACACTCTGTGCCCCTTTTTGGACCCTCACCCACAGTTTGAGAACACCTTCTTTAAGAGAACTTCCTCTGACACTTCACAGAAAACAACTTCAAAGTTAATCAAGTGTTTTTTTTAAGTTAATAATATTTACAGTTACAGTATCTTACTGGTTTTGCAGTGATATTTGATGAATGAAACAAGATCGCACATGTCTGACCTCGAGTCCAAAACAAGACTGAGACAAGGCCACGTCCAAGTGCCTTCAATACTGAGACAAGACCGAGTCCAAATGTGTAAATAAATTTAATGCCATACCATGGAATAGTCCAGGAAAGGCAATGACACCACCATGGAGACAAAAAGGTGGTGGCCCCATCCACCCATAAAATTACCTTTAAATATTAATGTTTTATTTGATGTTATTATATTGGCTAAATATGGAATAAATCCTGGTTATACCTACAGTCTGGATCAAAAGTGAACCAAAGTGGTAAACTAAACTATGATAGCTAAAATGTAACAGCAATATGCACCCACACAATGGTCTCAGGCTATATATAGGCTCTATGATCTCCCTTTCTCTCCCTCCACATCGCTCTCAGAAGTCAGTCTGCTTGTGTCTCATCACCCACACAACAGCATACAGGTAAACATATAACATAATATGCGTGTCTATATGCACATTTTAAACCTCCAGTGCATTCAAAGAACCATTTCCCCCTGAAAACACGAACGCCCTCTCAACAACTATTTTATATGGTGAATAATCTGGGCTATACTGTACATCTACCATGATTTACCTTGAGTTATTGATTGATTTGTATTTTTGCGTTGCTGCTGTTGTGTGTTATTTCCACCCAGAATTAATTTCTACATGATAATTTTGAATATCGTTATGTTTTATAAACTAGAGGACACAGGAGTATGTCAGGTGAGATAAGGCTTTCAAGTGGAAATAAACTCTAAACAGAAGTCTGAGTTTGACTGATATTTTGATTTATTTATTATATGTTTTATTAATTATTAGGTCATTCTCTATACATGTTCATCTGATGGGGTCTTTGCCCACTGTGATACACACTGTATTAATATACTTTTTATGTTTAGATGAGGCAGGGAAAAACGGAAAAATGAAGAATTGTTGTTGGTTTTATTTTGTTGATTGTCTGTATGTGAAGATCAATTATTTAAATGAACTCCAAGCTCCAACAACAAAAGTCATTCTTCATATTCTATACCATCATATATTAGAAATTTCATTAGTGCAATTGAAACTTGAAAGCTGTTCTATCATACTCTCCCAAAGATACATCATGTAAATGTCTCTATCTTGCATTTAATCAATTTAGGGAGTTTTGATTTCTAAAAAAAAACTTGAAAACTTGGATTCATACTGTGAGCATGCTCGCTTCTCCACAGATCTGACCAGTTATATAGTTACGCCTTATTTGACACGAGGCTCTTATTATTTTGCTACTTATTTTGAATTATTATTACCATTTATATTTTCACTATTTCTTATTTTAATATATTGTGATATGTGAGCTACTGGGTCTAAATAATTTCCCTTGTGGATCAATAACGTTTGTCTAAGTAAGTCCCAGTCTAAGTAACTTGGCCTTGAGGCATCGCCTCCTTGTCTCCATGGAGATAGATAATGAAATACTGTGGGACATTCTAGGTAATGCAATAACATCTGAATGGAATGGCAAAATATATGGCAGACCCTAAACCAGAAAAGTTACACACACTGCAAAAAACACAATCTAGTCAAGTTAAGATGACTTGAATTAAGAAAAGTTTCATCTTGATTTAAGTAAATTTCTCTTGACGAGTAAAATTATCTGTGAGTGGAATAAGACTTTTTGTACTTTAAATATGAAAATACAGCGTGTGACACTTGAACTAAGAAAAACAACAACTCTTTGCACTTAAAATAAGAAACAAAATCTCATTCCATTTGTAGATAATGTTACTTGTCAAGTTGAATTAACTCAAATAAAGTGAAATGTTCTTAATTTAAGTCATTTAAACTTACCTAGATATTGTTTTTTCCAGCATACTGCATCTTTGAAATGGATATTGTGTTTACTTGTTTATTTCTCTCTCTTTTGCATAAAATTGAGAGAAATAAGCAAAATAAACTTGATATGGCTAGGATGAGTCCTTGGCTATAAACCGTCCTGCTCAGACCTCTATCACTCCTCTTCCATCAGATCAAATAGCCCACAGCCCTGCTAACACTATTACAGCCACCGCCTGCTATGTGCCTTCTACAGGGAAACGGGGGCATGCTGCTACAGGTTGTTAGGCTTGGCCACAGATAAACAGGAGGGGATCAACGCCCTGGGAGCCTTTAGCCCCTCCGCCATCTTTGCTATCTTCAAAGCGCAGTGGAGATCAGAAGGTGAAGGACACAAGCTTCCAGCAGTGCTACAAGACTCGGAAAACACCAAGAGAGAGAAGAAGGGAGGGAGGGAGAACATCCAGGGCGAGGTAGGAGTAATTGAGACCAATGGGAGTCCATCTTAGGCCTGGAGGGAGATTCCCGCAGGGTCCAGTCTTTGGCTCTTCAAAGGCCCAAGCTCCATGTCACCGAATCTGATAAACCAATAAAGAGAATTGAGCCTGTGATCATGCTGCTTTAGTTTCCGTATTTCTCACGGGGATGAAGAGGAAATATCAGCTCTCGTTTGGTGCATGATTGGTGACCTGGCAATGTCTTAGTAAAGGGACTAAATATAATATATAATTAAGATTTTTTTTTTCCTTCACAATTTCTGTCAAAAATAGAGATGATAAGATTATTTGGTTTATCCACAATTAATTATTCAGGGAAGAACTAATTATGTCAAATATGATTTATAAGGGACAACAGCAGAAAGGAGAAGTTAGTGAGTGAGTACGTGAGTTGCTGAAGATTTGGTATTTTTGATGTTTATATGTTAAAGGCAGATTAAACTCAAATGTATTCTGTTTTTATAGAAATATATTGTTTCCTTTTTGCATAAATAGTACTTTTTGCATGAACTCTCATGCAGTTGTAATCTTGTGAGTGCAGTTTGGGTCAGATACATAAAAATACGCTATAGTTTTGTGAGGTTTTGCCATGCCCCCCTTTTTAATCAGTAGAATATGTCTTCAGTCAACCAAGAATTGGTTAGTTACAGCTCAAGAACTTTGTATAAATAAATTTGATCTGAGATTACTGATAATAATTGTAATCTTGTATAATTACCAAAACACTGGACATGAAGTCTCTGTTTTTCAAGTTATAATTTGGTGTTTTGGGCTTCAAAATAATTATCCAACCAGAAAGAAGAATAGACCTCACATGAGTCTCTTGAGTCTCTCATTTGGGTTGCTGGTTTCAAAGATGAAATCCAGTTGTTTAAATCTAAATGGACTCTCTCTGATGTGAATCCTCACTACCAAAACCCCATTAATCAGTCTCTGAATATTTTCACATAAAAATAGACCATTTTAATCAAAGTGAAACAACTGTCTGGAGCAAATGCAAGGACTGAAGGGGATTCATTTGCTATATCAGCTGCAATCCTCCAGAAGTCAGAATACTGAAGCTTTACTTCAGCCACACTAGCCCAGTAATGTAAAAGCCCATTTACTTATAAGTACAGGTTTTAAAGTCCAATATCAGAGCCACACAAGAGCACTTTGACAGAGCCTAAGAGTGATTTTTTAAAAGTCAAGCATTGCCATTATAAACCATTATGTCATTTCAAGCACATCCACTGTGTACACATAAAAGCAGTGGGAAAAAATAATAGATCTATGACTTTCTTTTTTCAAACATTTTATTGAACATTCTCCATAGCCCTGCACTAAGCTTTTACCGATCAAGCTTTTGTAGGAATTAGGCGCCAGTGTCTTCTCCCAAAGTCCATTATCATAAGTCACTACTAGCCCATCGTCTGCTGTCTCTAACGTGCATCTGTTTAAAGGCTTGGCTTTCATTCTGAATATGGAGAGGCTTAACGTGCATGTAACAGGTTTTCTTGTTTTTCTCATTATTATTTGTTTCATTTGTTTAGTATGTGTAGTAAAATTTAGCCTAGTTTTACATCAGTTAGGTGTCAATTTGTGAAAAGAATGGTGAGAAAATAAGGGTTTAGATCAGTTTTTTCCTTGACAGGCCAAAATAAATGCATAATAGAAGGGCGAGGGTCAAATCTAATGACAGTTTGCACAGAAAAATACTCTTCTGCAATCTTTTCAATAGAAAAGTGAATCTAAATTGATGAATTAATAAATGTAAGTCCTCTCGCGGGCCCCATATTATGCTTAATCCCCTTGTTGACTAGTGTTTGTCTCACTTCCTTGCAGCAGATCCTTGTGTCCTATGTTTAAATAAACAAATGAAACTGCATTATAATCAATCTGTCCTTGTAATGAAGCTCTTTATCATCAGGACTTGTTCAGGTGCACTCACACACTGTGGTGTCCTGTGCTCCCTGCTGCAGAGTCCTGGCAGCTAACCGCATTAGCCGCCTGTGACCTCCACGTCTTGTTAAACCGAAGAGGAATGACTCACTTTGCAAGCTGTGTTTACAAGCTCCACTCCGCAAATGAGCACTTAGCATGGATTTTACACAACCCCTCCCAGCCCAAAGGTACGACACAAACTAAGATGGTGTTTCGAAGACTTAAAGTATTCAAAACTTTTTATTTTATGTGGTAAGGTTTAAAGGTTCTATTTGATGTTTCACTGACCTATATATTAGCAGCTAAAATGTTTCATACCACAGTGAGAATGCTAACTGGTGTGCATTAATTTTGCATAACGCACAAGTAGCCTGACAACAGCTAAATCCCTGTTTGGCCTGATCTTAAACCCCCATTTACATTTCCCCGCATTTGGGGTAGTATAAGTGTTGTTAATTGCACATGATCATTTGTCACATCAGTCCTAATATCTGTGGGGTCACAGTGTTTCTATTACAATTACAACTACTTGTTGGGATGCAGCTCCAGAGCCGTAGATCAACATGCTAGATGTTCACGATAGATGCTCTGCTTTACAACAGTCGATCAGAACAGCCAGACTGCACCATGTGCCCACTGCTTAATATAATGCACTTGAAGCTTTGCAACCAGCATTTTATCCACCAGCAGTTCTTCTTTTTCCCTTTTGCAAAAGCTGTAGAAAATGGTTTAAAGCAGAACTAAGTGACTGTGTAACTCTAACTAACTCTGCAGCTCTCTTGTGAGAATATACTGTCGAAGAACAGACATAGCGCAGTATAATCACATACAGAAACAAATATTTTAAAAAAGCCAGGTTCCTCTGGGTCGGAGTCAGCCATGTTTCAAGGGTTTTCCACCCCGGGACCACAGAGGGAGACAATGAATGCTTCAAACACCCTCAAAATATGTATTTAATTATCACAGGGAAAAACATGTTTAATGGTAGTTAAGATAAAATATGTAATTTATTTTTGCTTTACGGAAAAGAAGACCTATCCACAGAGGCCATCCATTTTGAAATTATTCATAACGAAAACAAAAACGGACAAAAACGAAAACCCTCCCGTGCTCTGCTCCTCTCTTCACACTCAACACAAACACAAAAACCACAGAGCAACTAAACCTCAGCCGTAAGTCAAGTCCAGTCCTGTCAAAATGTTCAGAAAAGGTGTCCATCTCCATTTGAAGTCCAGTCGTTTGCCCTTTACAGAGTGAAGCATCTTCTCCGGAGTGCAGTATTACTAGTATAACAGTTCATTAATCCAATTAGTCTGACTGGGAGGAGCAGAGGCCTTCCAGTTTTTCAGTATGCTGTTTTTGGCCGCAGTCATGGCCAACTGCACAAAGTACTGTATCTCTTAGCAGGTGTACACACATCAGAAGTTATCCTGATCACATAATTCCAGTAGGATTGCAATTTAACACAACTCCAAAGCATGTGCACAAGATTTCCCATGGGCTTGTTACATCTTTGATACTGGTTTGAAATATCTTTTCCTAATTTGCTTAGCCTGTGCAGAGTATAATATGCTCTATGCACAGGCCTATTTCTTATACTAAGTAGGATTCAGAGAGCCTAGCTTCCATTTCAGTTCAATCAAATGCCCTATTGCTGGTAGGTACCATTAACCTGGCCTGAATACCTGAGTCGGCTCTTTAGCGTCATAATAAAATGCCATTCCATCATCTAAAAGAACAATTCAAATGAAGCAGCCCGTCAACACTCAACGACGGTGCAATTTTCAGATTAAACATTATGGCTAATTGCATATTGATACAGCCTCCATTGGTGGTCAGTGGCTGTGTTAGCTAAGGCCACAGTGTGATTGATTCACACCATGAAGGCTCTTGACAGTCTGTGCAGCAGTCAGTGCACCACAGCAGTTAGCCATAAAACATTAGCGTGACAAGTCATATACATCTATGCTGGAATTCTTAGCATAATGAGAGAAGCTAAAAGGCAATGGATAGAATTCTTATCTCGACTAACGCAGCCAAAGGGAGACTTAAATAGCATAATATATCAGTATGCACAGTGGGAGGGCCAGCAGATAAATAGAGATGGAAAGAGAGGAGAAATGATTATTCATACGTTAGCCCTTTTTAACCCCTGCTTTGAATGAGCCAATTACAGCAACAGGCTATGCAAAGAAGTGGGAATGTATCACACTTCTTATTAAGAAGTACGCAGTGTGTTAGAAAAGCTGGGGTAGAAGACTCATCAGGCAAAAAGCAACAAAATCAACAACTACTATTGACTAGGCCTGTCACAGTAACAACTTTTAAAGCACGATATGTTGAAATGCAGATAAACATAAACAAATGCACATAAAATAATGCAAGATAATCCTAGTAAATCATTTTAAACAGACAGTATCATTAAAAGACCTGAGCTGTAACATATTATTGGTCAATAATTAGCCTGAGAAGTCACTTATACAGCTCAAATGTAATTGTATTATAACAAAGATACCCTAAATCTCCACATTTTACAAAGAAAATGTACACAAGATAAATATTGAGCCCCAAAATATATTGTTCCAACTTTTATATATTGAACGATAAGTCAATATAGTAATTATCGTGACAGGCATACTTTTGACATTAGAACTTGGGACTGAATGGTAGTAACTTTACATTGTGGTTAGATATGTAAATCATCCATAGTAATACTTGTACATTTGCAAAAACTATTTTTAAAAAAAGTAAACAAAAGAGGCATAGTACTATCCGGTAAGCTGATGGGTCAGTACTGGTAAAATAAAAGTCTGAATATGTTAGAATGAATGCTTTTCATTGAAGTTTTGTATCTAGCATCTTAAAGAAGATGAATTATGCAAAATGGATTTCTTTGAGCTTTCATGTTATGACGTCATTCCCGCATCAAAAACAAGAGGTTTTGGATTCATGCATGTTTCAGTATTTAGCAATCTTTGCCCAGACCAAAGCCTTTTTAAGGTTAGCTGTAAGATCCTTTCCAATGCTCAGCCCACAAGCCTATAACATCCATCCTCCCACATGACAGTGCTTCATAAATATACAAAAGCATAATACAAAACTGCACACAACAACTTGACAAACCTGATGCAATGTGCAGTAGTTTCAATAGCAAGATTTGCTCTGATTGTGTTGTGATAGTGCTCTGAAGGGGGAGTGACTGAGCGCAGAGAGCAAAGGGAGGGGAGACTCAGAGCATCAATAACAATTAAAGCCACTTACATGCCTTCCTGAGTGCCCCAGCATGCTATTGTCCCTTCCCAACAGCTGCCCAGGCCCACAGATCCTCCTTTGCGCCCTTGCTGGCCAATGTGAAAAATGCCCCATGTCTATAATATATATTTTTATAACTTCTAGTCATTCATAAAATTAAATCTTAAAGTTTCACCGTGAAAGTGAAAGAACACAGCCATCCAGCCACCCAAAAGGAGCGGCCGTAGTGGAAGAGCAGATTAAGGCACCCAGGCACCTTTTGCATTATGACAAAGTAAAACAAAAACTGTTTTAACATTATGTTGTTCCCCCTTTGTGCCCCCTTCTGGCCAATTGTGAAAAATGCCCCATGTCCGTAATATATATTTTTGCTTGTAATCATGCATAGAATTTTGTCCCCAAATTTTGTACAAATCCGATAAAGTTGACATTTCATGTGTTACAACAAATCTGAGCTTTATTTAAGTTTTTACCAGCCTCGAAAAACACGATTTCTTACTGAGAAAAATAATAAAAAGAAACCAGCAAAGGACAATAGGCCCAATAATGTGAAAAATGTAAATTAAAATCTTAAAAATCTCTATTGATTTAACATTACTTTAACTGAAGATTGTCTTGAGATGAGATGGCACCATCCCAAAGTTCTGTGCTGATAGAAAATATTTTGAACTGAATTGGGGAAAATGTGAAATTGGGTCTAAAAGAATATAAATGGTGTTTCTTAATGTTTGGCAAGACCAGAACAATCGCTCTGATGAGAAATTTGACGCCCAGCAGGAGGGAACCGAGCCAGAGAATTAGTGCTGAAGATCTCACCAAGCACATGATGTACTCGATGCTGCGACTGGAAACAACAGAAGCAGTTTTTACAAGAGTTTATTTGTTTTGTTTCATTCAGTGATCTATTTTTCTCTCAGTTCTGCTGTCTATGTTTCCAAAGAACCTTGGATGAGCACTAGATTGTGTTACACTGTTGATACTTTCACTGACATGATGTTGGGGTGTTCAGTGTGTATCTCTAAGGTAGAATGTTCAGTAGTTACTATGGTAACACAATGAACACATTAACAAACACTGTCAGAAAAGTCAAGAAAAAATACAAAATGGATTTAAACAGCATGTTTTCAGGAAACTGCGATCAATAAGAGCGTTCATTGTCATATTTAGGTGTTTGATTTTCAACAGAAAGGTGAAAGTGACTCACTGAAAAACTGTTGGCTAATGCTAACTAACTTGTGATTGTAATATTATTTGAGAGAGACTTATTTAACACCACAAATCAGCTCACTTGTTGTAGTTCCAACTAAACCAACTCAGACTGTGATTAAATAAAGATAAGATTAAAGTCTAACAGCAGATCTTCAGACAGAGCAGTGCCTTCGGAGTTCTTCTTCATCACCCTCCACTGACAGCAGAGTATTTGGATGATATCAGCTGCAAAGTATCAATACTCTGCTGATGGCTTTACCCCTGAGGTACACAGTTTTTCTAAATTTACATATTTTTATTGCAACTTGCCTGGCCTCCTTAACATTAAAGAAAGAGGGTGTGGAGGCTGTGATGTTGTCTTAGGTGCATTTAGTTCTTCTACCTGTAAGCAACTTATATTAGAGTTTTTACGTTTTTTGCGATTGTTCTCAAAAATCATACCTGTTCGCCCACATTAACTGCAAACTCTGTATAGCCATTTATATTTCTCATCTACTCTGCTGTCAGTGGAAGGGGATGAAGAAGAAGCCCGAAGTTCGAAATTATTTTAAAAGTATAATATTCAAACTTATACCTGATTTTTCATATGTATTTGAAAAAATATGGTCTTGCCCCAGAACAGACATCGTAAACCACTCTGAGTGCCTTGAAGGTGGAAAATCCATATATTGGATAAGCAGCTCTTGATGTTAAAATAAATCTGCTGTGCACTGTCTGTGTCTAATTATAAAGAGTTTTATTGACTGATTATCAGGAAATGTGTGGTAGCATGCTAGATGTTAGTTTTACTGTCACGGCAAACTTCGCTCTGTCTCTGAGAATTGTGAAAAGCACTTATAAACTCATCACTGTGAATAAGATTGCACAGAATGCATAAAGTGAGTGAGGAATAATTTTGGACTACTGCAAACCATTTAAAATGAACTAGTTCTGTTTTTTCCATACTGCGTAAAGACACCAACATGAACATTATTATTATTCTGTTGAGTATGAAAATCCAATGGCTATAGAGTTCCCAAAGGCTTCTGGAGATGTGGTACAGCATAATAAATATACAATCAAACATATATTCACACTGATCCTACTGACAGTTACTGTAGTTTTGCCTGAAATATTCCCTGCAGCAAATCCACCTTTTCATTAGCAATACATGTGTTACCTTGCACAATGTATGAAACATGTAACCTATGGAGACATGCCTAGCTTTTATGATTAGATTTCTGCAGGACCTTTGAGAGACAGCACAGGTTCAGCATAATTAATTTTTGATAAATATGTAATCGCTGAATCATATCTGGCTACTGTGAAGTCCTTGATTTCATCCGGGAGATGAGGTTTCATCTGTAACTTTTTACCAAATATGTATTCCTGTTGAATCAAATGAATGAGGATCTTTGAAGGCCTTAATGAAAAAAGATGAAAGCGAGTACAGCCGGTGAGTCTGTGTGCGGGGTAATATGGAGCCTGGATAACTGTATTGTCCCCTGTCATGGCAGAGGAGAATGAGAACAGAGCAAAACAGAAAAGTCATCTCTCATGTCACGCTGCTCTGTCTCTTTCTATTGCTCTGACTTCTTTTCCTCATCTTTGCATGTTCTATTCTCGACTTACGAAGGACTCGAAGAAAACCAATGTCCCAGGTTTTTGTGAATGGTTTTTCATTGATGCTAAAAAGGTTCAGGGTCCCCATTTTAGGTATTTGGTATGTGGAAAAATAGAGTATGTGTGTTATATACACTTTGTTGAAATATATTTGGAGGGGTGATCTCTGCTAAGAAAAAGGTCATATCTACATACTTCATACAGGCTTGATTTTACTGGAGGCATACATAGATTTTATATATAAATGGGCAGATATAAATGTGGAAAAAATGTCGCCCCTCTCTCTGTAACCTTGTCATTTTGGTCTTAAATGTTTATATTAACTCTCTCTACATCATCCTTTATTTCTCTATTCTGTCTCTAAATTAAGACATGAACATTAATAAGAGACCAGTCTAGGGCCTATTTTCCCTGAGGTTGTTCACGCTAGTGTTAGCAACAAGTTTGATTGACAGCGGCGTTGCTAAGCAAAACCAGCGGTGCGAATGGGAGGGGCATGTACCTTCAAAATCAAAACCACCACTTCAGAGACTTTTATGGTAGAACATATTACTTACTAGTACAAGTAAAATTGCTGTACAAACACATAACTCACATTAGGCCTAGGGGTGTGCAAAAATATCGAAATATTGATATATCGTATCGCTTAATGTGATGATACAGTATCAATATCGTGGGCTACTGGATCCATATATCACCAAGAGTATTTTTTGGTGTATTTTACTCAGTTATTTTGTTACAGCGCTACAGTTTTGTTGCTTGTTTAGAAACTTAGAAACTTGTTTATGTGTCACATTTGACATTTTCACTGTTTTGATGATACATGAAGTGCTCCACTGTGTTTTTTCACATTTTTTTTATTGAACCATATTGAATCGATTTGAAATATATATTGTGTATCAAATCGAAAGCGCACTGTATTGACATCGCATCATGTGTATCAATCATATGTATGTATGTATCGTATCAGCAACTTAATGATACTCAGCCCTAATTAGACCATTTACTTTACTGGCCTTTTCTGCATTTGACCCATCTTAAAACAGCAGGCAACCCAATATTGCTATAAATACAATACACACAATGATGTTGCACATTTTCCTTCATCCCTTTCTCTTGCATCTTAATCTTTATATCTCTGCTGTTTTCTTCCTCCCCGGCGGTGTGAAATGCGTAGCTCATTAGTTTGCCTGCCGCACCGTCTCGCATCAGTCTGTCCTTCACATCTCACTGCGTTGCTAAGAAGTCATTTACGCACACACCATTCCCCAGCTCCCTATTTACCCCTTTTCTTCACTACAAACTTCACCACCCCCAGCCTCCATATGGGTTTAGCTACATTTTAGCCGGAGCAGACGTCTTTAGCTGTACACCCACTGTGTTCCCAACTTACACGGTTCAAGGACAGGAGCTTAAGGAGAACACAAGGGTGAGGAAAAGAAGCCATATAAGACACCTGCCTTACACAACAGGAAAAGGCTTTCTGCTATACTCTACCACAAAGGCTGAAAGATTAATCACAATCAAAATCTTATCCTGGTACACAAAATTGACTCTTGTGAGCTTTAAGCCACATTATAACATTGTCACACCTTCAAAAACATACCAACACGTGTGTTTCGTTTTATGCACACATGTTTCAGTAACCAGTGAGTTAGTTAGAGATTGGCAGTTCCATGGGTGAAATTATCCAAATAGTTCTAGTGAAGGTGAAAAAACACAGTGGCGCACTTCCTGTATTATCACAGTTTTTTGTTTTGTTTTCTGTTTGAGAGAAGATCTCAGCCTAAATATGAAGGGTTAGGTTAGAGTTAGGGTTAGAGTGTAAGGGTTAGGGTTAAAGGGTTAGAGAGTTAGGGTTAGGGTTAAAGGATTAGGGTTTGGTTTAGGTTTTGAGGGATAGGGTTAGGTTTAGAGGGTTAGGGGGTTAGGATTAAAGCCAATTTACTTCAAAGCGTCAAATTGTCTGCATCACGACACAGAGAGTCTGCGTCGACATGAACCCCATATGCAGAGTGTCTGCGTCGACTAATGTGCATTTCCGAAATTTTCTAACTCAGACAACAAGGGCTGTGATTGGTCCTCTCTCCCATCGCTCTATAGACATTTCCTGTAGTCCGCTTTCCTTTCTATTAATATACATTGATGTGTTGAATGCAGCTTTGCTCATATTTGTTTACGTTTTACAGAAACAAAACTTAAAACCACATGGCTAATTTGCATAAACTAAATGCTCAAAAAAACAGCTCGCTCCTTGTGCCCTGACACGGTCAGCTTCTGCCGGACTTAAAAAGGACACGACTCAGTGGAATATGAGTATTCTTTCTGTGACAGAGGGGTGTTCTGCTAATGGTGAATCTGTTCTGTGCTTTTATCAAGTTGGGGATGGTTCATGTTAAATTTTCAGAGATTATACATCTGCAGGTCATATGCATAGACCGTATATATGAATGGACATATATCCTAGCTCCCTAGAGTTTGGTGGTGAATTACTTCACGGCGCATAGACCTCGACGCATACCCATAAATCAAAAACGACGGCAATAAGGTGATGGCGGCAGTGCGTGTTGAGTTGGCGCAGAACTCTACTTCACCCTTTATAGGGTTATGGCTAGGTTAGGGTTAGAGGTTAGGGGTTAGGGGTTAGGGTTAGGCCTGGTATTAGGATTGGGGCTAGGGGTTAGACTTGTGCTTGGGGTTTACGTTTTTTAGGGTTAGTGTGGGAACGACGTTTGTTGGGGGCAATGTGCGCTGGGTGAGGGCTGTTCAATGCCGCTTGCGGCTTTAATATTATTTCCATCTTATTACGTAAGCCTGCTCTAGTTTAAAGAATGCCTGAATTTCACTCTTCTCTGTGATTGCATTTCTGGGCTGTGCCGGGTGCATACTGCCGCTCCGTCCTTTTTATCCAGGCCTATGTCATCAGAGGTATAATACTCCCTACAGCAGAAGCACAGCCAGGCTGAACTGGACTATACTAGAATGAACAACACTATCTGTCTTCATTTCTTCAGGTCCTGATCATAGACTGTATATATAAGTGTGTCTGGAGTTCTTCTGGCTCCATCAACTCCAATTGACTTTACATTGAAAACATTGCCCGTCTCTCTGTAACTGCTGCAATGAGTCTCTTCATTTGGATCTTAAAATGTTCATATTAACCTGCTCTACTTGATCCGGGTGTTTTTATTTTGCTATTTTGTCCATGAAACAGTTCCTATTCCTAATATAGAACTCCTCTCCAAATTCACTCATATATTGCTAGCCACATGAGCTTCATTTGACTGGAGCCAAACACTGTGCCTTATGTCTCTTCTTCAATTTTTATTCTACAGCATTCAAATCAAATTGTAATCACAAATATTTTTACAAAAACAACCCCCTACCCACCCCCCTGTGGGCAGCTACTTCAAAACACTGATGTTTCTCCTCCAAGTCACCTTTGTGTTTTGTGTACTAACAGCTCATGTTTTGAGCCTGATTCAAACTATCTCTCTCAAATATTTTTTAATAAACATTCAATGAAATGGAAAATGGAAAAGTGGTACACATTTTGTTCACCATGTTGTTTTTGATTGGCTTCAGCTTCTGTCCAAATACCTTTTAGTACCAAATTGCTTCAGTGCATAAATGACTGCCATATTAAAAACTTCTGAAGGTCAACTGAAAACAGTAGATTGTTTTTGCCTGAATTAACATAACTGTCTATTATTCAAGAAAAAATAAATAAAACAATTAGATAATAATAATTAATCCTTTACACTCTGTGCCTTTGTGACTAGACTAATAAATTTTCCAGTTTCAATATTCACCATAATAAGCTTTACATAACCACTACATTTCTAATTAAAACTTGCATTATATACACACTAGTAGAAATTATGCTGACCCCTTTAATTATTTTAAACAGAAAAGGTAAATATGCATTCTATAGTGTTTATTCAGTATGCCGTGTGATGAGAGGCAGCAGATGGTTACAGTGGCACCAGTCACACAAATCTGTCTGTTCATTATAGAATATGCGACAACATATGGAGCTATGACTGTGTTATTTAGTGGGCACCCTGTGGCATTGCTTCATTCTGCATCAGCACTATCATATGCAGCACTTTAGTGCATTGTACACACATTTTCATCCACTATAGTTAAACATTTAAAAATAAAATGTATTTAAATGTGAAATTCAGGGCAAAACATTCACATCTCCATGGTTAGAGCTTTTCCACCATCAGAAATGTTACAAAGGGCACTTTTAAATTGGGTTAATGCTCTATAATTTGATCTGGAGCTTCTGTTGCTGTTAACAGGCCTAAAATGTTATATCTTGACAGTTTTTAAGTTTTATGGTGTAAGTTGAGATAAGCGGGGCCCGGCCGGGCTCAGCCCGAAGGGACGACGTGGGCCCGCCCTCCTGCAGAGGGTTTCATAGGGGTCGGGTGCGATGTGAACTAGGCAGCGGTCGGGGTCAGGGATCCCGGCAACCTAGTCCACGGACACAGAACCTGGCTGTAGGGACGTGGAACGTCACCTCGCTGGGGGGGAAGGAGCCTGAGCTTGTGCGGGAGGTTGAGAGGTACCGGCTAGATATAGTCGGCCTCACCTCCATGCACAGCTTGGGCTCTGGTACCCAACCTCTCGAGAGGGGTTGGACCCTCCATTTTTCTGGTGTTGCCTGCGGGGAGCGGCGGCGAGCTGGTGTGGGCTTGCTTATAGCCCCACAGCTCAGCCGCCTCGTGTTGGAGTTCACCCCAGTGAACGAGAGGGTCGCGTCCCTGCGCCTTCGGGTCGGGGACAGGTCTCTCACTGTGGTGTCGGCCTACGGGTCGAACAGCAGTGCTGAGTACCGGCCTTCTTGGAGTCCCTGGGAGGGGTACTAGACAGTGCACCAACTGGGGACTCCGTTGTTCTACTGGGGGACTTCAATGCCCATGTGGGCAACGCCAGTGACACCTGGAGAGGGGTGATTGGGAAGAACGGCCTCCCTGATCTGAACCCGAGTGGTGTTCTGTTATTGGACTTCTGTGCTAGTCATAGTTTGTCCATAACGAACATCATGTTCGAGCACAAGGGTGTCCATAAGTGCACGTGGCACCAGGACACCCTAGGCCGGAGGTCGATGATCGACTTTGTCGTCGTGTCATCTGATCTCCGGCCGCGTGTCTTGGACACTCGGGTGAAGAGAGGGGCTGAGCTGTCAACCGATCACCACCTGGTGGTGAGTTGGATCCGCTGGCGGTGGAGGAAGCCGGAAAGACCTGGCAGACCCAAGCGTGTAGTGAGGGTCTGTTGGGAACGTCTGGCAGAGCCCTCTGTCAGCAGGATTTTCAACTCGCACCTCCGGGAGAGCTTCTCCCAGATCCCGGGGGAGGTTGGAGATATGTTCTCCACCTCCATTGTCAATGCAGCCGCCCGTAGCTGTGGGCGTAAGGTCTGAGGTGCCTGTCGCGGCGGCAATCCCCGAACCCGGTGGTGGACACCGGAAGTAAGGGATGCCGTCAAGCTGAAGAAGGAGTCCTATCGGGCCTTGCTGGCTCGTGGGACTCCTGAGGCAGCTGATGGGTACCGACGGGCCAAGCGTGCGGCAGCTCGTGTGGTCGCAGAGGCAAAAACTCGGAGTTGGGAGGAGTTCAGAGAGGCCATGGAAGAGGACTATCGGACGGCCTCAAAGAGATTCTGGCAAACCGTCCGGCACCTCAGGAGGGGGAAGCAGTTCTTCACCAACACTGTTTACAGTGCGGGAGGAGAGCTGTTGACCTCAACTGGGGATGTAGTTGGACGGTGGAAAGAATACTTTGAGGATCTCCTCAATCCCACCGTCACGTCTTCCGAGGAGGAAGCAGAGACTGGGGACCCAGAGGTGGACTCGTCCATCACCCTGGCTGAAGTCACTGAGGTGGTTGGCAAACTCCTTGGTGGCAAGGCTCCGGGGGGTGGACGAGATCTGTCCTGAGTACCTTAAGTCTCTGGATGTTGTGGGGCTGTCTTGGCTGACACGCCTCTTCAACATCGCGTGGCGGTCGGGGACAGTGCCTCTGGACTGGCAAACCTGGGTGGTGGTCCCTCTGTATAAGAAGGGGGACCGGAGGGTGTGTTCCAATTACAGGGGAATCACACTCCTCAGCCTTCCCGGTAAGGTCTATGCCAGGGTACTGGAGAGGAGAATCCAGCCGATAGTCGAACCTCGGATTCAGGAGGAGCAGTGTGGTTTTCGTCCTGGCCGTGGAACACTGGACCAGCTCTACACTCTCCATCGGGTGCTCGAGGGTTCATGGGAGTTTGCCCAACCAGTCCACATGTGCTTTGTGGATCTGGAGAAGGCATTCGACCATGTCCCTCGTGGTGTCCTGTGGGGGGTGCTCTGGGAGTATGGGGTCCGGGGCCCTTTGCTAAGGGCTGTCCGGTCCCTGTATGACCGGAGCAGGAGCTGTGTTCGCATTGCTGGCAGTAAGTCAAACCTGTTCCCAGTGCATGTTGGACTCCGCCAGGGCTGCCCTTTGTCACCCGTTCTGTTCATTGTTTTTGTGGACAGAATTTCTAGGCGCAGTCAGGGGCCGGAGGGGGTCCGGTTCGGGGACCACAGGATCTCATCTCTGCTGTTTGCAGATGATGTTGTCCTGTTGGCTTCATCGAACCAGGACCTGCAATGTGCACTGGGCTGGTTTGCAGCCGAGTGTGAAGCGGCTGGGATGAAGATCAGCTCCTCCAAATCCGAGGCCATGGTTCTCGACCGGAAAAAGGTGGTTTGCCCTCTCCAAGTGGGTGGAGAGTCCCTGCTCTAAGTGGAGGAGTTCAAGTATCTCGCGGTCTTGTTCATGAGTGAGGGGAGGATGGAGCGTGAAATTGACAGGCAGATCGGTGCAGCTTCAGCAGTGATGCGGTCGCTGTATCGGACCGTTGTGGTGAAGAGGGAGCTGAGCCGAAAGGCAAAGTTCTCAATTTACCGGTCAGTCTTCGTTCCCACCCTCACCTATGGTCATGAGCTCTGGGTAATGACCGAAAGGATGAGATTGCGGATACAAGCGGCAGAAATGAGTTTCCTCCACAGGGTGGCTGGGCACTCCCTTAGAGATAGGGTGAGGAGCTCAGTCACACGGGAGGAGCTCGGAGTAGAGCCGCTGCTCCTTCACGTTGAGAGGAGCCAGTTGAGGTGGCTCGGGCATCTTTTCCGGATGCCTCCTGGATGCCTCCCTCGGGAGGTGTTCTGGGCATGTCCCACTGGGAGGAGGCCCCGGGGAAGACCCAGGACACGCTGGAGGGACTATGTTTCTCGGCTGGCCTGGGAATGCCTTGGGGTTCCCCCAGAAGAGCTGGAGGAAGTGTGCGTGGAAAGGGAAGTCTGGGAGTCCCTGCTTAGACTGCTGCCTCCGCGACCCGGCCCCAGATAAGTGGAAGAAAATGGAATGGAATGGAAGTTGAGATAAGGCTGTAGGTGACACATTTGTTTTATAAAGTTAATTTAACCTCAACCATTAACCCTGTCCTTAAACCAAACACATCGAATGACCCATCACAGCAGGGGTCCCTCCTCACCGACATTTAAGCATTAACCTTTGAGCTTATGTTACATGTCATCTCAACAGTAAAATACGCTCATTAAAGAAATAGTTAGGTAAGGTAAAAGGTCATGTATCTGTCCCTGGTGATTCCTTCTCTACATTTGACCCATCTTTCAACCAGTGACACTAAGACTAACTGTCAGGAGCAGTGGGCGCTCGGGGTTTCATCTCAAGATCTTGATCTTGGTCTGGACTGGCTTTGTTGGAGGATGATCTATTGTGCATGTTTTGGGTTGAAAAATTGAGTGCCTGAAGAAAACCCACCCACACAAAAGATACAAACTCCACACAGAAATGGAGTAAAAAAAAAACAAACATTGTTGCGGTGAGGCGAGAGTGTTAGCCTCTCAACAACTAATGATGCACTCTCAACGGCAACCAGAATAAAAGCACTTGATGAGTTACATTACACCACTTGAACTATGCATATACTCTTAAACAAAACAACAGGTTAAAAGTGTCTGTTTGAGGGGCATTACAGGGCATAGCGTAGAGAATACTAATACTAGATCAAACTGGAAGCATAACAGGACAATTGGATATCTGGTTTCCTGCACATTTAAATAGTGCATACACATACATATAGCCCTTTAAGGCGGTGGCCCTGTGACATGTGTGCATTGTACGCCAATGGACTATCCAACCATCAACAGTCTCAGATAAAAATCCAGTGCCGTGGAGTTAATACTGGAACCACAAACATTCTGGCCAAAAATAATAAAACTGTATTAGTCTTTTATGGCTCTTTTCCAGATGCTGAAAATCACTTTACCACTTTGATCATTATTCATTCACTCCACACTTGGTGATAGTAAGATACTACTACAGCCACAGCTGCCCTGGAGTAGACTAACAGAAGTTGAGCTGCCAATCTGTGCCATCAGCCCCTCTGACCACCACCAACACTCACTCACACACCGTAGTCATATTAGTCAATGTGGGTGAAGTGCATTGCCTAAGGACATAACGATCAATTTTTGCACCCACTGTGGCACCTGGTATTCCCAGCGGTCTCCCATCCAAGTACTAAACAGGCTCTGCTAGGCTTAGCTCCTGAGATCTGAAGAGATCAGACTTTGGCCACAGTCGCACTTAGTGGGTGAATCTTTCCACCAACTGAGAAATTAAAGCCAAGTTAGAACATTCCCTTTTTAAAGGGTGGTCATTTATCTTATAGCATTGTAAAATATAGCATAGTAATAGTTCTTTCTGGAAGTATGGCTGTCTTGAATAGGCTAAATGCGATGAGATACAGCCATTAAAGTCACTACCCTACGCTTTGCGAAATGTCAAGGGCAAGTTGGCCTTAATGTGAGAATAAAACAGCCCGCACGGACCTCATGACATTTCCAGGGCACGAGGTTTTCACCAACACAACCTTTTATCCAAACTCCCATCGCTGTGTATGTGCTTTCTTTTACATGCTGCTTATCTCAAACACATTTGTCATACATTAAGTACAAAACATAGATACATAGATATAGGACAGGAAAGAGCTTGTTTTCCCCCATGTTCTAAAATGAACATGTGAACTGTCCTATCCATCGCTGTCTACAAGCAGCGCCTGGCTCCCTGCAAGCTGACAACTGTAATTTAATGACAACTCGGTTTGCACAATAAAACAATAAGGCGTATAGATATAGTATGATGTGTTCTGTTGAAAAGCCTGTTACCTTGACTGTGATGGATGGGTGCTTGTCTGATGGCCCCACACTCAACAAAGAGAAATGTTTATGGCTTTTGGTACATGTGCGCGATCATGCATGTATAGGTATTTGCATGTGCTTTTCCGAAGGAGTCAACAAAAGGCGAAGTGTACATTAGGGAAAACAAATAGTACAGGGGAGGAGAAAGAAATGGCATTATTTTTGTAACCTGTGCAGTCTTTGCTCAGAAGGATACAGGGCTCAAAGTTAGATATAAATTATGATATGGGATATTTTAGATATGCAGGAATTACAATCTGTATACATCATGGGACCTGCTTTACTTAAATATGCACTGTATTACTTTTTGGTTGGGGTCCGTCAGCTGGTTATTGTCACTACTCTGCTTAGAATGTTCCACAGTATGACATTAAAAAGCATTACCTAATATTTATTCAATTACAGATGGTTTTATAGCTCTAAAATACCTAGAAAAACAGGCATTCTCTCCACAGATCTGACCTGTAACTTGGTCTGGTGTAGTCTACATGAAGGTAGAGAGATTTACTACCAGAGATTTACTAACATTCCAGACAAATCAACATCTCCATAAAGAAAAGCATTTAACGGACTCTCCACCAGAAAAGCTACACAATGCACAATCAAGTTATCATGATGTAAAACCTTTATTATTAAATCAACAGTTTAAAGTTCAGATTTGAGCTAAAATGGGTTTATGTCAGAGTTTAGATTAAGTTTAGGCAATATACTTCAAATACAGTGCTCAGCATAAATGAGTACACTCTCTTTGAAAAAGTAACATTTTATACAATATGTCAGTGAATAAAAAAAATGTTTGCAAAATGTGCACAGACTAAGTTTAATACAGCATCTGTTGAACTTAGGACAGGGTTAATAATATAACTTAGATTACATAATTTTCAGTTTTAGTGGAATTGAGGTGGTGCAAAAATTAGTACATCCCACAACAAAAACTACTACATCTAGTACTTTGTATGACCTCTATTATTTTGAATGACCGCTTCAAGTCCACTAAGCATGGAATAAACAAGTTAGCAACATTTGACAACATCAATCTTTTTCCATTCTTCAACAGTGACCTCTTTCAGAGACTGGATATTGATGCTTAACTTGTCTCTTCAGAATTCCCCAGAGATGTTTAAGTGAGTTCAGATCAGATGACATCCTTGGCCACGGAATCACTCTCACCCTGTTCCTCTTCAGAAAGCCAGCAAGGGTCTTATGCTACGTTCAGAATGTAGCCTGAAGTGACCCAAATCAGATTTTTTGGCCCCTATGTGACCTGTACCTGATCTTTTAATGACAGTCTGAAAGACACAGATCCAATTTTTTCAAATGCGACCCAGGCCACTTGGATATATGTGGTCCTGAAACCGATACATAGCTGATCTTTTGACATGCAACTTCAGTCTGAATGGCCAAAGCGCATTCATCCAACCTACACGTTATCATCAAGCCACAAACGTCACTATTCTGCGCTGAAGTAGGCGAAAATTGTTAATGAACTCCGTGTCACTGAAGCGAAGCACATCGCCACTCACCACTCTTGGCTACATCTCCACATCCACACGTTCCTTTCTACGGACGTCACTGCCACTGCCCCACAAAACACCACAGCCAAAAACCTCGTCCTTCTCCTTCTCAATCTCCTCCTTAAAACAAGTAAGTTGTACATGTTCTGGCTCCTGTACGAGAGGAACTTTAAAATCACCAGATGCTCAAAGCTCGTGTCCATGTTTGGACAACTTCCATAAACACAGAGCACGCTCGTTGTGGTTGACGTCATCGTGTCCTCCATTGCGCATGTGGGACAATTTCGGGCCGTTTAATGTTCACACTGGAGTTCACATACAAGTTGCATTTAATTGGAAATGTGAACGACCTCGCAAAAACATCGGATTTCACAAAATTCAGAATTGAGCATTAAGCCCTACAGTCTGAACGTAGCCTTAGACATGTGCTTAGGGTCACTGTCATGTTGGAAATAATGGAGGCTATACAAAGTGCTAGATGTTGCAGTTTTTGTTGTGGGATGTACTCATTTTTGCACCACGCTAATTTGACTAAAACTGAAAATTATGTAATCTAAGTTATATTATTAACCATACTTTTTTGTCCTAAGTTCAACAGATGCTCTGCACATTTTGCAAATATTTTTGTGTTCATTGACATATGCTGTAAAATGTTACTTTTCAAAGGATGTATACTCATTTATGCTGAGCAGTGTAGAGGGTCTTTCTGATAGACCAGTGTGCTGCTTACACGTACCATGTTTCATATGCCTACATTCTTCTTCTTGTGATGTTACGGTGATGTGTCTTGCCAGCTGATTTACATAGCCCCATTCTCTTACCTGCACTGATAGTGGAATTGCGCCATCTGCCGTCTTATCGAGGACAAAATCGCAGATTTTTGAAAGTTGATAGACCCCCTCATCCCAGTTAATTGTCCTGTGGGCTCATTTCTAGATCTCAGTAGCCCCTAAAATCCAACGTTTGTGTTTGTTGTCCAAAACCACACCAGAAAATAAGACAAATGTTAGCGTATCTGAAAGACAAGATAAACCCAGAAAAAAAATCCAATGTCTTAATAAAATGTGATAAAACAGTATATAGGTGAAACAGGGAGAGCTTTTAGCATACGCAAGACAAGAACACAAAGCACAATGTGAGAAAGAAACAAGAGGTGCAAATACAAGAGAGACACAGAAAAGTCAGAGCAGGAGAACCTCAAATCAGCCATCACAGATCACTACAGGAGAAAGAGACATTGAGAAAGCACAAAAATAATTGGAACATTGGATTAAGAAAGCTATTGAGATGTGTGCGTGCGTGTGTGTGTGAGTTTGTAGAAAAGGTGCAGTAATTGAATTGGGATGGCATTCTTAAGCGCCGGAACTTTTATTTGTAGTTGTGAGAAGCAATTATGAAAAAACATTCCAAAAACAGTAATTAGTTTGAATTAGAAAAGCAATAATTACAGTTTTGATTTTATGAAATTAAATCGTTTTGTTTGTGTTATTTTCCAATAACAATTAAATATCAGTTTTTCAACATCATAACAAGCTGTTTGAGCTGTTTCTCCATTTAGTCACATGAAATACTGCATTATATCTGAAGATTTCATTTGCAAAAACAGATAAGTGTCATTTGAAAAAGTAATCGGATGCTTGCAGTTTACTCTCAGTATACAAATCTATTTTATTGCTATCAAAATATAAGTACATCCCTTCTTGATAAAATCCACTCTACATTATTGTTATTGCTAATATCTCAAATACATGGTAACAAAAAGAAAAACACCTTTTGGCAATTTTCCAAAACTGAGATATTGCTGAGTTTTTGCTACTGAACTCTTCATTTCCTTTCCCACCATCTAGACTTTGCCCTTAGAAACACCAATACTGGTTGTTGACAAGAACAGAATGGCCCGTGATATGGCGAATGCGTGCTGTGCTGCCTGTGTAAGCAGATTGCTGTATTCTATGTAAATTTTAACCTTTTGCTGTGGTGCTAGCTATCGACTGTGTAGACAGTCCAGATGACAAGACAAGTCCAACCAGAGACAGAGACGGGAGGACAGAGGGACAGGCATTGCGGGGTTGTCAGCTCTGACTAATTGAGCAGTGGAGTGGTGTGTTTACATTGACAGAGCAGAGAGAGGCAGAGCTGAGATCCATTAATCAGATTCTTACACACATGACGCCCACTTTGAAGACTACAAATAACCATCCGTCATCTTTGTGATCGGACAGGAAGGACAGGCACTGTAATTGCCACTACCTCTGATGAATCCTGAAAAACACAGGAGCAGATGTGTTTAGGACGGGGTGGGAGGAAATACACAGACACTCAAAGTCAATGAGGACACAGGCTAGTTCTCCAAGATCCATTAGTAACAAAATATGTCTCGTACAAAGGTGTAATGGAGCGCTTTTATATTAGATCAAGTTCAGTCTTTTTTTATTTTTTTATTATCTGGTTTGATTTGAACTATATACCATCCATAGACATCCATAGACACAGCATTCCAAACAGGAAGTGAGCATGTTGCTGCTTCCAGCTCTATGGATTCCAGTGACTTGAAATTGTCACCCCTCTCTCTGTTGCCTCATCGTTTTGGTCTTAAAATGTTTGTATTAACCCGCACTACTGTACATGATTCTGGTGTTTTGATGGGTGCTATGGTGCACACTCCTTTAGTCTATTTCTTATGCAGTCTATAAAAACATATCCATGGAAACAAGCAGAACAGAAAAGCTGCTTAGTGCACCTTTAAGTTTCTCATTAGAATATTTTCATTAATGCCAAATTTATGCCAATAACCTAGAACTTTCTTTTGACTATGTGGAAATTGTATAAAAGTCACCCGAGACAGTATATATAAATGTACATTTATGTAAAATCCCTCAGTCGTACTGGTAAAATCCATAGCAAAAAAAGAAATTCAATTTGTCAACTGGACAAAAAGATGCTTGTTTGGTTCTGGTCAAAATGCTGGTGGACACTTCCTTATATCTGCTTGTACCTACTGAAAACACATAGGTGTGTTTCAGAGTAGTTTCATTGTAGTTAGATTCTCCCTTCAGACAGATGTAAGGAAATGTCCACCAGCGCCTGACCAGAACTGAAGAAACAGCTTGGATGAGCTGTGAAACGTATTCAAACAAATAAACTTTTGTCGAGTTGACAAATTGGATTTCTCCTTTTGCCATAAATGTACATGACTAACCTGCTAGCCGTGGTGTTCCAAATAGGAAGTGATCATGGATGCACTTCCGTCCCCATCGACTCTAGTTCCATTTCACTTTATTTTGAAAGAGATTGCCCTTATCTCTGTAACTGCTGCTGTCAGGCTCTTAATTTTGGTCTAAATATGTCCCTATTAACCCGCTTTACATGATCCTGGTGTTTGTCCTTGAATCAATTCCTCTTCCTAATATGGAACTCCAAATTCACCCCTGTAACTGCTAGCCTCATGAGCTTTATTTGACTGGAGCCAAATGCTGTGGGTGATGTCACACTCCCTTAGTCCACTCCTTTATCCAGTCTATGCCTGCGCCCTATAAGGTGCATGAATAATGGCTATGGCTGTGCATGCTCTTGTCATCAGATTACAGCAGGTCGCGTGGGCACGGTTCAAAGGACAATAGTGTAGAGCCCTGTGGTAAAAGGTGAGGAGGGTCTTATTGCTGTAGCCCGGATCACTGCTCCTCTACGCTCAGGTCAGGGGGCACTAACTGTATGTCTTATGGGAGAAGGCACTCATACAGGGGGCAGTGAGCAGAGGGGAGGACAAGAGGGAAAAAGAGTGAAGAAGAAAAGAAACGAGCAAAAGAGCAGAAATACAATTAAAAAGAAGACAACGAAGTACACAAAGTCACATAATTATGAACATAAAGTAAAACATGAAGAAGAAGATGAAGTAGAAATGAACTGGAAGGCAAAAAAAGAGGAAGAACAAGTTGAAATAAAAGATAAAGAGAAAATAGAGGAGGAAGTAAAAGGTGAAAAAAAGGTAAAGTAGAAAAAACAAAATAGAAGATGAAGTAGCAGATGTACAAAAAGACAAAAAACACACACATAAATACACAAAGTAAAAGATGGGAAAGAAAACTAAGTAGAAAAGAAATAAGACTGACAAAGAAGAATACAAACAATAACATGCAATTTAGTAAACAATCTGTTTTGATTTCATGTATTGTTATTTTATGGTTTTGCATGTACTGATTTTCTATTTTTGCAAAATCAAATTGACCATTGGGTTTTTTTCTTTCTGTGCATCACTCTGGACACACTCACTAAAATGTGCTAAAAATTTGGGTAAAGCAATTTTTATCTTCTCATTCCTCATTTGATAACATAGTGAAGGACGTAAATATGATTTTGAACCAGCAGCAGATTCATTTGGATAAAAAGTTAAATCCTTTTGCTTTTGATCCAACCATTTACAAATTATTGCATTATTGCAGTTTTTAACACCATAAGAAACTATTTGCAGAGATTGTATTGTCTCCACCACACCTGTACGCTTCGTATGACCTGGCACATTTACACCCCGCCCCCTTTTACCTACAGTGTGTGCACGATTATGGAACACACTCATGTGACAGGTGACTCAGTAACAGGAGCAGGCAGACAATCGTGCTCCTGTCTGTCTCCTCTCCACTGGACTGATGGGCAGGCAGAGCGGGCGGCCATGACAGGCGGAAGTAACATGTTTTTTCTCTGCCGCTAACCCTCAGTGACATATGCTCCCCGACAGGCCCCGCCCATGCTCCAGCTCCTTGCTAATTATAGCCTCCACACCACGGATTGTGCTAAATGTCACTGATTTTGAAGATGGTTTCAAAATCCGTTTGGCTGGTTGATGCTTTAGCCTGGATCTGTTATTTGGTAATGATTCATGTAATATTTTTGTGATGCTTGGTGTAACACATGATGCGTTTTCAGATAAAAAGCCTTATGAGCCATTGGTTTTGATTAATCGAGTTATAATTTTGGAAGAGAGGAGAGCTGCCGTGTTTTATTCTGGGTAGACTCCATCAGAGAGTGTAATAGGGAGTAATGAGGTATAATGTTGTGGAAATGCACAAAAGAGCATTAACAGTTTGGTTTCGCAGGCTCAGACTGACAATATATATTACTGAAGTGATCGGGACTAGAACAATGGCAGTGCATTTGAATGGAGCAAGGATATAACAGGAGCTATGTCCTTCTTCAACACAGTTTTTTCACACTGAAAAGCAAAACCCAGCAGATAGCCTTTGCCAGTCAAAACCACATGTTTTGTCAGAACAGAAGAGGGGCTGACTGATCCAGTCAAATAGTGCAAATATTTTGCACAGGTAAAATTATTTTCATGTGAACAGGCCATTTTACACTTTGTTTTTGTTTAGTGCCTTCTTAAGGTGTCTGCTCAAAATTGTGTGTCAGAAGTCAGGTCGGTTTTTCCTACCAATGTATCTGTCAGAATTATTTCTTGAATAGGACTCCCTCTGCCTTGTCCATATCTGACCATCCCCTGTGGATTGAGTTTGACCTTCATCCCTCGGGCAAAATATCACAGCTCCAGGGTCATCTCAATTGTTTTAAACAAGGGATTTTGATTGCTGGGTGAGGCAGTCCCTCATTCTGTTTGAATGCAGAAGGTTCAGTTGGGTTTACTTTTTTTCATAATGTGAACATAATTTCACGTTCTAATGTGAGATACCCAAATTAAGGTGCCCCCAAATGAACTTCTTTCAGAAGCAGTCTCATAAACATTCTTATTAATCCATTCTTCTGTTTCTGTGACCTTTGACACTGTTTGGACTATTATGCTCACATTTGCCTCTTTGCTCATTATCTCTACATTTTCCATAAAATCAGCCCAGACTTGGGTCATTTTTGATTGAAACCATGAGGACTGTGACAACAGTGGTGTAAGAGAAGGCAACTGAGACACAGTGTGTAAAACAAACAAACAAAGGGATGAAACCCAACACAAATAAACATCAGCATTCAGGCTCTGATGCTTAAGTGGTGAGAAAGTTTTATCAGTGCTTGTGGACACACTCCATAAATAAAGCTTGTGGACAGCTCCATAAATAAGGGAATAGGCATGCCAGAGAATGCAATTAGAGATGGAAAACAACTGATAGTTGTAATCATTATAGTAATAGTAATATTAACAGTGATAACGATAAATAGATTCATAATAATAATGAAAAGAGACTGCATCAATTTCAACTGGTTAATGGTTTATTGGTTTCATTTGTGCAGCAAACACATCTTGTCTATCATAAACCACTGCACTAGCACAGGCACAGGCACAGGAAGCCTCTTCATGACATACACTATATATGTGTAATAATATATGTGCAATATGGGCCATTATGCAAAGGGTCACCCTCTAACATCCTGCTCTATCTGTTATGGTGAACCCTGCTGGAAATGATGTAATAACAAGCTGTGAGCGGGTACAAAGAGACCTGGCAGAGGCTTGCTTTTCATACAGCCTCCGGACAAATGAAGTCTGATCAATTTTTGTCTGGTGTCCACTACACATCATTAGTGCTTGGTTCCAATAAGCCTGTATGGTACAATGACTGGCATGTCTGTCCAAAAAGAATCCAGAGGGGCTTCTTGCTGTGAGTGAAGAGCTGTCAGTGTCTGGGCAGTGCACCAGTATCATCACATGAGATGCTAATGGCTGTTCACATTAGTGGCTTTTGTGCTTGCTGGCTGGCATTGGCACCGTTATGGGAAACTATAGTGACCAGTGTGAGATTAGCTTTAAAACATAGACCAAATGGTTCTTTGTACAAATATACAGCAGGTCTACAAGTTTCAGAGATGTATTGACTGTGATCGCACGAATGTTGTAATTTTAGTACCAAGTGTAAAAGGATGGTTATAGACATTGACTATGTTAGAGGTCAATATTCACTTACTTTTACTCACACAACAATTTAATTTCTGTATTTTTTAAATAACTTTAAATGTTACCCTAACTGAACTTAGCCATGTTATAATCCTCAGAAACATACCTGGAGTTGTGTTTTGTTTTAGTCACACGTCACACTTGAGTAATCCTGCTGCCTGCATCCCCGAAGTTCAAAATGTTCTGTTCCACTTTGTCATTAAGTAGTAGTTAAAAGGTTAACAGCTATTTTGAGCCCCAATTGAACTGCTTACTCTTTTAAACACTAGAACAACCTTAAGTTGTTGCTTTTATTTTTGAATATTTTTAATTGAAGTTAGTTGAATTATTAAAAGGAACTTAGTCTTTATTGATCCACAAGGGAAATTATTTGGACACATCTCAGTATATTATATAATTATATAACAGAGTAAAAGAGTAAAAAATATGAATGGTTATAATAAATTCTAAATAAGTAGCAAAAAAGATAGCTAGAAACAGGTGTCAAATAAGACATCAAAATAACAAACAGAAAAAAACAAAACAAAAACAAAAAAACTGAAAAATTATTAATTTATATAAGAGGTCACGGGAAGACATGATGATTGACAGGACATGGGGTTATTCGTTATACAAGGGTGGGTTGTTGTCCAGTTGTAGGGACTATTATCTGTTACATAAGGATGAGTTGTTGTACAGTTGTAGGGAGTATTATCTGTTAAATAAGGGTTGAGTTGTTGAACACTTGTATGGACTATTATCTGTCCCTCTATAGTCTGGTTCAGTGGGTAAATTTGCAATCAGTGTCCTGTACTTCAGCTTCCATCCATCTGTGATACACCCAACCACTGCAGAGTCATTAGAGAACTTCTGCAAGTGGCAGAACCTGGAGCTGTACTGGAAATCAGAGGTGTATAGAGTGAACAGAAATGGAGACAGAACTGTACCCTGGGGGGCTCCTACATTACTGACCCCAGTATCAGACAGGGTACTCCCTGTCGTACATACTGAGGCCTGCCTGACACGTAGTCTGTAACTCAACTGACAATGGAGGAGACATGGATGACATCCATCCTGAGCAGCTTCTCACTCATCAGAAAGGGCTGGATTGTGTTAAAGGCACTGTGGAAATCAAAAAACAATATCCTCACAGAGCCCTTAACACCATCCAGGTGTGAGTGAGCCCGGTGCAGAAGATAGATTACTGCATCATCCGTGCCTAAATGGCGCTCATAGGAAAACTGTAGAGGACCCAGAGATGATGCCATGGGTGAGCTAGAACAAGTCTCTCAAACACAATGTTCAGATGGAATAGGCTTCTTGGGCACTGGCACAATGCAGGAGGTCTACCATAGCACTGGTATCCTTTCAAGCTTCAGACTCAGTGTGAAAAGAAAGTGCAGGATTTCAGTGAGCTGTACTACACATGTCCTCAGCACTCGGGAACTGAATTTCCTTCTTCACTGTTTCACTTTGACTCCTGCACGACATCCTCTGCGTGTCCTCCTCCATAGTTCCACAGGAATGTCAGGTTTAACTCCAAACAACACTGGGGACTTGACCAGTGAAAGAACGTGCTCTCTGGAATATACAATAGGCTGTCTGCACTGCTGGGACACACAACTAAGAACAAAGTGGCCAGCCAAAAAGACAGAAAAAAGACAAAAATGTTCCAACAGCATGGTGATTGTTTAATTGGATGAATAAAATCTTAAAGTTCAAACAAGAATAACTTAAAAAGGTAGTGATTTTCAGGGAATCTTCAAAAGCTACTGTGTCCTACTGCCACTCTCTCAGGCACTCACGGCATGAATAATATGTCTAATATCTGCTGGTACACTGAAAAAGGAGGCAGTTTCAATTAGGCTAATAGTTGCATTTTCAAAGTTCAGGGAAATCCAGGGTCAAAATGATCAAAAACTTATTTAGTGAAGGGGTATGGAGTTTGAAAACACAGTGGAGCCCTTTCTGTATTACCACTTAATGACATCACAAGGTGTCTTTTCAGTTTGAGAAAATAACTCACCTTGAGTATTTCTGTATTAAACATGAGAATGAAACAAAATACAACTCCAGATGAGGACAACATTATAACATAGATTAAAATAGTGCAATATTGGCTCTCTAAGGTGATCTTGGTCCTTAGGCTACATCAGCCATTTATTTTGATTAATGTCAGAACTTGTGTCATGAATTTATTTAGGAATGAGAATTGATTGTAAGCTCAGACTAGTTTTGTATTTAATAGATTCTCCTATTAGCAATGTCCTAAAAAATAATTATCATAAGAGAAATTCCAGAAAATATCATCGTGCCTTGTCAAAACCAGTAATATTTAGTTTTATTCAAAGCACATTATTCATCATATTTATGCAATTTCTGTGGCTTTTTAATTGCTGCAGAAGTACTAGATGTTCTTTTGTTAAACCTTATTTATACAGTTTGTACTAGCTCTGGATTTGGTGAGGCCTTCATGTGGAACGCTGAGTGAAGGGGTGGTACTCTGAATGGCAGTAGTCCTACATGCTTGGTTTGGCGCGCCCTGGTGGGAATGGGACCAATATAAAAATGTTAATGGTGTGCTCCACCAGTTCAGCTGTGGGACCAGATATGCAAATGTCCTCTTGAAGAATTTGGGCAACCATTAATATCATTAAATGGGACCACCGTATAAGCATGGCGCATAGGCTGAATAACACCGCTCAAGTCTGTTCATGGTTCAGTGATGACTAAAGGGAAAGAAAAGCGCATTCAGCACAATAGTAATAACTTTTATGACAGCAGCAAAGTCCCACAAACTCTGCTCTGGTCTTTGAGAGTTGGGTTCATAAACTCATCACAGTGAATAATTAGGATGCTTGGAATGCATAAGGTAAGTGAGGAATAACTTAACTGCAAACTGTTTAAAATGAACTAACTCTGTTTTTCAAATTTTAAGACTGTAAAAATAAGGTAAAGCACCTTTCCAAGAGCGGTATGTCTGCGCTTTGAGCCTGGGTTGCAGTGCAATTTGCATAGAGGCTATATACAAGTTTTTCTTATTCTCCTTATATGAACAGGCCATGTTTCATGTGAAAGCTCAGGACCACTAGAATTCACACACTGCAGAGGCTGCACTAGCACTCAGGCTGCCCAAAAGGAGCAGCTGTAATGGAGCAGCAGTGGAGGGGACCCAAGCATAAAGAAATCAAAAGATTAAAATGGGAATGTGAATGTTCACTTTTTCCCCCTTTAAACTATAATTTATTGCCTGTTGGAATCAAATGTAATGAGAAAGAAAAAGATACAGCTGAATAATAATCTTAAACTTACTAGTATTGCAAATAATCAATAATCACAAAAATAAAAATACAATACAAAGTTCCCCATATGAAAAGAAATGAGTTTTTTGATGCTTAGATGCGAAAATAGTAGATAGTAGTATACTGTAGTAGTATAAGTCTTAATTTTGCTCTACTTATTGAGTCAAAATGTAAATATTGATACGATATAGTTTGCGATATAACATATAGTTACCAAATATCTTTATCTCATATCATGCGGCCCTTATTAAATGTATCAGACTACGCATTGCATTCATTCATTACTGTGTGTGAGGCTGCATGATAGTTTGGTGGTCATACAGACATGGACAAAATTGTTGGTACCCCTCTGGTAATGAAAGAAAAGTCACTGAACTAACCTGAAACTGAGAAAAGCAATAATAAATCAAAATTTACTGAAAAATAACCAATGAAAATCAGACACTGTTTTTGAATTGTTGTTCTCTACACAAGCACAACATCGGCCCCTGAGGACTACTAGGAAAATGCCCGGTATGCCTGATTACCAGTCCAGGTCTGCCCAATGCCCAGGTCTGATTTAAGTTTTAAAGCAACTGGACTTCAGCAGTGAAACTGGCAACCCCCAATGAGAGACTAATGAGAGGCTCATTCTGCTTTCTGATTAGATAATCACCACCTATACCTAAAATCTGAGAACACAGTTAGGTCATGTTTAGTATACTCAAAATCAAAATGTTACATATGGTTTCTTTCCCTTTACAAATACCCACTTAATTGCATGACAGCAGCTAATGATCATATTAATTAAAAATAACACATGGATCTATTTTTCTTTTCTTCTTTTTTCTAGGCATTAAAAATGTGTGGATGTTCTTTTGTAGCACATGTTTCAAGATGCATTTATAGTGTTATAAATGTAAGCACTGAAGTGATCAAAAGAAGTACAAAACATTCATGAGTACATTAGAGAGGATACTGAGTGGGTCCAACATGGACCTATGAAAAGTAATGTTTTTCTTTTTCTGAGAAGGAGATGGCTGAAACATGAATCCCTCAAACTTGTATCAATGAAACAAAGTACTCAAGTGCCAGGTTGGAAATTACAAAAACTTATTTCGACCTTTATAGGAGTTTTAAAGTTGGACAATGGACGGTGGAGTATTTTCTGTCTGAGGGAAGAACACAGCCAGTAGAACAAGTGTCTTTGAGTTACTTTTGTTACCTAAGTAAAAATACAGACCACAGAGCAAAAAAATACTCACTTAAAAGTAAAAGTGTCACATGAGAAAATCTACATAAGTGAAAGTATTAAAGTACCTTATTTAAGAATGTAATTAAAGAATAAAAAGTGTTTCATGCAGATTTGAGATCTAATAAAACTTCAAATGTAGTGATTTTGATAAAGATTTGAGATGAAACTTTTTTTCTAGCTGTTTTTATTTCTATATTTTGGTTGCTCAAACTGTGAATGTGTTACAAAATAAACCCTCTGGCATTTTAGCAGGTCTCAAACAATCATAAAAAAAACTTTTCAGAGCACTTAAAATGTAATGCAGTAGAAAGTACAGATATCTGCTCTCAAATGTAATGAAGTAAAAGTAAAAAATAACCTCTTTAAAATGTACTTAAGTGTAAATTTTAGGTATCTTTACTTTACTTAAGTACAGTACTTCATTACATTCTTCCACTAGTGTTAAACCTGTGTGAATGAAACAAAACACAGCTCTGGGTATATTGTTGGTGAGGAAACAACATTATAACACAAATCAGAAAACAGCATGATATGGGATCTTTAAAAGGTACATTGTTTAACTTTTCAGCTGGAGGTTGCATCAAATGCTTTTCTTTACGGAAATGTTGCTGCTTTGTCTGGAACGTTTCCCAATATGGTATTAAAACTTTCTAGCTTCATGGAGATGACACTAGTCCAAGTTACAGGTCAGATCTGTGGAGAGACAATCCGCTCACATTCAGAATGTCTGTATTTCTCAGTATTTTTGAGTTATAAAATCACCCGTAGATTAATAAATGTAAGGTAGTGCTGTTTAATATCATACTGTGGAACATTCGAGAGAGGGTAATGACATATCCATAGAAACAGGATGGGCCCTCCAGAAATGTTACACAATGCACCTTTAAAGTCTTTTGAAACTTTTGACCTGGTCTCTCCTAACCTGTGCACATTGTTTTTCGGACCTGGTCCATTTGGATGCTGATCGTATGGGTGCTCCAAACAGCCCTTCCCCACCGGAGGTCACTTTGAAATAGAATAGATTTTTCTAGATCTCACCGAAGCCTTAGGGAAGGTTGCTTCATTAATCACAGCTAAATGCCACTGTCTGCCTGTCTCCTCCTTTACCCAACCAGCAGCCTCAGATCGCATCTCTGATTGATACTGATAATTAATTGTCCTTGGGTGTGGAGCAGCACGTGGTATTATCCAACCTTTAATTAGTTTGTAAAGACTCATTAGGTTAATTCTATGGAGCGGCCGGGTAGCACAGAGGCCAAATGGATGTCTTCCTTCTCTCATGGCCTTTTCGGAGACACGTTTTCGCCGCTCTGTCTTTGCCCATTCACATTGACGTGAGCTGCTCGTGTGCTGATTCACAGCTGGAAATGTCAAGTCACAGAACAGCTGAGGTTTTAGGCAAATGAGAGGAAGCTAAAATGGACGCTATATTTGACAGGAAACGCTGATATTAAAAATGCCAGCGGAAGACTTTCTTAATAATGCTGTAGTAATTTTGGAAAATGTCAAGCAACGTTAGTAAGGCTATTGTGATTGTTTTCACACGAGCCTTACTAACACTGATGTCATATACAGGAAGTGCCTGACTGTGACTGACTTTTTAACTCCATATGCCTTCACTAGAATAATTAGAATTAGCCCTAGAATTGCCCATCTCTCCTGAACTAAAGGTAAAAGGAGCTGTTAACTTGAAAGCTACCACTACACGACATTATAAGGTGCAACAGAGCATTTTGTGCTTTGGAGATGTAAAGAGACAAATAAGGAGAAATAAAAGATTACTCAAACATGTGTGGATGAAACAATGCACAACTCCAGATACAGTCAACTAAAGAAATTATTAGTCGGCTAAAGACATGTCCTGCCTATCGATTGGTCAACTAAAAAGGGTGAGAGGCAAAACTATTATGTATTACAAGTACCCAAATTGCACTCAAAAGCCTAACTCAGATTTTTATGCTGAAAAAGTACTATGGGGAATGTAGGCTATTTGTACTGATACTTTGCAGTGATCAGGCTGGGGGTGTTCTACATGTATCTCTACAGTCTCTCTATGTGTTCAGTAGTTACTATGGTGACAAAAAGCAAAGACAAAAAAAAGTTTGAACAAAAACACAAGAACAAAATGTATTTAAATAACACAATTTTGATTCACTAACTTCTCCTTTCTGCTGTTACTCCATATAAATCCTTATTATCTAAACAAAATTATTAGTTGATTTGTACACATTATGGTTGATTAAGACCCCCCCCCCCCCCCCCCCCCCCCCCCCTCCCCTTTTTGTTTAAAAATCTTACCTCAAAATGTTGTCTCACACTCCTGAGTCGCCCCATATCCTTTACTTGTGTGTTTTTTTGGGTAGTTGTTTACTAGTAGCCAATTAAAACAATTAGATTTTCTTATAATAATATGAGGGTTTCATCCTGCTGCTCCTACCCCTCCATTTCTGCTGCCTCTCCCCTTCTCTCCTTACCTTATTTGGAGTTTCCTGGGCGGATCCCAGTTACACTCACCTGCTTAGCTCCACTCCTGATCCTCTCCAGTGCCAGATCGTCCCGTCATCTAAGTGGTGAACTTAACTCAGGCTTTGTCTATGATTTCGGTGAATGTTGACGATTTATAGACTTTTTTTGTCCATTCTCCAGTAACTTTGTTTGGAGCCAGCCTCATCTCAGCCGACCTGAACCTGTCCTGTCCCCCCGGAACCTGACTATTTTTCAAGACTATTTTTCTTAATAAATAAGCATATATGGGTCCAACCAGTAGTCATTCTTAACAAATTATGTCAAAATTATTATAGAGAAACATTATTAAAGGTGCACTGTGTAACTTGTCTCCTGGAGGGTCCGTCCTGCTCGTCTCTATTGGGATGTGCCTAGAATGTTCCACAGTATGGCCATAAACTTCAAAACCTCCATGAAGACTTACAAACAGGTTTATAGATTACAGATTTGTGAAGAGGAGGACTCCACTCACAGAAAGAATTTGTTTTTAAGATATTTTTGAGCAATAAATACCACCTGTAGTTGAACAGATGCAAGACAGATTAGTTTAATACCTTAACTTGGACAATTTAAACCAAAGCACTGAGATAAACAGGTTGCTAATCTCCTCCAGAAAAGTTACACAGTTTACCTTTAAGAATGTAAATTGCTTTTAGATTCAAATGCTATTCACTTCCATCTTTCTTTTAAATCTGAAACCATCTCAAATACCCCCTGGTTGGGAAACACTAAGACAACATCAACCATTAATTGCCTACTTTGCCTATATGTATCTGCTAAATTGGAACATGCTGTTATAGTCGATTATTATGTTCCTCTAACCTATGTCATAATGAAGATGAAAACCCCTCATTAAGATCTGAACATCCTCTGACATGATTATACATAATGCTGCCTTCTATCACACGCAGACACTCTTCTTAAAGGGCCCATATTAGGCTATTTTCTGATCTAAGTTATACAGTTATATAGTTTGTTTACTCATCAAAACATATTGGGAGTTGTGTTTTGCTTCATTCACACATGATTAACACACAAACCCTGATTTTAGTTCTCCTTTCAGTCACATCCATCTTGTGATGTCGTGTACAGAAGTGCTTAACTGTGTTTTTAACTCCATACACTTTCACTAGAGCAATTTGGATCATTTCAGCCCTGGAATTGCCAATCTCTATTGAACTAAAGGTGAAAGAAGCTGTTAACTTGAAAGCTACCTCTACACGACCTCACAGGGTGGAACAGAGCACTTTTAGAGATGTAGACAGACTGATAATAAAGAATAACTCTAATATATGTGAATGAAACAAAACACAACTCTAGGTATGTTTTTGATAAATTAACAGGATTATAACGTGACTTGAAGATCACAAGAGTCAATTTAGTGTAATATTGGACTTTCAAGATGCCAACATCCTCTGACATGTGCTTATACATAATGCTATCTTTAATCACACCCAGTCTCTGTTCTTAAAGTCAGTTTTAAACAGCAGTAATGATTCAGAGCCAGACTATTAAAGATTTTACCGTCTTGCCGGATGTTTCAGAGGAATAGAGGAGGTCATGCATTTTACATCTGTTAAGAACAAACCAGAGAACAGGAGACAGGGGAATGCAGAGAAATGTCTACTCATATATTAAGCACAAGGCTGTTCAGATGGAGCACTCGGGAGACGTGGATTTAATAATATTTCATTAAGAACATATAAATTTGTAGGATGCTGTAATATTAATAGTATTGATTTAAACAGTACAGACAGCATCTTGTCTCAAATATGAATAAACTGTCCTACATAATCACCAACATTAACACTGACTCACGAGGAAGTAGGCTTGTTCTTGGTGAGGTACTTGCTCCATCTAGTGGCTGCTTTGAGAACAACATTATACAATCTGATTTTCGTACATGTTCAGTTGAATATAAAATAATGAAAATGATATAGTGCATATAGTTGTAACCTTCCTAGAGTGTCCACCACCTACTTATCTCCATGAAGATGGCATTAAAGGTATAACATATGTATTGAATAAGTACATGATGTAAAATATACATTTCTATATCATGCCCTTCCCATATCAACACACCAGCAGAACTGTCAATCCCCTCCACCTCTCCATCTTCCACTATTTCCCAGCATCAGCCTAGACTTTTAGAGTAATGTTCCCTCTCTACATCATCCTCTTCCTCTGGTAAAATAGTACATTAATTCATGAGTAAAATAAGACTTTATAATCTGTATAACATTTGTCTTGAAACATTCAGAAACTGTGAGCTGTCTCAGGCTCTCAGTCGTTGAAGAACGCTGTGTCTGACTGATCGCTTGTGGGTCTTGGATACTGCCTTCAGCAAAATGACAGTGGCTTTACTGAGGAAGTGGCAAATGAATACAACTTGATTTATGAAGAGACTGATGCTGTCACATTACATTTACTATACACCTGCACATAATGCAGTTGTAAAAATATGAATCTATGCATTTAATTGCCAAGTAAAGTAAAATATTCTGTGTGCTTTTACAAGGATTTTGTAGGTTTGAGTTTGACACTTTACCAGGTGTATGCCACTACTTCTTTCTGACACACACAAAAATAGTTTCAGAATTAAAAACAAAATAGTTTTTCAAAAGAACAAAAACTTGAATTCCTTTGGGAAAGAAATATTTATTAAAAAAAAAATTGCTGTTGGTAAGGGGTGGATTTTTTCCTTTTCACTCAGGTATGTAATAAAATCACACAATATTTTGCCCATGAGTATCCGCAGGGGGGCAAATAATAGCAGCCCAGGCTGTACAAACAAGCATTTACAGTCTAAGTCCATCCCATTTTTGGAAAAATTGCAGTAAATTGCAAATGCATTTGTGCCACTACAAGCCATACATACAACATCAATTATGCAAATGTTGCCTGATGTGGCCCGATGTTATCATATTTTAACATATTTTTTCTTAAGTCATTACAACAGTTTTGCTGCATGGCCATTATGCTCCTGCTGTAGACTGCAGCAGATGGAGCCTGGATTTATGCTCGCTAACCTTTTTATCAATGCCATAAACAAGGTGAAAGAAACTTCATCTTGCCTGCTTCATTTGAGAATAATCAGTTCAGTCTGGCCTGTGTCAGCTTCTAAATGGCCCTTTGAAGATGGCTGGCTCTCCACATTAGCTTGTTTTAATGTGAGTGAATTGGAATAGGCTCCATCATAAAGTGCACATATGGAGCTGAAACTGGTATAGTGTGTTTTATGGTCTGCAGTGGGTTTAAGCATAATTGATTTTATCCGTAAGTGCTGCTCATGCTGTGCAGAGGTAGTAATGGAGGTCTAATAGTTATAAAAACTCAAGTATAAATATCACTTTGCATTGTGTAACTTTTCTGGCAAAGGGTCCATCAAGTGCTTTTCTCCATGATGATGTTATTGTCTGAAATGTTTCACAGTATGGTGTTCAGCCTTTCTATCTTCAAGGAGACCAAACCAGACCAGATTACAGGTCAGATCTGTGAAGAGGCAACCCTGCTCACAGTCAGAATGCCGGTTTCTTTGAGCTGCAAAACCACCTGTAATTGAATACATGTAAGGTAGAGAGCTGTTTAATGCTGTACTGTGACACATTCCAGGCAGAGCAGTGACATAAAGCAGGTGACGAACACTCCACCAAGAAGTTACACAATGCAACTTCAAATAAATGTATTAAAGTCATTTTAAACCAATATTGTTAAATGGAAGAAGGCACATGAATATCCTCCAACATGTGCATAAACATAATGCTATCTTCTATCACGCGCAGTCTCTGTTCTTAATGTCAGTTTTAAAGAGCAGTAATGATTCAGACTATTATAAGATTTAACCGTCTCGCCGGATGTTTCAGAGGAATAGAGGAGGTCATGCATTTTACATCTGCTAAGAACAAACCAGAGAGCAGGAGACAGGGGAATGCAGAGAAATGTCTACTCATATATTAAGCACAAGGCTGTTCAGATGGAGCACTGTTCAGATGGAGAGACATGAATTTGAGAACATTTCATTCAAACATATGGCTTTGGAGGATGTTGTTATATTACCAGATGAAATAGGAGTCTCTCAGCAAAGTGCACTTCCTCCAGCTCCTGCCAAACCTTTATGTGTGGGAGGTTGTGACACATTTACAGAAAGTTTAGTCATAGCCACCCCTCATGTAAACACAAATACGTTTTTATTGGTTAAAAACATTTGCTTACTTGAACAATTGAAAATAACTATAAAGAGAGAGAGATATGTCAGGATATTTCACTTTTACAAGGTCATCGAGTAAGTGCCTAGTATCTAGCACACAATGCAATATTTGGACAGGTTTGGGGAAAAAAAAACAAAAAAACAAAAAACCCAACAACCTTCATGAAAATGCCTCAAAATAGCCCCAATTCACCCCATGTTCTCAAAATTGTTGAATCACACAATCCTCCCACATCATCCTGTTTTATTTGCCACACTTCACCAAAAACAAAAATAGCAGCACTGAACACGTTTACCACTGACAAAAAAATCATTACACAATGTGTGATTTTTTTTTGTCTCTAAGAATAACAATGATTTTTAAACAAGAAACCAGAGGCATGCTGTTTCTCTCTTTTTCTCTCTGTATCTACATACCTATCTATTTCTTTTTCTCTCTGTCTCTCTTGTGCTTTCTTTCTCTCCATCTTTCAGTCTCTCTCTCTCACACTCTTTCTCTTCTATCTATGTATCTATCTATCTACCCATCTATTCCTTTCTCTTTCTCTCTGTCTCTTTTTCTCTCTATCACTGTCTCTCTCACACACTTTTTCTCTGTCTCCCTCTCTTTATTTACCTACCTCTCTCTCTCTCTATCTATTCCTTTCTCTTTCTCTCTGTCTCTCTCTCTCTTTATCTACCTACCTATTTCTTTCTCTCTCTCTCTCTCTCTCTATCTACCCATCTATTTCTTTGTCTTTCTCTCTCTCTCTTTATCTACCTTCCTCTCTCTCTCTATCTATCTATATATCTACCCATCTATTCCTTTGTCTTTCTCTGTCTCTCTCTCTCTTTATCTACCTTCCTCTCTCTCTCTATCTATCTATATATCTACCCATCTATTCCATTGTCTTTCTCTGTCTCTCTCTCTTTATCTACCTCTCTCTGTCTATCTATCTGTCTATCACCCAGTCTCTCTCTATGTATCAACTTATTTCTCTCTCTCTCTTTCACTCTTTCTTTCTCTCTATCACATTATCTCTCTATCTCTCTCTCTCTATCTCGCTCACACACACTCTTTCTCTGTATCTACCTACCTACCTATCTCTTTCTTTCTATCCATCTATCACACTATCAGTCTTCCTCTCTCTCTCCTCTCTGTATCTACCACGCTATCTGTCTCTCTCTCTCACACACACACACTCGTTCTCTCTCTCTCTGTATATATAGCTACCTACCTACCTATCTATCTTTCTCACTCTGTAGCTCTCTGTCTAACTATCTGTCTATATAACTATCTCTCTCTCTTTGTACAGTGCAGCTGAGGTGCTGTTTTATTTTGCAGGAGCGTCTGAGTGCTCTGGAGAGATGGAGAATAACAGCTGACTCACTCTCTTGTAGCTTATTGATCCTCAGCCCTTCACAGACACCGTATTCTAATATTGTGCTGCTCATGGAACAAAATGCTGTAAAATTAGCCCATGTTACAATGTTATGAATTTAGCAAGACAGTTAATTCAATTCAATTCATCTTTATTTTGAACTCATTGTCCATTTTTAAAACAGTGACAATACAAAACAATAAACTTTTATGTTTTTAAAAGACAACCATACCAGTGTCTCCACATATTGGACTGATATCTTATTGCACTGAATCTCAAATCTGTGAGTGACATTATTATTTCATTGTCTGATTTGTTCACCCAGTGTTTTTCTCTAAACAGTTCTGACCAAATCAAACAAATGTTCTCTTCTACATATTTCTATTTTCTGCTGCCAGTGAATGAGCTAGACCTTCTGTGATTCACAAACTGAACATATCGATTAGTTTCATACCAGCCAACGGTGGTGGGTGGGTAATGGTCTCATGTCTCACCAAAATATCTCCCAGCTCTCTCTCTCTCTGTCGTTTAAAACTTCTGACTTGACTAATTATAAAAGATAAACAAAGGTCACAAAGGTGCACAGTCTAACTTTTTTGGTAGAGGGTCTCCAGAGATGTTTTACGTTGTCTGGAATGTTCCACATGTCATGGAATCTACATCTGGTAAATTATTCCTTTCCTCAATTATTATTCCTACTGCAAAATGGAAAAAAGAGATTATTTTGAGCAGTCTTGCCTCTCCACAGATCTGATCTTTTAACCTTTTAACTTGGCGTGATAGTGTTGTTTGCTGGATAGGTCTAATGCCACACTGTGTCACATTCTACAAGCAGATGGCCTCCAAAAGAAAATTTACGCGTGCACCTTTAAGCCTCAATTTTGCTCCAACCACACCAAATTATAACAAAACAAAGCTATTTACTTCACTTTCGCCTACTGAAGACTTAGATGATTTCCACGAGGCCTTATCCTATTGGGAGAGAGGAAAAAAATCCAATAAAAAATCAAGTCAACACAGTCAAACTCACCAGATTCCAGTGCGAAACGCAGCGGATGTTAGTTAATGTTTTCACAATAAATCAATATCTCTGACACAAATTAATAATTCACCAGCCACAGCGATATCATATTTCAATAGAAACAAATGCCACTGATTCAATATTTACACAGATTTTTATGACAGTTTTCGAGCACGTCCACACGCTAAATTCTGAAATCACGCAGCGGAAGTGCAGGACGCGCGGTGGGTGTGCGCGGAGTTGCAGGCTGTTTTCGCTTTTACCTTGTTAACGTGACACAGACGCACAGAGAGGAGGCTGGTTGGAGCAAGTTTTTCTCCCCTACCTTGGCTCACCTCACCCTTCTCTCCGCCATGGAGGCACGGACTTTCTACCGCGAGGAGATCAACAACACGACGTGGGAAGTCACCGAGAAGTACACCCGTCTCAAGCAGATCGGCACCGGAGCGTACGGTTCCGTCTGGTAAGTGTTGGAGAGGGGCAAAGCAAGCACGGTGTGGACAAGTCTGCACTCGGGACAACTATAATAGACCCGATTTAACCCAGTTACATTGCCCAAATACCGCGTAATTACATAATATAGTCACAACATAGACATAAACACATTGTCACCACTTTTGCCACCATCAAAGCCTGCTCAATGGTAAGTTGCACCTGACACCATTACATCATAGGTTTGATACAGTCAAGATCGGAAATCAAGCCGTGCCATTCTTATATCCGCTGGTACTTGTTTATGGAACATGGCCACTGTGAGCTCTTTTCATTATAAGTACAATACGCACGCTTGCACAGGGAAACCCCCAAGACTTGCACTGTGCATGTCAAGGGACTAGCAGAAAGGATAATACAGTTAAGAACCAATAGCTGCTTTGTCTTCAAGAAAAAAAATAATGAATCTATGAGCCAATGCACGCAAAACCTTAATAACGTACACTGTAAGAGAAAGGGGCTGTTATTGCGAAATACAGCTGAGCACACACTTGGAAAAATGAGTATGCCAGGACAGGGAATATTTTTTACTATCTAATTAATCTTCATTTAATATTTTTCAGTTATATAATTACTGTTTTCTGCTTTTCTCATTATCTGATGGTAATAAGGCTACACGATGTAAACATAATACTTGCCTTTCTATCTGAGATCACACATGACAAGTCTAAATAAAGAAAATGATAACTGTGGTTGACCATTGTAATACATAGGCTATGTAAGTAATACATAGGGTATGTAAGTATGACCTTCAGCTAAATAAGAAGCTGATGCCAACAATGTAATATTTTAGTGATCTACCTGGCAGCTTGCAGTCCAGTGTAGACTAATTTTCAAGTGTTGATTAAGATCTTTTTTGGCTGTGTGTCATAGAGTCTGACCCTCCTTGAGGTCACCCCCAGCCTCCGCATGTCCAGCAGAACTGTCAGTTAATCACAGGCCACAAAGTAACACATGGGCAAAGGCAACAGACAGATTTTAGATTTAGAAATCAAAACTAGATTCTTGAATTTGTGGTTTCTACTTAGCCTTGTACATGTGGACAAAGTGTAATATGAAGTTTATAATAGACTGGACTGCAGTATCAGTATGTCAGCCATACTTTTTGGGGCAATTTGACCATGGCCTGGTTTAGTGGCCTTATCATCACAGAGCCATTTTATATAAATATTATGGCAGCTGGTAAGTACTGTTTCTCTTTTACCTCTCTCTGCCTTTTTGCCCACTCAGTAGGAAGATTCTAAGCCAGTCTTAGCCACTTCTATATTTAGAACAACTGAAGCACTGTTAGAAATGGAGATGCACTTTAGATGCTCATTATAAAATAGATTGTTTAACATTGTCCTTCCACCTTTTTAGGTTTAAGTAGTATTGTGTAGGTTTAAGTTTTGTGCAGCACAGTGACCTATAGGGGTGGCAGTGTGTATTAAGGACGTCATCATGTTACCTCAGTGATGTGACTCTAACTGGCCTACTTATAAAACATAGCCTTAGGGATATGACAGATTGGTCACTGATAATCTGTGTATCATTCGTTCATTAGTTTTTCAAAATAAAACCAAAAATAACAAAAAAAAAACAACTACTTCATTATTTGTCTCCAAAACCGAAGTGAAAAAATAGATAATGGCTGTTTCCTGTTTCATCCAGTTTTGACCCTTAAGCAAGCTGTGTAAACCGGAAATGAACCTTTACTAGGAGCATAGACACAAACATATACTGTATGTCTATGACTAGGAGGGTGCACAAAACAAACCGAATGGCCGCAGGACTTGAGGATCATTATTATATGATTAAACAGCTTTTTGAGGATGGAAAAACACTTGCTGAGATATCTAATGCGCTGCAGCAGATAGGTACTCAGAGATCCTCGGAAATGTTGGTGAGAAGATTCTGTGTTCAACACCAACTCAGGCGTAAAAGACATGTATATGGAGTAAGAAAGCTTTCAGAAATATTCATGTGCATAGGATAGAAATCTGTGCATATTTGTAGTTGAGCATAACAGGACAACGAGTTCAGTCATTCCTAAAATGTATTGTATATATTTTATTGATCAGAATATTAATTGAAAAGTTACGACATCAAGAATTACAAAGAATCACAAAATGAAAATGTACGATTATGCTTTCTTCTGTACGAATACGAATTCACAGACGCAAATCGACTGTCAAAAATATGTCCTCACCCCACAGGCATTATTTATTGAGCAAAAGAAACATCGATTGAGATGCCGGACTTTTGCACAGCATACGGACTAAACCAGGACTGAACCAGGACTGAATTAGGACTAAAACAGGACTGAACTAGGACTGAATTAGGACTAAAACAGGACTGAACTAGGACTTGAACAGGACTGAACCAGGAGGACAAAACCAGGACCAAACTAGGACTAAACCAGGAATAAACCAGAACTGAACCAGGACTGAGTGTCCGGACTGGAGGTGCACCCGCGTATACCAGGTGACTGGAGGCAAAAAGACCGGCACTGAAAACTGAAAAAACAAATCATTATCCGTTTTTTTCATTTTGGTTTTGGAGACAAATAATGAAGAAAATAATAGTTTTTTTTCTTTTTCTTATTTTTGGTTTTATTTTGAAAAACAAATGAATGAATGAAACACAGATTCCCAAACCACATGCATTTGAACTTTTGATTAAAAAGAAACAAGCTAACATTAACAGTTGGAGGCGACTGAATTTGGGAAAAATTTGTAATAATGATTTATTTTGACAAGCATTTATGTTTTTAATTAAAGGATTTTATTCAAAGTTCACATTTTAGTACAGAGTTCCACACACATTGACAACAAAACTGAAATATGAAGCTCATACAAGAATCACATGCATTTCAGAACATATTTAAAGGGTTCAACTACACCTACAGGCTTTGCAGGTTTATTTTGTTGCTTGTGGAGGCAATCATTGTACTTCATAACTGCAGATTTTGCTATTTCCTAATTGCGTCCATTCAAACTGAAATTTTGATTCTGTTGTCATTTCATCTTAAGGCTTAGACTGAATCTAGATCTTGATAAAATTTTAATCAGTTGCACAGCTCCAGGCCTATGGGTACAGTATTGCTTAGGAGTTCAATGCTAACAAGAGCATCAGTAGACAATAGTAAATAAATTCTAGTTAATTTGGTAATCGTTGCAAGAGGATTAAAGGGACGCTGCTGAGCTGAATGTTAATGTAGGTGTTTATGGATGTGGCTCCAAATAGCAGGCCTTTCCTCCCACTGTGTAGCCCAAGACAGCAGTGGTGCACAGGGCAAGTTTACAGAGTCCAATATTAACAACCTTCAGAGATTGCATAACACAGCCATTTATTCAGATTTTAAAGCAAATGTAATACACTTTGATAATTTAATGTGTGAATCAGTGCAAGCCGGACCTAATTTTTATCAGTGAGATAGCAAATTAGGTTCGGAATAGGAGAACCTTGATTTTTCCGGGGATGTTTCTTTCATCATTTCAGGGGTATAGTGAATAGGCTATGACGCATCTCTACTTCCAAGCTCATTGACTGTGTTAAGGCCAGGACCTGTACCAACAGGATAAGAAAGTGTTCTGGGAAATAGCTCTGAAATTAAAACTTAGAAGATGACTGGTCTAAAACATTGTGAAAGGTCCTGTGTTACCCAAAATCGATTATTGTGAGCATGTTATAATGTTGTTACCTCATCAAAAACAGACCCGGAGTGGTGTTTTGTTTCATTCACACGTTTGAGTAACTTTATTATTACTCTGTCTACGTCTCCAAAGCTCAGAATGCTCTGTTCCAACTTGTGATATCATGTTGTGGTGGTTTTTAAGTTAATAAACACCTTTTACCTTTTGCTGAGTAGAGACTGGCAGCTCAAGGGTGAAAATTATCCAAATGATTCTAGTGAAGGTGTATATGGAGTTTAAAAACAGTGGAGTACTTCCTGTATTACTACATGACATCACAAAGTGGATGAGAGAGTGTTTTCTGTTTGAGAGAAGAACTCAGCCGAAATATGCAGGGTTTGTGTGTGAATGAAACAAAACACAACTCCGGTATGTTTGTGATGAGGAAACAACAGTCTAACAGAGATCAGAAAATAGATTAATTTTGGCCCTTTAAACTTCAAATAGAGTTGGACAGTATGACAATAAAATCACTTTTATTTTTCCTCATCAGTGTTAATTTTCAATCTTATTTTTTCTTTTGGAAAACAGAATCAAAATGACTTGCAGTATTAATTTCTTTAACATAAACTTTTCAGACTCTTATTCATTAGCAATTTAACACAAAATAGCATTTTTTTAAATCCAAAGTCTGAACTTTGCTCCAAACCACATGCTTCTACTGACAGAGCATTGACTGTGGACCTCTCTGTTAAAAAGACCCAAGCTGATCATTGACTATTAGACGTGACTGAATCTCATCTTGATTAAAATGTGATTAATTGCACAAACCTACTTTGAATGTACTTGGTAAAATATTTATTAAAGGATGCAACAATGATGTCTGTATGATGTCTATTTTTATTAGACATCAAGGTTGTAAGTGCTCTGAAGTACCACAAACAGCCATGACACATGTTGAAGTGACATAAAAAGGTCATGAAAAGTAAATATCCTGAAGAAGTATATGAAATACAAATAGGCCACTGCTCAAGGCTTGTATGCATGTCTATATGGTTTGAGCTTTAGCTGTATGAGATGGTTTGTGGCTTTTCTTGTTAAAATTGTTTTATGGCTAAGTTTCATGTCATGCTTACAGTTAATTGTATTATACCCTAACCAACTTTTTGTTAACATTTTTTTTGGCCCATGGCTTCGTTTTACAGGACTCAAGTGTGAAACGGGAGGGAAGAGTGAGGAAAAACATTAAGTAAACTACCATGTCCAATACATTGACTCAATTATGTCTAATTGTCAATGATAATACAATCTTTTTAATCAAAAGCCATTCCTTTATCAGCAAAGGCATGTGGTTTAGAGCAGAGTTCAGACATTTTTTGTGTTAAATGACAATTAATTTCTGTATTTATTATTTTTGTTTGTTTTTAAGTTGACAAGCATATCACCCATAACTTATGTCCACATTCCAACAGCATAATTTACTGAAACCAAAAGTGACACCTTCCTTGTTCCTGTCCACAGCTCGGCTATTAACGAGAAGACAAAAGAGAAAGTGGCCATCAAGAAGCTGCACAGGCCCTTCCAGTCTGAGATCTTTGCGAAGAGAGCTTACCGTGAACTGCGACTGCTCAAACACATGAAGCATGAGAATGTGAGTCATAGTGACACTCGGACAGGAGGTCTATCTTCCACCACAGACCACACCAGCACTGTATATTCACCCACACAAATCTGCAGCATGCATAGTACTTTCTCTACTCAAGTCTACCTTCTCTTCATTCTTACCAGGTGATAGGACTCCTAGATGTGTTCACGGCTGCCACAAGCCTCGACGAATTCCAGGATTTGTAAGTATTAATCACAGTTATAAAGAATCGCCTCGGGAATAGGGCGGAGTAAAGTTTATTAACATGTAATGTAATTTTTAGCTGCACAGGTAACAGCGCTGTTGTAAAAAAGCACAGCAAAAGTCAGTGTGCACTCTGTGACAGTTACATTTTATGTCATGTTGAAATAGATAATGGTTTAACTGGGCTGAATAAAAGTGTAGTATTGCATGTACTGTCAAAGTGTAGTATTCTCTGTTATGGGTGATGCACCGATAAAGACAATATAAACCTAGGGATGTCACAGTATCATATTTTAATGTTACGATAATTGTGAGAATAAACACGAAAAAGAAAAAAAAAACACACACATGATTCCAGGATTATTCACAGTGAAATCCTGAATTTTCTTTCAGTTATCTGATGTTACAATATGTGATGAAGTTAATTTAAAATGAAATAAACAGCCAGATGAAAAGCACTTTCCATTAATTGTATTTTTTGAGTAGATCTTGTACGATTATATTATGACCTTTTATAACCTTATAGTCATGACATCCCTATATGTGACTGAAGCAGCGCTTTAAAATAACTAACATCTACTATGAAAGCAATGTTAGTTTCACAAAGCCATTTAAGTATTATTGACTCCTCTGAAGCAGTTTGAGGAAGTGTTCAGCTCCTGTGACTACAAACTGGTAATAACAGCACCTGCTCTGTGGTAAAGGAAGTTATACAGTTTTACCAAAATGTCAGGTGTTATAATGCATTGCTGAACATGATGGTATGATGATTTTATTTAATTTTTTTGTTTTTCATTTGTCTTCTAAACGTGATTTAATTTCAGTCTGTCCGTTTTTTCTAAGTCTTTAAGATTTTCTGGTCAGTTCCCCTAAGCTGCAATTTTTCTGCTATTTTGTGACAATTGATACAAGTAATAATGTAATGTCATAAACTTTTCTTTTTCTTCTTGTTCTTGTTCTTGTTGTTGTTCTTCTTCTGCTTCTTCTTCTTCTTATTATTATTATTAGAACTTATTAGATTGTAGATTGAAAGTCCTATATTACACAATATTGATTCTTGTGAGCATTAAGCCATGGTAGAATGCTGTTACCTGTTACCTTACCTCATTATTATTTATGCACGCTTGAGTAATCGTGCATTATTAGTCTCCAAAGCTCAACGGGCTCTGTTCCACCTTGTGATGACATGTAGTGGTAGTTTTCAAAGTTAACAGCTACCTTTTACCTTTAGTTCAGTAGCTATGGGCAATTCCAGGCCTGAAATGATCCCAGTGATTCTACTGAAGCTGTATGGAGTTTAAAAATACAATTCAGAAGTTCCTGTATTACCACATGACATCACAAGTTGGAAGATAGTGTTTTCACTTAAGGAGAGAAGAACTGAGTTGCAGGGTTTGTGTGTTAAACATGTGCGAATGAAACAAAATACAACTCCAGGTATGTTTTGGTGCGGAAATAAATAACATTATAACATAGATCAGAAAATAACGCAATATGGGCCTTTGATAGTGAAAATTAGAACATACAGTATTTATTTTATTGTCCAATTCCACTAATGTATACAAACCATAATGCTCACAGTTGAGAGAAGTACGCTATGTCTATGGTCATAGTCATCATCTGTAAAATCAATTTTGGATTATTTGGACATGTTGTAAGTTTTACTGCTAACACCTCTGTAAATGTGAATGCTCTAAGCCATAGTTAAATCATTTCTTGAGAACTGCAAGCTGGTGCTTGTGCTAAGCCTGAGGAGTAGTAGCTGATAAGACCTTTCAGTGGATCAGTGTCCCCTATAGGACATAGAAGGAGGGCATCGCTTTGTACATATTCCCATTCAAGTAATCCACTTGACACTCTACATTGTGTGAGTGGTATAGTGGGTCTTGTATATTTTTAGTTAAACCTTCAATTTCTTTCCAGTGATAAATGTGTTAACAGCAATACAAGGGACAATTGCGTTAAGGTATAGGAGCTATTAGAATATAAAGGAAGAGAATATTGATGAATGTAAGGTCAGTACAGCAGAAGAAACACAGATCAGATTTCACTGCAGTCAGCTACTGAGAAAGTTTAACAAGGCTGGGAAAGGCTTTAGCTGGGAGGAGCAAAGAGGAATAATACTATTTAAAGGGCCCATATTATGCTATATTCTGATCTGTGTTATGATGTTTCCTCATCAAACACATACCCAGAATTTTGTTTTGTTTTTATTCACACATATTTGACACATAAACCCTGCATATTTAGACTGAGTTCTTCTCTCAAACAGAAAGGACTCTGTTCCACCTTGTGATGTGGTAATACAGAAAGTGCTCCATTGTGTTTTAAAACTCCATAAATCTTCACTAGAATCACTTGGATAATTTCAGCCCTGGAATTGCTGATCTCTGCTGAATAAAAGGTAAAAGGTACATTAACTTGACCTAACTACCCCTTCATGACTTCCATCACAAGGTGGAACAGGGCATTTTGAGCTTTGGACAGACAATAGTGCATGCATTATTGTGCTACATACAAAACACAACTCTGGGTATGTTTTGAGGATGTAGCAACATTATAACATGGCTTAAAGTTCACAAGAGTCAATTTAGCATAATATAGAACCTTTAGCACCAGTGACTCTGTTGTATATTGTCTGAGCACAAAGTTTACAGCAGACTTTATGCTACAAAATCAAACCAAATATCAAGCTGTTTCTGTATTGTTGTTGAGTTAATCCTCTGTTTTTGCAGCTACCTGGTGATGCCTTACATGTTCACAGACCTGTCTAAAGTACGAGGCCATCTTTCTGAAGACAAGGTCCAGTTTTTGGTCTACCAGATGCTCTGTGGACTAAGGGTAATCTGCAAATGTCATACATACTTAATATACATAGTACAAACATAATAAGTAATAATAATTAATAAGATGCTTATTGTGGTTTAACATAAATGCATCAAAATGGTAATATGGGTATACTTATATGTATTTAATACTTTAAAGCTCTCCTAGAGTCTAAGCTACTTCATGGGTTAGAAATGTTAGTACGTATTTCAGTTTGTTGATACAGGATGTGGTCTTGGTGTTGTTTTTACAGGTTAGGGTAATGGGGTTAGGGATATAGGTTATTCTCATTAGACATTACAGAGCAGTATGTTTCCAGTCACACTGAGTCCTCTGCACAACTCATACAGGATTATCATGTGTTTATACTGTAGCAGAGCTGACAGACACACTGACACACAATTGATTTGTGCTCAGATTGATTCACTATTTATAGTGACTCATTCACAGACCGACTTTTGTTTTGTTCATAAAGTTCCATGTTATGTTTGGAATGGGCAGATGCACTGATGGTTTCTTGTTCTGTCTTTGCTTTTACTTTCAGTATATTCATAAGGCTGGGATCATCCACAGGGTGAGTGTAACTCTTTATCTTGCAAAGTTGTACAATGCTGTTGTTCTATGCTAGCTTTCACAATCTGTACAAGAGTCTTGACCCAATTTGTCCTGATTTCTGAGCCAAATAGGCCCTGCCCGGACAGGTAGGATGAGTTCACTCCGCTCTGATGTGGGAATGCGTGTTGAGAGATGTTAGGCCACACCTCACAACTCCAACACATTTATAAGCAATATAACCAAAATAATCTGTTCTTGTGAAAGATACCAGGTTATATTGTCTAATACAGCACATAGCTAAGATGTACTGATTCTTTACAGAGTTTTACTGTTCAAATGAGCTGAAAGTGAACGTTGTCAAGTATAGCCCAGACCATGACCACAGCAGGATCAGCTGAACTTGGCTGAAATGTACAGTATTTAGCCTCAATTCACACAACAAGATTCTACCAGGGATGAAATTAAAACAAACTAAAACTACTTTACATGGTTAAAAAAATACTAAAAGAAATTGGTAAGTAATTTTCAGCAATGAACTACAGTATTTTCTATCCTTGGTGTCATTAAATAGATTAATTAGAAATTGGTCAATGAAAATGTCACTTAATTAGAGCAAAAGGACTTATAATATTGCAAATGCTTATTCTATAAAAGTATAAATTATAGATTTAGAAATTTATAATCTAAAATAATTACAACGCCCTCCTAAGTGGTAGTTTATTCTTAGATGTCCTTATTCCCTTACTTGGAAAATTCTTTTGTACAGTACAGCTGTATGGATGCTGTAGTTGTAAACCACAGTACTAGTTGTTTTAGCCATTATAATATGCTTTTGATTAAATATTACTTTAAACCTTAGCACTTGCACGGTCCCTGGTCTCCATCGCTGATCTTTTAACTGCTTTTTTCTAAGAAGCCCATTGGCCTTGTACCATGTTGCTTCCTGTTCTTTTTCCTGTGAGCAGTCTAGAGAGAACATGTATCTGCCACTATGAGTCAACCTTCTGTTTAAGTGTGACTTTATACTCTGTACTCGTCATTTGTGAGCCTTATTATCCCTCTCTCACCAAACACGCACAAATCTTTTATGAATGGCTCTGAAAAACAAACTTGCTTCTTATTATTACCGTGAAAGTGTTTTTTATGAGTTTATTGCATGTAATCTTATTGACTTGAGATTAATTTATAATATACTCTCTTGTAGGATTTGAAACCTGGTAACCTGGCAGTAAATCAAGACTGTGAACTGAAGGTTTGTATTTGATCATCAGCTTGACATTGTGTAAACATAAAAGTGCTAAAGCAGGAAACATGAATACACCAGATTGCTTTTTAAATTATAAATGATGTAAGTAAGGTAGTAATGTGGACTTATGGTTGTGAGTGGTTTCACCCCACGTCTGTGTGTGTTGTCTGCTTGTTGTGGCCCCTGGTTTTAAAGAGCCTGTATTACATTATTTTCTGATCTATGTTATAATGTTGTTTCCTTATCACAAACTTACCTGGAGTTGTGTTTTGTTTATTTCACACATGTTCTACACACAAGCTGCATAATTAGGCTTCTCTCAAGCTGAAGACATTGTCTGTTTCACCTTTGTGATGATGTGACAATACAGGATGTGATCCACTGTGTTTTTAAACCTTCACTAGAATCATTTGGTGGATTTTACCTCTGTAAATTGCTAATCTCTACTAAACAAAAGGTAAAAGGTAACTGTTAACTTGAAAACTACAGACTTCAAAAATAGACAGGGTTACTCATATGTGAAGTAAACAAAACACAACTCACAGTTTAACACATTATAATATGGCTTAAAGCTCACAAGAGGCAATTTTAACAACCATTTAACCACACAAGCCTTCAAGCAGAATATGAAACCATACACTGCAACTTCACAACATGATGTTTTCATGAGTGGGATGCATACTGATTGTGTTGTGATAGCGCTCTGAAGGGGTAGTCAGAGGGGAGTCAGAGCATCAAAAACGAAACTAAAATGAATGAAATATTTTAAGATGTTGTTTTCAGAGACTATAGCATTTTCAGAGCTGTACAAGGTAACACAGTGATCTAAATATGCTATGACTTTGACAATTAATACCCCCTTTTAAAATATCATCTTACACTGTAGAAGATAAATGAAAGAGAGTAGCAGTGGTGACGATGAACATTCAAATGAATTTAATATGCCATTACTATCAGATGGACTTAAGGGCTGCATTTAGAGCAATCCTGTAATATGCTCATAAGAGGAATCATAAATATACTGAAATTCAGTAAAGGCTAAACCATGTTCTCCAGATCTCTATCACTTCTGTTATCCTCTTATAGTCTGTACTTCTTTATATTTTTCCTGTTCTTTTGTTAGATTTCTAGAAAATGTTTGATTCTCAAATCCCCAAATTCTCTGGTTATCATCATATTAAGTGTTAAAAGCTAAAATTACAACAAATGTACTATACATGCCTACAATCTACTATACTATGAACACTATAATTTAATATTGGGTGTAATAATCGGCATAATTTAAAATTAATAAAATATACACAATCAAAAATTGCTATTCTTTTGTAGTTTTAAGTTGTGTGTTTGTGATTTTGGTTCAGATCCTGGACTTTGGCCTGGCTCGCAGCGCTGATGCTGAGATGACCGGATATGTGGTTACCCGGTGGTACCGAGCGCCTGAGGTCATTCTGAACTGGATGCACTACACGCAAACTGGCAAGACAATCACAACTACATGTTCCCTTTTTCTTACTGTCATGTTCGCTTTTCAGGAACAGGGTTTTCATTGTTTTGGAATATTATAACTTGGATTTTAAATATTTGATATTATTTAAATCAACATATCTACTGGAATCTGTATTAAAGGTATCATATTACACATAATTGAATCTTGAGAGCTTTAAGTCATGCTATAATGCTGTTACCTCCTCAAAAGCATACTTGAGTTGTTTCATTCACACATGTTCGAGCAATCCTGGGTTATTAGAGGTTTACATCTCTAAAGCTGAACATGCTCAATTCATGTCAAGTGTTCAGCAGTTACATTTTACCTTTAGATCAATAGAGATTGATAATTCCAACAGTGAAATGATTGTATTGAAGGTGCATGGATTTTAAAAACATAGTGACGCACTTCTTGTATTACCACATGACATCACTAGGTGAAACATAGTGTTTTCTGTTTGAGAGAAGAACTCAGCCTAATGAATGAAATAAAATACATTTCCAAGTATGTTTTTGATGAGGAAACAACTTTAGAACATAGATCAAAAAATAGCATAATATAGGCACTAGCAATGTCAATTGTTTTCACTTATATTTCACTTATTATTGTTCAAAAACAAAACAGATTCCAAAGCTACTTATTTAAACAACAATTTGTATTTTTTTTAATTCTTAAAAAAATAAAAATAAATAAAATCTACAATCCAAGAAAATTCCAATATTTCCATTTCTGTGCCTTGTGGTGCTCTTGGCTGTTGGGTGGGATGTAAAATGACTGTGTCACTGTGTTAAATGCCTTCAGTTCGGTGGCTGTCAGTTTGACAATGAATGTATTTCACTTTATCTGTGAGCAGCTGTCAGGCGTGTAAGCTCAGACTGAGCCCTGACAATCAGAGCTTGAGCTGTCACTGAACACACACCATTTTCTCTAGATTTATGTTCTGTTGAAGGCCTCTTTCTTTCACTTTGGAAAACATGTACCACAGAGTTTAGAGCAGTGCAAAAACTAGGCCAATGGAAACATTCTATCAAATCTGGAAGCTATTAACCCACATGTAGTATTTGTTTGTTTTTCACCTCAATGTGTTTCTCGTTTGTTAACTCTGTGCCACCATCTGACTCATTTTACTTGTGCAAAATGGTCTTACATGGCTATACCTTAGGCCGGATTATTATTTTTTTACCTCACAGAACTCAAGATATTGCCGAGATAGATGAAGATTACTGCTAAATCATATGCAGTGAGCCAATTAGATAATTAGATGAGAGAAAGATGTGACTCAGGATATGTGGTGGCTCGGTCCGTCCTCATTTGTTAAACACAGAAACACAGTGATATTTCCTCTAGGTTCCACTCATGTTCTCTCTCTCTGTTTATTCTAGTGGACATCTGGTCAGTGGGCTGCATCATGGCTGAGATGATCAACGGGAAAACACTATTTAAAGGCAAAGATTGTATCCTTCTGAAGAACATTTACAGTTTTATATTTTATTTTTATTTTTTTTAAGAAATTGATTCTTTGGGAATTATATTGTCCAATATTGCTGTGTTCCATTTCTTCTTTTTGTGTGATCTAAATGTATCCCACTATCATTTGTAATTGTATTCAATTAATCCATTCTTCTTGCTGCAGTTAACACTAATAACAGGCCTTTAGCTGTCTTGATTGTTGCTATGCTTTCATATGAACAATTCCCTAAAGCGGCGTCACAATGGCCAATACAGTGGAAAGATTTTTGAGCCATTTTATTGTAATTTCAACGCTGATTAAGATGTTTTAAAAATCCTTAATGATAAACCACTAATTAGACATGGATCAGCTGACTCAAATCATGAAAGTAACTGGAGTCCCAGGACCAGAATTTATACAGAAGCTGGACACTCCCGAGGTAACCACAGTAGGCTGTATGTGTTTCATGATAGTCATGAAAATTGCACTTCATTGCTATTTACATTCATGCAATTCCTTTTAAAAACACAACAGGTATGAATATGCAAAGCATTGTAAAAGCTACAGAAGAAGACTCCATTGTCCCAGTGTGTACACACAGTGCAGCTAAACTATATAATTCTTCTGGGACTTTTGGTAGCCTTTAAAGTTGAATTATTATGTTTTGATTGTTGTTGTTTGTTTTCTGATTACAGGCCAGGAGTTATATGAAAAACCTTCCACCTTACCCTCGGAAAGACTTCTCTGTTTTATTCCCCAGAGTCAGTGATAAGTGTAAGTTACATTCAGGTCACATTTGTTTGCACGTTACTGCTAACAATAATTGTTCCTGAATTTCCAGTGGAACCAAAAACAATGTAGTAAACTAACCTAGTTCTATATTGTACTGATGGATGCAGGCTGGGATTTTACATCAATATGGCATCAACATATTTCCATATCCTGACACATAGTAACAGTGTCTGTCATAGTGCTATTTGCACTATAACATGTATTTTGAAATGTTCAAACTCAGAAAGATAAATTGATTATATAAACCCATGTGCAGGTGTTGACCTTCTTGAGAAGATGCTTGTCCTTGATGGAGATGAACGGCCCACAGCAGAACTGGCTTTGGAGCATCCGTACTTTGACAGTCTACGAGACCCAGATGACCTCCCTGAGCCTACACCATATGATGACACCCACGACAACGCTACAATGTCCCTGGAGGAGTGGAAGAGTAAGTGTTAAAGGGCTTGTATTACACTATTTATTCTGATCTAATGACACAAACATACCTGAAGTTGTGTTGTATTTCATTCACGTTTAACAAACAAACCCACCATATTTAGGCTGAGTTCTTCGCTTAAACAGAAAACACTTATACCTTGTGATGTGGTAATACAGGAAGTGCTCCAGTGTGTTTTTAAACTCCATACAATGTCATTAGAAGCATTTGGATCATTTCAGCCCTGGCATTGTCCATGTGTTAACTACTGCTTCATGACATCACATCAACAGAGCATTTTGAGCTTTGAAGATATAAACACACTAATAATAAAGTGTTACTCATATATTTGTGAATGAAATAAAACTCCAGATCTGTTTTGATGAGAATATAGGAATATACAAGTATTTTCCTTTATTCACTATATGAGAAAATGCTTATAGTAGTATAGTTTATCTTATTTACTAACCAATATTAGTGTGATGTAGGAACTCTGCAGAAGCCACTTTGTACCAACATTTTGTGGATAGGATGTTATGTGAATCTTTTTTAAATAAGTTGTCTACAAAAGAAAAACATTGTGTCTTAAAACTATACTTAAAATGGCTTCCTTTTGTTGAAATAGATATTATCTTGCTCATATTTATTGTCACTCTGTCCACAGGATTATGTTTTAAAGAGGTGAGGAGCTTTGTGCCTTTTCCACGGAGAGACTCCAAAAGGAAAAACACTCTCACTATGTCTCCATGACCTCATGATGTCAGATTACTACTGATGCCCAACCAATACAGACAACAGCCAATAGTGCCCTTGGAATTCTTAACAAACACTTAATTTTTTTTTGTTTTGTTTGTTTGCTTTTGTGATGAAACATGTCACCCATGTTTTTAACTACTACCCACTTCTATTATTTATATTTCTTTCAGAGTAGTCTCAGGATCCAATATGTCATAACATAATTAAAAACTAGAGGCTACTTGTCTACCATGCATTGTATGGTAATAGACAAGAGAATTAATGGGAATATTTTTGAAGACTTTTTTTTTAGTTTTCTGGTCACATGAATATTTTCTTCTAACTAAATTTTGCTTTCACTGGTTCTGTTCAGTGACAATTGACAAGCCTCAATGCAGTAGAGAATCTGAGCTTACTACATTTCAATTGTAAATACTTGAAATACTGTAGAAATACACTGTGACTCTATTATATGAATGTTGGAGTTATGTGCTGTTTTACAACCATCACCACTATCACTATTCTGACACAAACTGTAATATAGGCTATTAAGAAATAATCTATTATTTCATGTGTTAAGCGCTAATGTATTTTCTGTGAGCACTATGGGCCTATTGCTTGTGGCTAAACGTGAACATGAATTTTATCATGTGGTAATAGTGATATTGGTATTTTTTAAGGTAGTTATATTCCTGTATTTTATTTTGTTTGCAATTTGTTTACAATCTGTACCAAAAGTTTTATGTGTGAATCAGCCTGAATAAATCCCATTGGATATTTTTATTGTGAAAACTGATTTAGTTTGTTTGTTTTATTAGGCTACTACTGTTTTTTATTTTTTTTATTTGGCAACTGTCTGTTGTGACTGCATGTGAGAGAGAGCCGTAATAAATAAAAAGGCAAAACAGTGCAGTGGCCTGCGCGCGAAAATCGTGAGCTCGTGACGTCAAGGAGGCGGGTTGGAGTTTGGTTTGGCCTGGGGTTTGTTCACACCGTAAAGCTCGCGCACAGCAACATGCCCCAGAACGGAAATGTGTCAAAATAAAGTTAACAATGTAACAAGGAACAAACATCCATCCAACACAAGCTTCTTTCAGTACAAGCAAGCATGTGTGTGGGTATAAAGCAAAGCAAAACCTAGGCTTGCATGGCTGTAAATTAAAGCAAATCCTAGGCTCTTTACTGATTAGTGACGCTAATGAAAGTAAGTGAAAATGATCAAAACCATTACGCCTCAATAACTGTTTTCAATATTATTATTATTTCAAAATTACAGTTCTAATTAATATTATACTTTTCTTCATACTTCAGACAAATATATTCGATATTTTGTATTTGTCGTAACAAATCCTTAACACGTTATTTTATTTTGAAAGAACGGAACGGAAATCTTTTGTTTTTAGCATCGCCTGACGAATTAGCACCGCCGCTAGCCAGTTAGCCTAAGGAGGCTAACATTTCTCCTACTTGCAAAATTTAACCGACAACAACCGATTTTCTCTCACGATTCCACTGCACCATTATTACCTTCATTGGATTTTTTAAACGCACTATTAGCGGGCAAAATGTTCGGTGTGGGAACTAGGGGGTCGTAAAAAAAATGCGATATTTACCGGCTGTTCCAACAAACTGTGGTCTCTAACGGGGGCTGATAGCTGTGGCAGTGTAGCAAGTGTGAGGCGGCTGGCTAAAGGAACCATTACTGTTAAGGCTGCTTCTCCGGTCGTCGACAAGTCTGCATCAGCTTTAACAGGTGGGACTGGTCGTATAACCTTGTAACATATTAAGTGTAAAGTTTTTCTTCTGTAGTGGTTCGGTTTATTTGCCTGTCAACGCTTCTAAACAAATGAAATGACAGAACTGCCCGTCGCTCTAACTTAGCTGAGCGGCTAAGTAGCTCGAATCACCAGCAGCGTATTTCACTAAAATCCTGCTATGATTGTGCGCGGTTTTCTTTCTAGTAGTACTTGGTAAGTGATCGGCCAGGTTGTGGGTTGTTATGGTTGTTTTGTACATGAAAAAGTGGCTTTGGACAATGTTTAAAAACTGTAAATATGGCTGACATTTTACTCTCGAAATAAGGACACGGATCTGTAGGGCTTTGCTATTCTTGAAACTCATTGGCTGGAGTTTCAGTCAATCAATATATGGCGAATACTGATTGGATACGGCTTGTATGTTGTGGCCAGCCCTTGTTTTAGTTGCCAACAGAATGAGATAAAGTCGAGAGTTATCTACAAAGAATGCTTTTCTTTTGACGTTTGATGTTTTTACATAATCAGTTTCAGTCTAATATTCATTTTCTACCAAATGACTGCATCATAATAATTAGTTTTAGGTCTATGTAGAGTGAGTGTGACTACAATCAAGTGTGAAGGAATGTTTACACCACAGCACGAGCTCTATAATCATAGGCTTGCCATTTCCACAGTTGGAAACTTTAAACGAATTACTGAAAGATTTACCTGACGCTACTGAAATGACTTCCAAAATGAACATTAGTATTTTGTATAAATTTATATGACAATTAGGGGTGTGCAAAAATATCAAAATATTGATATATCGTATTGCTTAATGTGAGGATACAGTATTGATATTGTGGGATGGTGTATTTATATATCACTATTATTTTATTATATTTTTTTATTATTATTATTTATCGCTAGTATTTTTAAAAAATATATTTAACTCAATTATTTTGTTGCAGTGATTAAAATGTGTGTATTTCATATGAACTTTGCACAAGAAGTGATTTAACAAAGACTTTTAATATGACGGCCATGATTTAGCCTTTATTTTTTATTGAACCTTATCGTATCGATTTGAAATATATCGTATTGCGCTCTGTGTTGCATTTTTGTATGGAAAGCGCTCTAGAAATAAAGTTTGATTGATGATTGATTGTACTCAATCAAAAGTGCACTGGATCGAGATATGTATCATATTGTGGCCTATGTATTGAAGTATGTATCGTATTAGCATCTTCTTAATGATACCCAGCCCTAATGAAGATGGTGGTTATTTTGCAAATAAAGAATAGATTTTGTCTTAAAATTGGAATACATCTTTAATCATGTTCTTTGTATTTCCTGGCCAGGAGTATGAGTTGTACTCACAATAATACTACAAATTATAACGACAAATAATACTTGAAATATAAACTCTGTATCAATTATGCTAGGAGGTGGTACAAATAAATGAAATATTGCCAAATCTGAAATGTTCAGAAAAGATGGAGAAATGTTGGAGTTTGAGTAATATTTTTGCATTCAAAGTTGGCTAGGCAATAATATTTATTCAAAATATAAGCTTCTCAAAAGTTACAAGTCACAACATATTTCTGTTTCCTAAGAACCAGTTGCCATTGACTAATTTAAAGTTTACCTGAATGACTGAAAATTTTGTAAACACAACACAAGTTCTGAAAAGTTATGTTATTACCAATATTTTCATAGTATTTACTTTTGTTTCTTTTTGTGTTCTAACCAACAGAGAGACATTTGTGATTGGGGTCCTATGAGGAAGCCACGTCGAAAAGGCCAAGTGGGCGGAAGGGGAGGTGTACCGCATGGCAGGACGTCCACTGGAGGGATTGGCGGGCGTGGGGGGACTGGCGGGCGTGGGGGACTGGCGGGCGTGGGGGGGGCTCGCCAGCGGTCCCCGTCCCCTTACAGCCTCAAAGCCTCCCCCAGCAGAGAGACGCTTACCTACGCACAAGCACAGAAAGTGGTGGAGGTAGAACTGGAGGGCAGACTTCACCGCATCTCCATTTTAGAGCCATTAGAGGTCATCACAGAGGACGAGATGATGGCCCAGGACATAAGTGAGTGTAACAGCAACAAGGAGAACAATGAACAGCCAGTGACCCAAGCAACTGCTGCTCAAAATGCTCGCAAATCTTTAACGAGGAGGAGAAAAGACTCTAAAAACACCCCTGTTAAATCCCAGCCATCAAAGAACCACTGTCCACAGACACCTGAAAAACCTCACCATCATCACATGGCCCTCCCTGAGCCTAGATTTCGTGTCCGGCACACTTTCACTCCAGCAGCAGCTCCACCTCTTCCCACTGGGTACTACCGTTATATCGAACGCTCAGCTGAGGAACGGGAAACTGAAGCAGAGTATGACATGGACGAGGAAGACGCGGCCTGGCTGGAAATGGTAAATTCAGACAGGACTTCAGAAGGCTACACGTCTGTATCTCCGGACTCCTTTGAGCTGCTGATAGATCGACTGGAGGAGGAGGCTTACAGGGAAGCCCGGACCAGAGCACCCTCTCAGAGTGCAATAGACGACGATGCCTTTTGCTGTGTGTGCCTGGATGACGAATGCCTAAATAGTAACGTCATCCTGTTCTGTGATTCGTGTAACTTAGCTGTACATCAGGAATGCTATGGAGTGCCCTATATCCCTGAGGGGCAGTGGCTGTGCCGGTGCTGCCTCCAGTCGCCTCAAAAACCAGTAGACTGTGTGCTATGTCCAAACAGGGGCGGAGCGTTCAAACAAACCAGTGATGGGAGATGGGCTCATGTAGTTTGTGCCATTTGGATTCCTGAAGTCTGTTTTGCTAATACTGTGTTTTTGGAGCCGGTAGAAGGAGTAGCTAACATTCCCCCTGCACGGTGGAAACTCACCTGCTACTTGTGCAAGCAGAAAGGCAGGGGGGCGTCCATCCAATGCAATAAAGCCAACTGCTATACAGCGTTTCACGTCACATGTGCTCAGAGGGCCGGGCTCTTTATGAAGATTGACCCTGTGAGTGTGACCAATGTAAACGGGACAACGTACTCAGTGAAGAAGACTGCCTTCTGCGAAGTCCACTCTCCACAGGGTGATGTGACCTCTGATGATGAGACTGAAGGGAGAGTGGTGGGCAGTAGGGGCAGGGCCAGTAGGGGGCGCAGTGCATACAAGGAAGGGCCAGTGACACCAAAGAAAGGCCGCAAGTCAGAGGTCCTAGATAAGAGTGACAAGAAGAAAGGGAAGAAGAGCACAGAGTCAAAGGCACATCAGCCATCATCACCTCAAGTGACTGTTCCGCACATACCCACACAGAGGTAAGTTCAGGCCAGAAGATCTGCCCTGTTGTTCCCAAGACACAGTAAGATTAGATTGCTGCATGGCTAATTAATTACATTCATTCATCATTTGTAGCTAAACAAGTATCAAGACTTGGCACATGACACACCTTACACAATGTTTCTATAAACACTGTTCTGTGTGAGTTTGTTTTTCTAAAATACAGTTGATTTCATATAGCCTGCTGCAGCTTTTTATGTGTTTTTAAAAATGCATGTCTAATGATTTTTACATCCTGTGTATTTGGTTCCATTTCCACTACAGACTTAACAGTCTTTGTAAAGGAGTGATCTTCCAGAAGAAAAGTCAGTTCATGCAGAGGCTCCACAGTTACTGGTTACTGAAACGACAGTCGAGGAATGGCGTGCCGCTGGTCCGGCGCGTGCACTCGAGTCTGCAGTCTCAGAAGAACACTGAACAGGTCAGTCACCAACACAGTTTCTTACAGGAGTCTGAAAAGCTCTCTTCTAAAACCTTCTGTGTGCTTGTGTTGTAGCCCGAGGTGGATGAGAAGGTGTCAGCTGCCAGAGAAGCTCTGAGGTACTGGCAGAAGCTGCGGCACGACCTGGAGAAGGCTCGCCTGCTGGTGGAGCTCATCCGCAAGAGAGAGAAACTCAAGAGAGAACAGGTAGAGCATTTGTATAGTTTATCACTGTAATTTACTTTTTCACCTTTTTAAAATTATGAACAGTTAATAGCTTTTCTAGTTTTTCTAATGACATAAAGTTACAGTGCATTTTTGGGTATTGCTAAATTATAGTAAAAAATCGTACATGTCTAAATGGTATTTTAAACTGCACATTTTTGTAATTAACAAAACAAATTCTTTCTGTAGGTCAAGGTTCACCAGGCAACGTTGGAAATGCAGCTGACACCGATGTTGATGCTGCTTCGTTCCACACTGGACCAACTTCAGGAGAAGGACACTGCGCAGATCTTTGCACAGCCTGTCAATATTAAAGAGGTAACAAATTATAACAGGTAAAAAGATGGCACAAGTTTACAGACATGTTACTTGTATACATATTAGAATTAGATTCAAGTGGCGTACAGTCTTTTTCACGCAACCTTAAAACCTTGTGTGTTTGGCATTATGGATCTTCTGATGTAGTCAAATATAATACATGTGTCTTATTGTCTGCAGGTTCCTGATTACCTGGAGTTCATCAGCCAGCCCATGGACTTCTCCACCATGCACTCAAAGTTAAATAACCACTTATACCGCTCTGTGTCTGATCTGGAGGCAGACTTTAACCTGATGGTGTCCAACTGCCTTCTGTACAACTCCAAGGACACTGTGTTCCACCGGGCAGCGCTGCGCCTCAGGGATCTGGGTGGAGCCATTCTTCGGCACGCCCAGAGACAGGCAGCCAGCACCGGTCTGGACCTGGACACGGGCATGCACCTCCCCGAGTCTCCACAGAAACGAGACTTCTACAACTGCACATGGGATGATGGTGAGTCAATGTGAACTTGAGATCAACAAATGTCTAAAAGATCTGAACTCTGGGTCACAGAGTTATGAAACATTTGCACCATTTCCACAACAATTAACAATTCAAAGCAACTTACCATATTTTGAGTGGTCAACAGTACTTAAAATTCTACCTATGAACAGGAAATCAAAACCCTTGAATAGTGGGGAGAGGTAATGCTACAGCAGTAAAGACATTTTCAAGCTATCTAGTTGTAAACATTTTGCTTTCACAAATTCCTTCTATTATGCCTCTTTAATTTGTGTCTGCAGTTGACAGTCTTCTGGACCCAGAGAACAGGCTTCACATGAGTGTGGAGGAGCAGCTGAAGGAGCTGCTGGACAAGCTGGACTTTGTCACCTCCATGCGTGGCAGCGGCGCACGGACACGCCGCATCCGATTACTGCGACGAGAGATCAACATCATCCGCCATCGTCAGGGCCAACACCGTAACAGCCTCCACAACGGACACCTCAAAGACGAGTCTGACGACGAGGAAGAGGACAGGGAATCTCAGGGCGAGAATGGCCTCTCCTCAGACAAAGGTGGGTCAGAAGAATGAATATACAGGCACTTTTCTAAAAGCCAGTGTTTTGTATGAGATTAGCTGTGAATACAAGCTAACAGAACATTGTCCTCAGGTAAATGAGCCAGGGTCTCCCTCACGCACCAACCCCACCACCCCACTGTCTACAGTCTAGTAAGTAGGGGCCCACAGAGTCTGGTTAGCCATGGCTGCCTCACAACTCTTTCCAAGTGCACTCTGTGTCCGCACCTTCTGTACATCACCTCATGGACTCACCGCCACCCATCCAACACGCGCTCATGTCATGCCATCAGACATCTGACAGCAGAGCCTTGCCAATCAGTCCCACCCCACTCTGAAAAATGACAAATATAAACACTTTTCACACTAGCATATCAGAAATGAGAGGCATGCCATTGCACTGTAGTCTGTCAGTTTTGACCACGTACATGTTTCTACAATAAAGACACAAAATGCACCTGCTGCACAAGCCAGCCATGAGCCGGGCTTGTGTGCAGAAAAAAGAAAAACGTAACCTTTCCAGCGGAGTCTAGACAGTCATTTGATTACCTGAGATGGAGCACCAAAATGCCACTAGATTATATAGCAGGTTTTTCTCAAGAAGGCCTGCTCTTTTTGCTTAAGCAACTCGTTAAAGGACGGAAGGAGCTGAGTGGTTCTGTGAGTTATTGCTAACTCTTTATAATGAATAAATAATATGTATGTTATATACGTTGCATAAATAAATAAGTAAACAGAGGTAAAAGAGTGAAGTCATGTAAGCGCAATAAGGGGCAAAAGGTGTGTGGTTTGTGTTTGTCATGAGCTGTTAGATAACATCATGTTAACATTAGCATTGTTAGCATGTTCCACTTGAACAGTTTCAGAATTCACTCGTCTTCAGGTGTTTCATATGTACAGGGAAAACCACAAACGTTTGGGCTGTGAATAAGACTCTGGCTGCATGTATACATTTTGTGGGAAAAGCTCAAGTGCTGTTTGAGTGTACTGTTTAAATCTACCCAAAGGAAAATACTAGCTTGAAATGTACAGTGATTAAGTACTGTAGAAAGTCATGCTCAGCCCAGGAGCCAGTATCTTTCACTATTCTGCCCATACTATATACTATCACACTATATACTTCCGGTACATATACTAGCTAAATCTAAGTTCCATATTTTCCATCCTCAGAAGAACTTCCTCTTCACATTAAGCTTATCCTTGTTTTTCAGAATGTATACATGCAACCAGGGCCTAAACTCATTCACCAGTTTGAAAATAACACCACATTACACATACTCTTTCATATCAAGTACAGTGAGCACAAGACTGAACTTGAATTGAATGTGCCTTCCCTATTTTTGCAGAAGACCTTAAATTCACATCCCCTCCGACACTCGAGCCTACAGGACCGGCTCCTCCTCCGCGGCTAGGCGACGACTCTCTAGAGCCCCCCACCCTGAAGCCCATCACACGAGAGCCCCCGCTGTCCCCGAGCTGGGCCTGTAAGCGCCTCAGGATGGACACTGACCTCCCCAATGACCCCACGGACTCCTCACAGGACAATGTTTGCACTAAAGCACAAGAGCGCCCCCAACCCCTCCCCCCACATTACGTAATGAGACAGTGACCAACGGGCTACCCTCTCTGACCACCTCTCCTCGGCCCACCACAGGGGGAGTGGGCCGGCGCACCTCTGTTTTGTTCAAAAAGGCCAAGAACGGAGCCAAGCTGTTCAGAGAGCGAGACAATCCTTTGCTGAATGGTAAAGGACCACAGGAAGAGAACTCCACCCCCAACTCGGCAGCCAGCACTCCGTCTGCCACGCCCCTAGCCACGCCTCAAACCACACCCCTAACCACACCCCTGTCCACGCCTCAGAAGAGCCCGGGACCCCCCAGCCTCAGCACTCCTGACCCAAAGAGCCATAAAGATCAGAGCAGCGACAAGGAGCAGGAGAAGATCCTCAACCACACGCAAGACACTGGTAATTACCCAACTTGATTTAGTTGTGTGCTCATTCATCTCTATCATTTGTGGATCCTTCTCCTTGATATAAAATCTAGGTCTTAGAATGTGATGAAATTCTGTTAATGATACTGTACGTTTTTGAACCCTCTCCAATGAGGTTAAATATTCTTTTTATGTAGAGCTGTATCAGCATTTGCTTCTCACATGAAAGTGGTTTGCTGCAGTCTCGGAAATTGTCCATAAACTCATCACTTCCCCACCAGAATGCTCACACAGCAGAGGCTGCACCATGTTTGCATTAGGCAAATGGAGCGTTTGCATAAACTGATAGTCCACATAGTCTGACATTTGGTTTTATTCAAATATTGGAAACCAAGATTTTTTTATTGAAAAGGTTGCATTGGCATTTCCTTACTTTTTAGCATTACATCATGTGTTTGTTTACTTTAAGAACTGACCAACGGCTTCAGCAAACTAAAAGAAGACAAGTCTGACTCTGAAGACTGCCCATGTCCTGTGCTTCAAAAGGAAATGTAAGTGCCTCTGTCTGCAGTGTTTTATATGGCCTACTTATTGAATGGTTTGTTATACATGTGTACATGTTTGTTTCTGACATGCAGTGCATCTCCACCAAAGCGAAGTCTGGGAAAACCTGCTCTCTCCAAAGTCCCTTTACTGGAGATTGTCAATGGAGATTCAGACTACACTGGTGCGTCTTTTTACTCTAGCAGTTTTAATTAAAAGTGGACATATCATGTATTATTTTGATCTCTTTTGGTTTTTAAATATGCTTTTCGTCACCTTGTCACAGAATGAAATAAATTCATTTCATGTGTAAAGAAAAATGTGTAGAGAAAAGGATGCCAACATGCTTAAAAACACTTAAAAGCAGTAGACTAGCACTAGAGCTCCATCTGGGGACTGTAATATGTATGACCCATGTGAAAACCAATGGGCTTTCATTTGTAGTGAGTAAATGCAATTTGAGTGCAGTGTCTGGTGATGGTTTATGAGCAGGACACTTCCTGATCTATTTTCTATGTAATAATTAATCTCCTTTAAATATATACGAAAGTGTGTCATTATTTTTTCAGGTAATGGCAGTCAGACATCAGATGATGAGACCGAACTGGAGCCCTTGGATCTGGTATGGGCCAAGTCTCGAGGATACCCTTCCTACCCTGCCCTGGTAATGACAAGGACTCTTAAACCTATACACTGCACTATTAATTAAGCTGTGTATTTAGGAATTTTGGCAATTGGACTGATTGATATACTAGATTCACTTGTTATTACCTCAGATTCTCTAAGAGCAGTAGCGTGTGCAAATGGGTTAAAATGTCTCTCCTCTGATTGCTTGTGCCTGCTGCAGATCATTGATCCAGAGATTCCGGAGGAGGGCCTGCTGCACAACGGAGTGCCCATCCCTGTCCCACCAAAAGAGGTGCTGAAGCTCGGCGAGCAGAGGCAGGAGGAGACCGACCAACGCCTTTACCTGGTGCTTTTCTTTGACAACAAGAGGACATGGTGAGTGTTAACACCAGCTCTATTACGTCATCTGTCAATGGGTTGGGTACTGTAAAAATTTTTATTGTTATGAATCCACTCTGTAAAAAAACAAAAAAAAAACCCACACACATTCTGGGATAAACGATAATATTGAAACTACTTTATGCCACTGACCGTATAATTGAAATGCCTGAGCTGCAACAAATAAATGTCAGAATGAACTAATTATTCATAGATTATCTTATTGTATAACATAAAAATTGCAAAATCTCCTCACTATTGCAAAATAAGTACCAATTATAAATATTGATCTCCAAAATATATTGTTCCAGCTTTCATATATTGAACGTTAAGTCAATATTGTAATTATCGTGAAAGGAGATGTGGTGCAGTTGTTGCTATAGGCTCATATAAATCACTAACACTGCAGCAACACAGTGCATATTATCCATGTGTTACAATAATAATGACACTTGTTCTCCCTCGTATCTCCAGGCAGTGGCTCCCTCGGGACAAGGTGACTCCTCTGGGCATAGATGACACCGCCGACAAACTGCGCATGATGGAGGCGCGCAAATCCAGTATTCGCAAGTCTGTTCAAGTGGCCTACGACCGCGCCATGATCCACCAGAGCAGAGTCAGCCACAGCCAGGGCTTTGTGGCCCCCAGCTACCTGTAGGGGGCATCACTCTCTCACTATGCATTTCCACTGAACTCCTCGGGGTGGACTGGCCTGTTCTTTTTTTTTTTTTTTTTTAAACAAACCACTAGTGTCTGGCACAGGACTGACGCAGCCTTCACACTCAGAAGGACAAGCTCTCAATGAAATCAAGCTCCCTTTATTTCCTGCAGTCAATAAATGTTATGAGTTTAATTTTATACAAAGCGACTGCTATGAAATCAAGTGTCACAAAAGAGATTTATATGAGACTAATGAATGGATCACTGCCATCTTTTATACAATAGCTTTTTACTTTTTAAACTTTTACAGAAACCCTTGTATATTCTAGCTGCGTGTACATAATGTTAAGTGTATTGTCATAGCAAATTTTAAATTAATGTTGTTTTTAAAATTGCGTATTTCAATCAAGCCTCGAGGCAAAGGAGGTGTGTATATTTGTGGAGGTAAAATAATTCCTGACTTGCTGCATTGATGTATTTTAGCTGGTATTTGATGTACTAACATTGTGCTGAGTGTAAAGTATAGCACACAATGTTCTTTATATTTGAATTCTCTTTTGATACAGAGAGAAATAATTTATTTATGGAGAGACAGAATTATAGAAATAAAGCTATATTGGTTTAAATGGAGAATGAAATCTTATTTAAGAAGCAAAAGCCAACACACAAGTCCTCTTGTGTCTTCACTGTCAAAGCCCAAGAGTTTTATTTATTGTCCGACCTAACTGCAGAAGACTGTTTTATCTGATGGACACATTGATAAGCTTGTACTTGCGTATTTACGTACTCACCAAATGCCCAATTTCAACCAGTATTTCCTCATTGCAGGAAATCAATAAACTCAATGCAATTATAACAATATTTTGTATTTCATGTTTTATTTTTTTTCTTTCACTCACTTAGTAATATGACCAGAATAACTTTTTTTTTTTTTTTTTTTTTTAACAGAGGAAAGTGTTTTCTGGATCCCAGTAAAACTAACTACTAATTGCTCTAGCCCAGGAGTCACCTACAGGGTGCCCGCAGGCATGTGGTTGTCCTGGGAGATGTCACAGCAAAGCACGTGGGTCAATGTGTTTAAAACGTTACAATTTATTGCATTGTATTTAAATACTGATATTTTGTGGCTAGTCTTGAGGTAGCAGGTGTTTCCCATGTCTTTTGTGAATACTATATTAGAAAATAGTGTAGATTAGCATTTTTAATGATAAAGGCTGTAACACATAGGTCTCCACATCATACAAAAATACATTAGGATAAAGTATAACAGAAAAAGTCCATGAGCATTGTAAATGCTATAAGTGACAATGGGCTGCGCCTGTCAGTCCACTCTGTTGTCTCAAAATGAGGTAGTTGTGTCTAAGAGTGCGCAGCTCCGTCAATCTGCCCAACAACCGCCCAAAACGCTGTGGCCCCCCTCGTGCAGCTCCGCCATGGGACCCACAGACCCTGGACAGCAGATCCAGCACAAACTCCTGCATGCTCTCCACACAGTCTGCAGCCTGTGGGGACGCCCGGTCTGTAAAACCACGACACAGTCAACACCACGCACTCATGTTGCAATGGGCCTTAACTGTGGCCTGTATAATATATTCATTCAGAAGGTTTATCTAATGAGTAAGTCCTTACAGTGTGACAGTGTGGGAGTATGCTAAAATGTAAGATCATATTAAAAAACCTGAGCAGAGTAGTGCTGTAGCAGTGAGTAGGGCATATTCGGCTTCTGAAAGCTGCAGCGCCACCATGCTGTGAAAGAACGTCAATACAGGCTCTAGCAGGTCCTCACAGACTTCTGAAATACACATATATATATATATATATATATATATATATATATATATATATATATATTCTTAAAAAATAATAAATGTCAGTATATTCAGAATATCAGGTTAGATCAGGGCAGTGAGTCTAACCTGAGCTGGTGAGTGTCCTGTTACGGAGGCTCTCCTTTGAATTTCTGTGCCACTTGTGCGACCACATGTTGAACAAGTGCAGACCTAAAGACAAGGAGGGATTGTAAGTTTGTTTTTTGTTTTTTTCATCTTTTATCTTAATTTTTTAAAGTATTATTATTTATAAGTATTCAATGCAAAAAAAGTAGCTGATTAAACAATTTTAATATGAATAATGTGTGGTTACTTGAATGTGCTGTTTTAATCTGTAGTGTATTGCATGCACAGTTACATGTGCTGTATGTCTTTGTAACAGATGGTTCTGGCTGTAGCTGCTGAATATTCAGTTCTGTAGACTGGACAAAAGTTTTTGACTGAAGACATTTCACAGTTCATCCAACCTGTTTCTTCAGTTCTGGTCAGATCGCTGGTGGACACTGCCTTATATCTCCCTTCAGGCAGGTGTCCACCAGCAAAACGTCTTAAATCAAAAACCTTAGTCCAGTTGCTCTTTGCTATGGATGCTACTTGGACGACTGAGGGATCACACAGATATAGATGTGGAGACATGTGTACCTGAGGGGGAGGTGTTGGGGCAGTGGGAGAACTGCTGTGCTGAGAGCAGAAACAGCACTTCTACAGAAGAGGCAGACAAGAGTGAAGTCTGCTCTGAGGGGTCCAGAAGGTCAAAGCCTGGAGCACACAGGCATAATGAGAAGAACTGGGAGAACATTACTTTGCCTCCTCATAGAATCATCATCAGGGGGGATGTGTCGTTACCTGGTATGGTCCTAGCATACTGCAACAGTCTGTGCAGCTGAGGCACATCAGACACAACTTCCTCCTCTGTGTACGACCACTCGTACATCTGACCACAAATATATGATTGAATTGTTTTAACAAAGATTATTCATACACAGTGGTGGAGAAAAAAGTTGAAATTTGAAAGTCAAGTACAGTAAAATATACCTAGATTTTTTACTTAAGTTGATTTTAAAGTGGATATTCTTTACTTTTAATTCACAACATTTGAGAGAAGGTTTTTGTATTTTCTACTTCACTTCATTTCTGAACCAGACTGAAAAGTAAAAGTATTTTTTATTAATGTGTGAAACCTGCTGAAAAGCCTGAGGGGTTTATTTTGAACATGTTCATAGTTAAAGCAAATAAAATATACAAATAAAAACAATCTTTATCAAAATCACTACATTTGAAGCTTTATTAGATCTCAAATTATGCCCAAAATACTTGAACTTTTATTCTTTAAGTACATTTTTTAAATGTTTTTTTAATACTTTTTTTTTTTTTTAGATATATTCATGTAATCCTTTTACTTGTACTGAGTATTTTTGCTCTAGTATCTGTACTTTTACTTAAGTAACAAAATTGAGTATGTCTTCCACCACTGTTGATACCCTGAATTAGTATCATACTCTGTCAAAGCTGCAGTCTTGAGTTCTGAACAGTCTGTGGGCCTCCTCCATCCTGTCCACCATGTACTTTTGCTCTCCAGTTAGACCAGGAGACCGCACCTGAAAATCAATATGAGTTTTAATGCAGTCCTGTATAAACTTCTTGAGCTGAGTTTGCTTATCTGCTCCATACATGTGGGTGCTGTTTGCTGGTGGAGCTGACCCTTTGTTTTCCATCAGGACAGTCCTCCTCCTGGGACCTGCCTCTGCCTCCTTTCCTCAGGCGTTTGGACTGACACTGCACCTCTGTCAGCAGACCTGGAACACACACCTCATAATGGGCTCACCTGATCTGCTCTCCTGGGGTTACTGTTAGCATAAACAGTTGTGCTTAAATCATAGACTGCATTTATAAATCATCTTAGCTAAAGAAGTGAGCATGTGGGTGCTTCCGGCTCCATTGACTCTGTCTCCAATTCACTTTACATGTAAAAATTGTTACTACTCTCTTATCATTTTGGTCTTAAAATGTTTGTATTAACCTGCTCTATGTGATTCTGATGTTATTATTTTGCTGTTTTGTGTGTAAATAAATTCCTACTGCTAATACAATGGTACAATGGATGTAACAATATCCAAGTCTCACGATACGATATTGTCATGGTATGAACCTCACAGTATGATATTTATTGTGATATCGTGGGAAAGCTCATGATATGGTGGGAAGGCTCACGATTAGGGATGTAACAATTCCCAAATATCTCGGTACAATACTTTCACGATGTACATCTCATTGTCCGATATTTATTGCAATATTTTGTGGAGGCTTCCAAAACTGTTAATATGATACTTTTTCCATCTTAAAATTGACAAGACTTAATCCAAAGAACTAAGACTTAAAAGTGTCTAGAATTGTTATTTCTTGGAGTCTACACTTTAACTGAGCAAAGGATCATGGTCTATGTAGTTCCCTTTGTCTTTTTTTTTTTTTTTTAGCTATTGCTGCACCATAACTCTTAATTTAAGCAAAGAGGCCACGATATTATTGTGACACTTTTGAAGATATCACCATATTTTGGTTATTGTTACATCCCTACTCATACCTACATATCATGAGCTTCATTTGACTGGAGTCGAAGGTTATGGGGATGTCACACTGCCTTAGTCCACTGCTTTACACAGTCTATGTCTTACATTCAGCGAGCATGCCCACAGCCCTGCATTTGCGTAGTCGACAGTCCTGGCACTTCCTCCTCATGTACATGTCCATCTCACAGCTGCCCCCGCTCTTGCACTGGTACACCGCCTTCTTAGTCACACTGCGGCGAAAGAAACCTGGACAAAAATGAAATAAGTAATTAATATACATGAAGTCAAGCTCTGATATGTGATGTGCAGTGATCATTTATTTGATAATGTGGTTTTAACCTGGCTAATTAGATTTGATCTACTGGTAAGTCTGGAAATCTCACCCTCTACTTCACCTTTTGATCAGGAACATCAGCGTTTTGTTTATGTGATGCCTGATATTGATAGCTGTAATACATATGGGAGGCTCTATGCAGGCCTCGTGACGTAAAACCATTTCCCAGAAGTGTGACCAGCTCGTTTTTTGAGTATGATAGACCAGGAAATTATATCATTGACTGATCCTTGATTTGAATTTTCATCCATTGTAAAACACACAGAGATTGGAACAGTTATATCTGACAACATATTTCAGCCATCACCATGAATGCCAGTACACTAAAAAAGTCTTGTGCTACCCTGTTCTCATTCCTTCACTAAATACTTGATGTTAGTACGCTACTGCTACATCCAGAGCCACTTGATCCAGTGTGTGCGGTGAGTACAGGATCCTCAAATGGTCCTTTCTCCTGCGTCACCTCCGAGCCCGTCCTGACGGTGAGTCCTGATTCAATCCTGGTTTAGTCCTGGTTTAGTCCTAGTTCAGTCGTGGATTAGTCCTCCTCTTCAGTCCTGGAATCAGTTCTGGGTTAGTCCTGGTTTAGTCTTGGTTCAGTCTCGGGTTAACGGGCGGGTGCGGTGTTGTACTGCGCGGGTGCGGTGTTGTACTAGGGGTCTCCAAAAATGGACCCGTGCGGGACTCTGCGCTGTAGGACTCTATTATGGAATAAATGAATCTTCAGTTTGTTACATAAAGGAGGAAAATAACAAGGACGACAGCAGCAACAAGTTTTAAGAAGGAAGTAAAAAGGGTTGGTCCTGTGTGAGAAAAGTGTATAAAGTGTGTGCTGAGGGGTTTTACAGCCTTAAAACGGATATTATAATTGTAAAATATAAAGTTGATACTTCGTGGATTTCACCTATCGCCTGTTATATTTACAACGGAACCCCCGCGATAAATGAGGGACACTGTCCTCTCACCTCACATGTTACCAACAGAGATCACATGTACAAACTACGGCATGTTCTCTCATCTGGCGAAACAGTGTCTCTTTTCAAACCAAACCTGCGCCCATAATGTGGACTGAGGAGTGTCTGGAGAGAGTGTGATGTTCAGGAGTGAATGAATTGAATGATGTTTTTGAAAATAATGATGTTTTTAAGGTGCTGAGAGAACTGGGTGTGAATGATGATACAGGATTGTTATGATGCTTCGGTCATTATAAACACATTCTCTTTGTTTGTTTGATAATTTATGAACTGTAACATCAACCTGCCCAGGGACTAGAGGTGGAAATTAGCAGTGGCGCTACAACCTGGTACAAAGCATCTCTCCTGTTAAGGTTAATGTAGATTGTGCACTGTCCCTGTCTCATTCAATAAATAAACTAAACTTAACTAAACTATTGTAACTACAGCTGCACTGGGGCAAAATGATGGAAGCGAAGCTGCCAATCTACAGCATCTGTATCTCTGACCACCAGCACTCTCTTACACAAACACCACATGCCACATCCAAGAACAGAACAACATCCAAGAAAAAGTGTGACAGTCTCTAAACTGTGAGTGAGATGAGGGACCACATGGCGATGCTGGAAAGCCAAAATATACAGTATGTCATTATATATCGAGCTGTTTTAAAGTGTCATTTATAAGCCCTGATGAGCTCATGTTTGTGCAGCTTTTTAATCACCCCAGTCACTCCTTGTCTTTTTGGCCATGTGTGTTTCTGTTGAACTGAACTGGAAGAATTCAAACTGATCTTGTTGTTACATGTAGATTGTACCTTTACATCCTTCGCAGGTGAGAGCGTTGTAGTGGTAGCCCGATGCTTTGTCTCCACACACCACACACAGCTCCTCCTGATCCCTCCTCCTCCCTCCTGAACCCATCCTCATCCTGCGTCCATGAAGAAGCCCTGGGGCCCCCAGCTCCTGCGCGCTGCCCTTGTAGTGAGGCCCTGGGCTGGGGTCGAAGGTCGCCTCCGCATAAGGGGGGCTGTAGTGGTGCAGAGGAGGGCAGGTCAGAGAAGAGGGCGATGAGGGGGAGGGAGAAGAGGAGGAGGGAGGGGAGTACACGCAGTAGCCCGAGCTGTACTGCTGCTGTGGGCTGTACGGGAGCAGCTGGAGGTCAGGGTCCTGGAGAGGGTGGTACACAGGGTCAGCCAGCATGTCTGAAACAGAGAGGCAGAAGACAAAAGCTGTGAGGTTAAAGCACAAAATGTAGAAAATGAAAAATGACTTCCACCCTGCTAGCAGAAGATATTCAACTATTACTGAATGACATGGTTTATATAAGATCAGTGTAATTTAGTATGCAACATGGGAAGGTGCAGTTAGTTTACTGATTGATTTTAATTGATTTTCTATATTCATTGTCATTTCATTATTGATCTTATTTGATTTGACTGGCTTTTTTTTTTTTTTTTTTTAGAACCAGTGAGATTAAGCAACCAAAAAATGTGTGTTTATAAATTGTGCTATACAAATAAAACCCACTCGATAAAGAGAATTATAGAATTTAAAGCTGTTCTTAAAATAGCTCTAAGTAAATAAGTAGTGGTTTGTTCACCTTACCTCAAGTCTTCAGACATCTAATTTCCGTATTTTACCACAAGAATCGTTGATTATTAAGAATTTTTATATTTAGGCAATTTTATGTAAAGCCTAACATGTCCACAACAGGGAAGAGTGTATTCTGGTAGTCTGCTATTAAACCCGCTGCTGTAAACCACTGAAACTGTTGTAATAATGTGAAAAATGTCAGATCACCAATTGCGGAAATGCAAACCACCAGAAGTACAAGTTTACTATTTTGATGACTGGGGAAAAGGAAGCTTATGAGAGAATAGAAACTTTTTTAAAATACATTTTCCATTGTGACTGCTGTGCTCTAATGTGTTCAAAATGTACTTACTTTGCATCTCATAGGAAATACAGCAGTGTAGAGAACCAGTGTGAACCAATTGTGTATTTTAGGGCAAGCGGCCATCATCATGTATGAGGTAGGTCAATAGTGAAAACTTGTTTAGAAATAAGTGAATAAATATAAAAATTCCCTCATTTCTTTGCTCGTGTGTAGTTTTATTTGGACAATCACTACTTAATATGTGAATAAACATTTGTAGAGTGGAATGTGACTTGTATGACACAACTGGGCTCCGTGGGGACAAGTCCTATTTGGAAGATTTGATGTTTCAGACATAGAGAACAGGATGCAGCTGACAAAAACACTGATGGTTAGCAGCCAAATTTATATTAAAAATAGTAAAAAACTGTTGTTTTTAAGAATATTAAAGGGCATATGACAGGATGGACTACTCATTTCACAAAAAAACAACTAAGATAATTATGTTTCAGATTTTCCTTTTTTTTTTTTCTAGTTTGGCAATACTTTAAGTTTCAGATTTTACATCTTGGTATTACATGGTTACCTAGCAACCATGCTATGAAGTATGCCAAAACTCCTCTAATGGACATATAAATTATTGTTTGACAAATGTAAGAAAACACCTTTATTTTGTTGAAATAATGTTTAAAATATTAGGGGGAAAAAATCGTTTTTTAAATGTAAATTGTGCTAAACTTTTGGACCATATTCTCTCTAGTGTGATGTCATCATGGGACTCTATAAAAAACAACTCTCTACTTCCTGTAATTTTCAACATACTTTTCAGCTTTTTTCACACATTGCTTCATTTATGTTCACCAGATGTTATCCCACCAAATTGTAAAAGTGAATGAATAGTAGCTCTTCTACAGCAGTGGTCAGAAAATACCATTACGTCGTTAACTGTATTTTATTACTTCTATTAATAGAAAGTTGTTTTTAAACCTTTAAAACTCAGTCTAAATATTCAGTAGAGCATCCTCTGCACTCGCTCCAACCCCCAGTGTCTGTCCCCCTGAGCCTGGCCCCGGGCTGAGCTCTGAGGGACCAGGGGGACGTGACCATGGACATGTTTAATAGACAGACACTACAGTTTTTGTGTCACCATGGAAACCAAGGCTACACACCGATGCATCTTGAATGGTTAAAATGTGTGTTTGAAATATGTAGTAATGTAGATGCTATGTCTGTTCTACCAAAAAGTGCCTTTCAGTGCAAATACTTGTCATTGCTCAACAAGGCTCTGAAACACAATGTTTTACAGAAAAGGAACAGAAGATTTGGCTCGTCATCAGTGTGGAAGTGGGTGCACAGGGTGAGAGGGGGCAACATGGTACAAGTACAAAAAAAAAAAACCTGCAGGCTCTCCATCCTCAACTAGATATTTCCAGCAACTGTGTATTTTACCTGAAAGTGGATAGAAAGGCCTTAACTGTTCATTTAGGAACAGGACTATAATGAATTGTATTATCTGGAAGAGTAGTAACTTACAGACGCTTCCCACAAGGGAGAAATGCCAAGAACAACATGAGAATAGAAAATATGCAATCAATAATAAAGGTAAATTTGCAAATATATTCATATATCTAATGAGACTCAAAATGTTCAGTGCTGTGTAAGTAGAGTAAAACTATAAGGCTGTTTATAATTTATGTAACATAAAACAATATAACAATATTACTGATTTTCTGATTCTTGAATATAATAATATTATTTTTCCTGATAGGGGCAAGAAGCAGATTTCTCCATTGATAACATTGTGTTTTACCATGAACTATCCAAAAGGTAAATGCAAATGTTTAACCTGATCATTTCTTTTAGTGACCAGACTCTAGAACTCAGTGAATTACAATATGAATTTTAACAATATTTAGTTTAGCTGCCCCCATCTGTAAGAAATATACATCGTATACAAAGTAATCTGATCTGAAAACGCAGTAATTGGCATGATACTGAAAGCTGAAAGTACAGATTTTTACTACTAGCTACCTATTCATTATGTGCAATGTAATACAGTATTTATTATCAATAGTGGTCTGTCCAGTTGCCAAAACGGCCCTATTACTGTCGATCGAGAGGCCCGCACAAAAATGACTGTATGAAATTTGGTATGTGCAAAAATGGCAAATAAATTTCTTCAGTCTAAGTCTTGAAGATCCCATTTTCTTAAGCATGAAATATTACACAAAAATCAAATCTTGTGCACTTTACGCCATGTTAGAATGATGTTACCTCCTCAAAGACATATCTGGAGTTGTGTTGTATTTCATTCACATAGTTCAGTAATTCCGCATTATTAGGCTGTGTACATTTCCAAAGCTCAAAATGTGATGTCGTGAAGCAGTACTTTGCAAGTTAACATCTCCTTTTACCTTTTGTTTAGGAGAGATTAACAGGGCTGAAATTATCAAAATGATTCCAGTGAAGGTGTTTGGAGTTTAAAACACAGTGGCGCACTTCCCGTATTATCACATGACATCACGAGGTGGCACAGAGTGTTTTCTGTTTGAGAGAAGAACTCAACCTGAATACGTGGGAAGTGCGTTGAACATGTGTGAATGAAACAAAACACAACTCCCAGTATGTTTGCGATGAGAAAACAACATTATAACATATTATAGATCAGAAAATGGCATTATATGGGCCCTTTAATCACTTTTATTTTGAAATATGACAATACATGTTTTTAAGAAGAGACAAAATATATGTTAACACAGTGAATATAACCCAACAGTGACACTTTGCTATAGTATTTGCTACATCTCTTAACAGTGGCAGTTATGGTTGAAGTTGGAGAGAGTGAAATGTCAGTACTCACCATAGTAGTGCAGTGATTCAGTGGAGTATCCATCAGGGCAGGATACAAACCCCCCAGCAGAGAAACTCATGTCCACTTCAGCCCACTCTCTCATCAGGACACCGCTCGTACTGCTCCTGATCTGTTACATACAAACAGTTATTCTCCTGTCCACAACACTGTTTAAATCATCAAGAGCAGGAGAGAGGAGGGCCCAACGGCACAAGAGGGGGGACGGGTCCAAGACGGGGGACATGGAGCATTTTAGGTTTGGAATCATGTTTAAAGGTTCATTGTGCAACATTTTTGATGGAGGGTCTGTCATATTCTTTTTTCCGTTGAGATATTATTGCTTTGTCTGGAAGGTAAAACTTTCTATCTTCACAGAGACCAAACTAGACCAAGTTACAGGTCAGATCTGGGGAGAGGCGACCCCGCTCACAGTCAGAGTGCCTGTTTTTATAAGTGTTTTTGAGCTATAAAACCACCTGTAACTTAATAAATATAAAGTAGAGCTGTTTAATGTCATACTGTGGAACATTACAGCCAAAGGAATGAATCCACAGTAACAAGTAGGTGATGGAACTCCAGCTAAAAAGTTACATAGTGCACCTTTAAAGAGCCCGTATTATGCTATTTTCTAATCTATGTTATAATGTAATACTCTGTTCCACCTTGTGATGTCATGTGGTAATACAGGAAGTGCTGCACTGTATTTTTAAAATCCATAAACCTTCACTAGAATCATTTGGATAATTTCAGCTCTGGAATTGTCAATCTCTACTGAACAAAAGGCAAAAGGAGCTGTAAAACATAACTTGTACACTAACTTCATGACATCACAAAGTGGAACAGAGCATTTTGAGCTTTGGAGGCGTAGACAGACTAATAATTTAGGGTGAGTCAAACGTCTGACTCAAACAAACAAAAACACAATTCCATGTGTTTTTGAGGAGGTAACAGCATTAAAATGTTGCATAATATGGGACCTTTAAGTTGAAATAAGTTTAAATGTGAACAGAAATATAAAAACACACAAACCTGCTCAAATGCCCAAGTATTCCTTATTAGAGGAATTCAATATGCATGTACATTTTAGCATTTAAAACACATTTATAAATAATGGAATTATTCTTCAGACATTACTGTAACACTTTAGCTTTGTGATATTTAAGGCCAACTAATAGTAGTAAACTATAAAATGGTAAATAGGCATTTATTTGTATTTATAAAGTAATTACAATATTTATTGTAAATGGCCATGTTCTATTTTACAGCGTTCCCACTCTTTTTGACAAACTTTCAAAACTTTTCCATTACTTTTTTATAACCTGAAATGAATTTTCCATGACTTTACAACACCCTACATGTGTAGAATTGATCATACTTTTAGGGTTAAATATGAAATGTTAACTCTTTCCACTCACCTTATGGTTTGGTATTATAGTTTTTTAACATTCAAAATACTGTCAGAGCATTTATTGTCGTCTCTTTTAAACAAAAGGCGCATACGTTCAGAAATCATCCTAATAGCCTAATGATAACTTAACAGAATGCTGTAGTTGAGTAAAACATTCCATAACTTTTCCAAAACTTTCATTGAATTTCCAAAATTCCATGACTTTTCCAGCACCATAACACATTCTAAGATAAGACGAGAGAACCTTTTGTCCCACAGTGGAGAAATCCCAGTGTTGCAATGCTAAGTTCAAGAACAGCAGCAACATAAACATTTGAATTAAAAAATCAAGACACATAATTACAAAATACACTTAAAAATCAAACCTTTTCTAATCAGAAAAGTAGAAATACATTATTTTAAAGCATTTTGTGCCATTAACTCATTAGTATTAATAGACATGGATGCTAACACAGATAATGGGTTTATAAATACTAACTAGATGGATTACATACTACCAAAAGAGATTTATGTGTAGTTCCTTAATTGATTACAAATACAGGATCAACACAGTGTAATTATTCCATTAGCACATCAGCATGCAGTTCAGTTAGTGAGAGAACATAGCTGAATTAAATCTGTATTCGCAGTGTGTGAGGGTCAGATGAGGTCTAAAATGACATGAGTAGTTCTGTTTTCTCTCTGTTGTTTTCTTACTTTGACAGTGGTCTGATCCAGATGGTGCTTGTCGCTGAGTGTCCCTTTGGTTGTTTGTGTAATGCTCAGAGCACAGGGAGGCTCTTCCCTTTTGCCCTCTGTTTACTACGTGCTTATTTGTATTCCAGTTAATAATGGACTAATTGTGGACTCAGATTTCCTAAAACAGACTTCACTGGAGCAGGGTGCAGGAGCGGTTTGCCAATGTTTACCTTCATGAGCAAGCGAGCAAATGCAAGTTAGTGAAGAAAGTAAAGAAAATAGCATACAATGTGAAATCTTGAGTGGATTTTGATAATCTAGTCTAGTCAAATGTTTTTCTTGTACAAACATACATTTGCTTTTCTTTAGACTATGGGCACACTAAAACTCCTGTATGGATAGGATGGGAGGACTTTTCACTATCCAGAGATATAATATATTGTTTTAAATTATCAATTGATATGGCAACAGTCCAAATTTTTCATGCTAAAACCCAAAGATAACACGAGGCTCTGAATCAGCAAATATTCAGCCTCTCGCTCCATGTAGTCCATATCATATATATTCACTGACAGCACAGACACATATCTCTCTCTTTTAAATACCATACTGTGGAACATTCCAGGCCAAGCAATAACATCTCCATGGAAACAAGCAGACAGCTCTCTTTTGCTCATCAAGCAGGTCAAACATAGAATACAGTGCCTGCTTTCAACACTGGCAGCATTTTCTAAAGCTTTAAAGCAGTGATGTTCAATGGTCAAATATGTCACCATGTTTAACCAAATTACATTTTTTTTAAATATATATTGAGGGGTTGTTGGTTTAACTCTTCAAACCAACTTGACTTTGAACTTCAAATAAACGGTTTGAAATGAGTTGTATATATAGTGAGCCTGCTGGTGTGATGTCATTTTGTATAATTGTTGCTGTACTTTTCCTTGTCCTGTAGATGATTTCATATCAACCTGCCGAAGGACTGAAGATGAAAATTAGCTACGCTGGCTATAATCTTTACATACTTACATTTTAAATGTGCTGTCCCTTTACAAATAAATAAGAATAAGGTGCAGGAACCTTCAACAGAAAAGTTACATAGTCCATGTTTAAAGGGCCTATACTTCTGATCTCCATCATAATGTTGTTTGCTCATTAAAGACATACATGGAGTTGTGTTTTGTTTCTTTCAGGCATGTTTAACACACAAACCCTGCATATTTACGCTGAATTCTGCTTTCACGGATAATGAATAACCCTCTGTTCCACTTTGTGACGGCATGTGGTAATACAGGAAGTGCTCCACACACCTTTACTAGAACTGTTTGGATAATATCAGCAATTTCAGTAAAAGGTACAGCAGCTTTTAACTTGAAAACTACCACTTTATGACATCGCAAGGTGGAACGGAGCATTTTGAGCTTTGGGATATAGAGAGACAATAATAAAGGTTTACTCAAACATGTGTGAAGAAACAAAACACAACTCTGTATGTTTTTGAGGAGGTAACAACATTCTAACATGGCCCAAAACTCACAGGAATCTATTAGCAACACTGATATATGAGTAATGAATAATACATTTGCTTATCTTGCACATGTTGTTTCCAGGTAAAGTCCACATTTGCCAGAGAGGAACAGTGTTGAGTCAGATCTCTGTGTTCCCGTTAAGATGTGAAGGTGAAGGTTACGGGTGACCAGTTGGATGTTGGATGAGTCCAGGCTGGATGTGTCTGTTTGTGTTTGACCCATAGATTAGTGTGGGGCAGAGACTGACACTAAAGAATTGGACATGAGTGAGAGTGGACGATGTGTCTTAAGGGGGTGTCACACAACTGGACACAGGCCGAGCATCCCGCATTCATCCCCTGGGAGCTGAGTGTCAGGAAAAAAGGGAGTAAACGCTGTCATTTTTGTATTTTTACTGAACTATTTACTTAACTATTTGGATCTGAGTGGTGAAAAGACGGAATGAAAACTGACCTAACAGTCTGAGTGTATTTGTGGGTTTCAGCATTCTGTTGTAGACAGTAATTTGAGGACTTTCCATCATTCAAAATCCTATAATGTATTGTTTGAAACTGTTAATTGCTTTGGTCGCGATCCTAATGTTTATCATTCATTCTAACAAAAATCTGCAATATTAATTTTAGCTGCCCCTCACCTGTATTAAAGGGCTCCATATTACGCCATTTTCTGATCTATGTTACGATGTTCTTTCTTCACCACAAACACACCTGGAGTTTTGTTTTGTTTCATTTACACATATTTAACACACAAACCCTGAAGATTTAGACTGAGATCTTCTCTCAAACAGAAAACACTCTTTTCCACCTTTTGATGTCATATGGTAATTCAGGAAGTGCTCCACTTTTACATACGCTACATACACTAGTGTCGTAGTACTCAAGACTTGGTCTTGGTTTTGAGACCAGCCTCGAGAGCGCTTTTTTATGGTCTTGGTCTCATCTCAGACTCGAGCGCATTTGGACTCGGTCTTGTCTTGGTCTTGATGATGCTTCGACTTGGTTTGGTCTCGGACTCGAGGTCTGACGCTCAGCGAGTACAATCATATTTCATTACGGCCAGTAAATGTGCAGCGACTGCTAACTATCACTACAAACCAGTAAGATAATGTAACTGTAAATGTTATGAACTTGAAACAACAAAACAAAACACTTGATTAACTTTGAAGTTGTTTTCTGTAAAGTGCCAGTAGAAGTGGGATCAAAGAAGAGCTTCTCAAACTGCGGGTGAGGGTCCAAAAAAGGGGTGCAGAGTGTTTAAGTGTAGTACAGTTTGCTTGGCCTATTTTAAGCCTAAATGAAGAATAATTAGATCAAATGGAGATAGACTTATAAAACATTGGTATATTTGTGCCAAAATATCTGCAAAATACAAATAAATGTAGGAAATGACAAAGCTGATTTTGATTTGGTCTTGATGGGCTGTGGTCTTGGTCTTGTCTTGGTCTCGGCCTTAAAAAGTCTTGGTCTTGTCTCAGTCTCGACCTTCATAGGTCTTGGTCTTGCCTTGGTCTCGGGATCCTGTTGTCTCAGACTGGTCTCGGTCTTGATTAGTGCGGTCTTGACCTCCACAAGAATCATTTGGATCATTCCAGCTCTGGAATTTCCAATCTCTATTGAACTAAGTGTACAGCTATGAACTTGAAAACTACCATTAAATGACATTACAAGGTGCATTTTGAGCTGTGATGTGATGACAGTCTAATTATCCAGGATTACTCAAACATGTGAATGAAACAAAACCTAACTCCAGGCATGTTTTGATGAGGAAACAATATCTATCATGGCTTAAACCTTACAAAAATCAATTCTATGTAATGTAGGACCTTTAAATAAAATTGGTCTAGAATGTTGTGGTGTCACCTGAAACCCCTGCAGCAATTTTCTCCTTACCTTTATCTGGTTTATTTCTTTGAGGGGACATGAAATGCACAGTTCTATTAAGGATGGCCATAGATCTTATAAGCCATTGAGCCACTGAAGCGAGCTACTGGTTGTCATGTTTATTCTGGACTGTTGCTTGTGAGAATCATTAGCGTAGACTCACTCATATTCATGTGAGCTGCAGATAAGGTTTGCACTTCATAAATCTGTATGGGACGACCAGGCGCAGAGGTTTATCTGTAGACCCCCTGACTCTGCTCCTGCTCGCTGGTAATTGGCCGCCTGCTTCACTGATTCTCAGAGAAAATAATAGTGAATTTTGAGTCAAGCCTGATCCTTGATATAAATGAGTGAAGAAGTGTTTAGACTTTAATGGAATGAATCTTTATCTCATCAAATTCCAGCCATGCTAAAATAACACATGAAAGCAGTTTTTGTGCTCTTCCATAATTGATGGTAAGGCTATCATTTATAGACATAAAAAGCTACACCAGAGCTATTTTACATTTTCTTGAGAGCCATGGTCACTGGACTGGATAAATATACAAAACGCTATGACTTTTAACACAAACTGGGGTCTGAGAAAATATTCCCAACACTAGATCTGTTTCAGTAGAAATAATATAACAATGACTGCTGTTAGATTTAATAATAAAATACGACAGGTTTTACCAACATGGATCTCAACGGTAACAACTTGCTCTGGTTCTGAAAGTAAATTTTTTTGTTAGTTTTTCCCGTACACTTTTCAAAAAATTCTGATATTTCAGTTATAATTCAAGAGTACAAAGACATCACAGAGGTTAAGCAGCTATGAGGTAACTTCTATTCATAATGTGGTTGTTTTCAGTCCAAAAGGCATGATTAAGACTGCAAGACTCTGTGAAATGTTTTAATGATATTACAGATTTTGTGGTCATTAGTTTCCACATAGCTGATTAGGCCTGAGCAAGCTTTCAAACTTAAGATTACAGTCTGTTACTTAACCAGTATTTACACTAGAACTAGACAAGCACTGGGACTAAACCAGATCTAAAACAAAATTAAACAAGAACTAAACTAGTACTAACCAGGAATAAAACCAGGACTTGCACTAATTAAACCAGAACAGGAAAGGAGAGGAAATATTTGAATATTTGAATTAGATCGCTTGGGGTTTTGGATCTGGCCTGAGCTGCACCTTTTGTAATTGATGTTTTTAACTTTTTCACCTTTATTAACTGATATTAGCTACTAAATTGTACAAAACAGGCAAGTCAAAAAAGCTGGGAAATATTAAATGGCCCATATTATGCTATTTTCTGATCTGTATATAATGTTGTTTCCTCATCACAAACATACCTGGAGTTGTGTTTTGTTTCATTCACACATGTTTAACACACAAACCCTGCATGTTTACGCTGAGTTCTTCTCTCAAACAGTAAACACGCGCTTCCACCTTGTGATGTCATGTGACAATACAGGAAGGTGGAAGAGAGAGGCTGTCTGTGTTTTCACTGTGTCTTTACACTCCATAGACCTTCACTAGAATCATTTGTATTATTTAGCCCTGGAGTTGCCAATCTCTAAATAAAAGATAAAAGATACATTTTGACTTCCACTGACTGAAGACTACCACTTCATGATATCACAAGGTGGACCAAATCATTTTTGAAGTTTGGAGATGTAGACAGACTAATAATTAAGGGATACTCAAACATGTCTAAATGAAACAAAACACAACTCCAAGCCTGTTTTTGATAATAACAAAATTCTAACACGGCTAAAAGCTCATAGCAATTTTGCGTATTAAAGGATCTTTGAAGTAGACAAATGATAATGTGTAAGGTATAAACAGGTTTAACAACATGGAGGTGGACAAACTTGTTTTGTAGTATAAATAGAACATCATTTTCACTTCTTCCTACATTTGCCTGTTTCCAAGCATAATAACTTATTAAAGAGCAATTTCCTAATTTCTTACAATCTTTTAAATTCTGAAATGTACCTTTTTAACATATAATTTTCTAGATGATTCCAATTCCATTTTATGAATATTCCCTTAGAATATTTAGACATTCATAAAACTTGTTCCAAGTCCCATTGTACTTGACATTGAAAATTCTTTGGACGCTCTATAAAACAACCATCAAATCTTTGCCAGCTTTTTACAGGGACCATCATTTCATGCATACTATTTAAAATGACTTGTCCACTGAGCTGTAGCTGTCATTTTAATACCCCATGTAAATGTATAGTTTCAGATTTTGCACATTTTATTAAGACCCTATCAGACATGTGCTTAATTTAAATAAATGTAATAGACTCAAAAAAATAAAAATCATAATTAAAAATGCAGGCTATTATATGTTCTAATTCTACAAATGAGTTGTTTAGAGTAGGCCAGTGGTTCCTGTAAAGGTCCTACATTACACAAAACTGACAACTGGAATTGTGTTTTGGTTCATTCACACGTTTGAGTAACCCTTTATTCTTAGTCTGTCTATATCTCCAAAGCGGTAAGGAAGCTGTAGTTTTCAAGTTAACAGCATCCTTTTACTTTTCATTCAGTATAATGGCAACTCCAGGGCTGAAATCATCCAAAGAATCTAGTGAAGGTGTGAGGTCTGAGAGAAAAACACAGCCTAAATATGCAGCATTTGTGTGTTAAACATGTGTGAATGAAACAAAACACAACTGAGTATGTTTGTGATGAAGAAACATTATAACATAGATCAGAAAAAAGCGTAATATGGGCCCATTCATTACAGAATCCAAATATTCATTATGAGCTAAAATGATGAATTTACAGTTTTCACAATACCCTTGAACTAAATCAACAATATGAAATATTAGAGAGATTTTCCTGAGTATTGTTGTTGGAAGTTCCTTAGTGATGTCTCATTGCTTCTTTCTCTCATTAGAACATTCCCGTATGGAGTGTTTATAAACAGTGTGTAAGTGATGGTCAGTGATGGATGAGTGCCTCCTATCACCAGCTCTTCCTCTCAACTCCCCAGTCTCCAACAGTTTCACAACCACACGCATGTCCTCGTCTCTGTGGGTGGGCCCGCAGTGTCCGGAGCGTGCACTATTATGAGAAAGTGTGTCCGGTAGTCATTATTTACATTTGGGAGGACATTTGGTTACATGTTAAAGAGATGCTAAGTCATTTTTAGCGTTGATGTTTAAAAATAGTAGCCCGCTTAATTAAGATAAATTTAACTCTAATATGAGAACATTTAAGGTAACAATAAAAGTGCTACTGATTTAAACATGGCAAAACAAACGTGGCAAAATACAATTGAACCTGAGATAAGAAAACCTGAGAAATCTATGGTTTCATTTCCCCTCCAATGCATGTGCCCAAAAATGGACCCAGACAGTAGTTTTCTATGAATCATAATACATAAGCTTTAATGATATATCGTTGACATGAATCTGTTAACATACAAGTTTACTGCAGGAGTTTATGGGGATCTGTGAATCTATGGGCTGTTTATCTCAGATATTTACAGTTCATCACAGCTCTGATTATCACATTGTTTAGGTTGTTTACAAATTACTCTAATGATACAGAGAAATGTTTGACAATGAAAAATAAAAATGTCCTTCCTGAAATCAGTCATTTGGCCCATTTTGGACACATGTTGTGTATTAGAGCCATCCAACCATTTTTGCAAACCTCACATCAATGTATTGCTGTCCACATTTTCTTTAAAAGTCTTCCCCTCACCACGACCCTGCTCAAGATCCAGGGTATGTAGGAAAAGCAGAAAACGAATGGATAGTAATAAAGAAGCACATGGCACCACCACAACTTATATCCTGTGCAGCCAATATGAATACCTATTTTTCAGGCATTCAGTTTGTGTAATTTTTGCATGTGCACGGAGTAAGACAGCAGCATGGATCTGCTAATGAAGAAAAACTACAGAGCTGTCCTGGCCTCCAGCAGCAGTAGGTCAAAGCGTGTCTCTAGGGGGCAGGGTCAGGAGAGGTCAAAGTTCAGGGGTTAGAGTTAAGGCCAAGAGCAGGACGAGGGAGTGAACAGTAGTTTTTCACTGTAGACACTATTATTGTAATAAATGGCACCATTTGGAGGAGCAGGCTCTACAAGTCATACAATAATGCAGCAAAAAAGAGAGAAAAAGACAATATGATTTCAATAATTTCATTTCAGCAATGCGACTGACCATAAAAAAGTACAATTATCTTTTTTGTATAAAAACACTTACTTTAAAATGAGATTTTTTTTAAAAGGAATAAAATGTAAATGAGTCAACTAAAAGATGGAATGAGGAAAGTGTCCATCTAGTTGACACAGTTACTGGATTATACTTGACACAAATAATACATGCAGATAAATAGTGTTGTATTTCGCTATAGAACATGTGCTATTTTACAGTAACACATTGTACACTGTCACCACTGACATAACCATGACAAAGGGATTAAAAATCGGCTGTCCAAATTTTTCACTAAGGGCCACATATAAAAACATTAACTGAAGAGTGCCACAGACCAATGGTCAACACAGTGAGTGTTAGGTGTGTATGACAGCACTGTACAGTGATATTTCTATCACTGTAGGTTACAGTGATAGAAATACTTGAATATATAATAAAAGTTCCAGCCTGTAATCCCATCAAAAACTCCGAGGGCCGCATTTGTTTCCTAGGCCATAGTTTGGACACCCTTGGAGTAAAGGAATAGTACAGAGACAAGTGCACTGCCAACTCATCTGCACAAGATGAAATCTGGGAATACAACCTTGTCTGTTGTATTGTCCCTTTTTTAACTGTGCACCAATCAGCAATAGAGCAATTACACATTTCTATAACTCTAAAAATTAGGAGGTATAAAAATATCCATTTTACACATTATAAAAAATAAATAAAAAACACTGTAAAAACTAACTATAACGTCACTGACAAACCAGTGACTGACAGACCAGGCCTTAGCCTCTCAGTAATGGTGCTGCCTCCTCCAAGTTGTCCAATTGCTGCAATGGACTTTTACGGTAAATAAAGAACTGGATGGAGATCTGAAAGCAAGGGTTAAGGAAATAATCTGGGAACCCAAATACAAAACTTTTGAAAGACATGCAGACAGAAATTGCATTGTTATGCAGTTAAAAAAGATACAATGATATCCAGAAAGAGGGTGCCGAGGCTGCCGATGAGCCAGGGCAGGTGGTGGACCATGTAGCTTCTCTCTCCCTGACCTCCATCAGGGTTTTTCAGCAGAACACTGAGCCCATACATAGTGTTGCCGAGGATGACCAGCGCAAACAGGAAGTAAGACACGCCCTCAGTTGATTTTCTCTTAAACTACAAGAAAATAAAATGTTTGAAGGAAAGTGAATGAGAATTGTATAATGATAATACATGTTAATGCAATTTGATACTTACATTGGTGTAAATTTGAGGGAGTCTGGAGCACAGGTAGAGAACTGATGACAGGGACCCAATAGTGAAACCAATTATTTCTTTGTTTGTAAAAGCCTTAAAAGCAGGAAGATAGAAAATAAAATATAAAATGATGTGTTAAAATGGACATGGAAATTAGCAAACAGTTAGCAAGGAGAAATGTGCAATTGCTGTTACAAGAAGGCATGTGACAATGAGCACAATATGAAACAGATAAAAACAGTGTAATAAGTTGTGTTTAAAAGGTAATGCACGTGACTCCACGACAGTTATAGCAGCAAAAGCTCTTTGAGTGGGGGCACCAGTGAGCTATGAATGTGTGGGCTTTGGAATCATACAGTTTTGAAAAGATTACCCTTTTAAGTGAGTAGTTTCTTAGCAGGTGAAATGACAGAAAGTGCTCTTTTAAAACTTAGATGGAAAAATGGAAACTAAAGTAAATTTGTTCAAGATGAGTCAGCTAAAGCTGTGTTTGCAATAGGTCCACACAGAAAGGAGGATGTTGGCGACGGTGTTATGACTGAAAATGCTGTGAATGCAAAACATGCAAAGTCTTCCAGCAGGCAGCAAAAGACACTGGGTACAGAGATGTGTGAGCGTAGTCAGGTGACCCTTCTTTGTTCTTGTGTAAAACTACTCACTCGCACAAAACCACTTTCCGAGACTGAAAGCAAAGCACGACTCCTGACCACAGATACGTCCACTTCCTGTTTGGAGCCCATAGCCGGGACATGAAAGAAACTGCCAGACAAACCAATGACACAGGCCATGCCCACAACATGAAGAACGGTCCCCTCTGCAAAATTAAATAAAGAAAGCATTCAACACCGAGACAGCACATTACACATAGCTGTTGTTTCAGTACTGATGGGCTGCTCTCTAATCACACAGAGATAAAGGGTGACCACATATCAGAACAGAGGAACAATCTCTAAGGTTAAGCAAACTGGACAACGATACGTATATAATACTTATACTCACGTCTTTTATTCTTTATCTTATAGTAGGTGTACATGCCCAACATCAGCAGGTCTGCTGTAACGTAATAAATTGCAGTATATGTCTACAAGATAGAAGATATATTAAGATTTAAAAGTTTGTAGATCTTCTATACAATATCTTTAAAAACTTAGTCAACCTGAAGAGGAAGTTGATCTGCTAAGTAGGAGCCCACCAAGTTACAGGAATCTCCTCCCAACCACAACAGCAGGAACCAGATAGAGAGGGCGCTGTCCATGTTCCCAGTTTTATATGATTTGTAATATTGTCTGCAATATTGGAGATGAAGACAGTGACAACATAAAAAATATTAAGAACATGGAAAGCAGTAGATAATATACAGTTTGTGGTCATGCATGTTTGCTCTTCCGTGTTTGAAATAGGGGTATGCTAAAATCGCTACACGGACATTTTATTAAACCAATAATAAAGTATTTGTTACATTTTGTTTGTTCTAAATGTTTATTTGCACTGCTTATCTTAATAAACTAAAGTAAAAAAAAAAAAATTCTTACAATAAAGTGATACATTATAGATTACCAAGTTCAACAAATGGATTATTGCCATTCTGTGATATAATCATGGTGTTATTGTATTCTGAGCCATGTATTGTATCAAAAAGTGAAGGAACTTGTGATTCCCAGCTATAGTTTGAATGCATCACTCTAAGACTTTCTAAAGCTAAGAGTATGCTGCAAACATTGAAAAAGATACTTACGGGCAAGATGACACCATGAAGCACAGAATAGACAGCAGACCCAGGTAGATACTGGCCATGTCCCTTTCATCGTCAGCACACTCCCCAATGATCTCCCAAACCCATTTTGTCCCATTAGGACATAATGTGGTGAAATTCCCTGAAGTGGTCCACACAGGGGCTACATGTGTTAGGAGGGTTTCTGTAGACATGGCCTGCAATAGACAGAATTTCAATAGAGTTAATACAGTAATCAAAATATCCATAATACCCTCTTCTTGTCTAGGATTCACACTGGGCTGTTTCTCCTAATACTGCTTAGTAAAACAAGACATAAGAGTAACAACAAAAACATCTAAGTTCAAATGTTCAAACGTAAGAAGACCATCACACAGCTTTTCCGTAACTAAACAAAATACGCTGGTACCTACAATAAAATCCAAATCCACTTGTTTTGTTTAGAAAAACGGTATGGAGACATACTAGATAAGCAATAAAAGCGGCGAGCCAACAGAATATAGCAAAACAGCTGTTCGACCACGCAGAAGAACACTAAAATTACTTAGCATACAGTATGATCTAATCAAGCCTTAAATCACGGAACAGCTTCTAATGATAACTAGAAGATATAACAACGGCATGTAATAGGTTTCTTGCCTGTATCGACGCTGGTGCACTAATGAAACCTTCGTCCTCAGGCAGCACAAAGCGCTCAGCTGAACTGGGGAAAACACGGAAGACGGCGATAAACAACAACTGAAACGTCATGAGCGTCTGAGCTCTGATTGGCTGTTGGAAAGTGTGCGCGCTTTCGTCACCCAAGCACGTGAGAGCGATACTCAGTGGTCTTTACAATAAATGGTCTCGAGCCACAGATCGACAATTTTAACCAGTTTCGCCGTAATGACGAAATAAAAAAGTTGTTCCTATCTTACATAAGTACATAAACGTACATTATACAAGTATACACAATTAAAACAACCCATTATACTCTACTGCAGTGCAATCTTTCATGTTAGTGCTACTTTTCCCTTGAACTCTCCCGGATATCCCAGACCTGAACATTTCACATCGCCTCAGCACATACTAACAAACCATGCTAAAGGCGATTAGTTTACGCCTTGTAGTAATTACTCATTAGTCCGGAGATGCCATTAGTTTTGAGGCCCCGAATCCCCGTACATTTTAGAAAGCACTTGTGAAAACAATGTATTACAGCAGTGGCTTCAGGTTCATATAGCCACAAAGACAATCGAGGAATGACTTTCCTGAACAGTTTTACCTTAAGAGACATTTAATTGTTTCACACGTTTAATCAGTCTTGTTTTACCATTAATTAGCTGTAATCAATTTAAACGCCTTTATTATTTTTTAACGGCCTATTGTTAAGCCACTGATAGTGATAGGCTATATCTTCACTGACATGAAACACATCAAAAGATCCCATAGAGGCAGAGGCTAAGCCCCAAAACTAAAATGCTTAATCCTGACCTTTAGTGGGAAGGCACAGCAATTAAAACCCCTTTATAGAACCTCCAAAATAGTAATCATCTTACCTACAAAGAAGGGCCTTGAATAAACAAGTTAGCACTTTGCACCACGTAATGATGTAGGACCTCAGCTGACTTGAGTCATCAGGACGGCTACTCAGCACTGCAGCACAGCTGACTCTATAGAATAACTTCCCAATTACAGCAGTCTTGACACGTTAAGTAGAAACGGCTACTTTACGACTGCTTTGCATTTTTGAAACAACAGCCTATATCACACATCCTGTTCATCAAGTCAGAAAACCTATTAAAAAAATTTAACTTTACTTACATTACATTGTAATAAAGAGCAAAAAGGTTTGTGCTATAGTGTGTAAGTAATTTCCCTTGTGGATTAAAAACTGGTCCAAGTTAAATTTTTTGTAATGCGATGCAGTTGAATGAGCTGCCACCTGCCTGTCTCTGGGTGATGTTCAAAAATTCATAGCATATAATATATCTATTTCCATGGAGAATGTTCCAAAGTTTTAAAGGTCTTTTTCTGTGGTAACTTCGAGGTGACACGCCTGCATGGAAATATTATGGGCAAAAACATGTATAGTAAATAACAAAATTTTTGATAACACTACCAACTCAATATGCCAATACCAGTATTTCAACAAGTTTTATTGATGCATTCACACATCTATTGAGATACCTTCAAGATCTAGATTCTCTTATTTACATTATGGTTCCACACAGTCATACAAATACTTCTGGTAATTTGTGGTACACATATGATTCTGGAAACAAAGAATTTAAGATCTTTTTGATAAGGCAAATGTCACAAGTAATATACAAATGAAAATGAATAAAAAATAATACAGAATTGTTTCATAACTTAATGTGTCAAAGAGTAGTCCTTTCAGGTTTTCTGTACAGTGATTTGAAGAATGACTGCAGCTTTTGTTTGCATGTCCTCAAAAGTTCACGTTAAAGCAGAGTTGAAGTTTGGAGGAGATATGAATTAAAACTGTTTTTAGACCACATTGTATCTGTTAATCTCCAACATGGGGGGGGGAAGACAGATACTGGTGTGCTCCTCACTTTATGTGGACCAGTTTCTCGTCCGTTTTTAATCGTTTCCTTCTGGGTTGTACAAAGTCGTCCTCAGAGTCCTCTGAATCTTCTTGGTTTTGTGATTCCTCACCAGTTTCCGGTTCAGGATTATCAGGGAAAGTCTGTCCTGGGAATAGCTCCAGTAACTTCTCCTCAAAGTACAGACTCACTGCTTTGCCGGAGATGGCCATCTCTGATCCCACCTGAGGGAGAAAGGGGGTATAGAGCAGATTGGGGTGTGGAGGGGGCAGGAAGTGAAGGTCAGGGGGGAGGAAGAGGAGAATGAGGAGACAAATTAGAGCTGGTTAAGAGAACTCTGATGCAGGAGATCCTCCGTCTAACCTTTACTCCTGTACAGAGACATCAGCTGCCCATCCCACTGAGGCTTCATGAAGGAATCCTAATTACCACTTCACACTAGACAGGCTCTTACTAAGAACACATAACAGATGACTTTTATTGTTTGAAAACTATGTGTGTGTCTGAATACTGAATACAAATAAAAGAAAAGCTAAAAGACAATAGTGATTTTTTTTTTGTCTTATCTATGATGGATCAGGACAAAATATAATTTAGTGTGCCAATTATATATTTGAAAACACTCAAATCTAGCACCCCTAAATTAGTCAACATGGTTTGATGGAAGGAATTTGCATTGATAGATTTAGACTGTAGCAGGACACAAATCCATATGATAAGATTAGTGGGACCTAAACCATGTGAGCCACCTTCTAAAACCTGACAACATGAATACTTAACACAAAGAGGCCTGGCTCATTATCTTACATTATCATTGAACTATGACTTCATAGAACCTTGGTGGGAGTGGACAGGGCGCCTGTGCTCCAGACACTGAAGCTCTTACCTTGTTATTAATCTGTTTCTTCTCATCATAAACCTGGATTATTCGAGACATCTGAAGAGGGGCAATAACATTACAAGTGAAGCAGAAGGGGCAAGAGAAAATGTCAATACAGGTCACATAAGAACAGAGGAGGATTCTGCTGATTGCTGGAGAGCAGCGCTAAGTGGTTACTTCTGAAACCAACAGCAAGACTTCACAATGGGCTGCTTAACATATATTGTATTTGGTGCACTACATGATGTTAGCCTTAAAATATATTTTTACTCTACTGTCTAAACTACCACCAGTATTGTTTCTGAAAATAAAAATTGTGATAAACAGTATAGACTTTAGAGTATATGCATGGTTAAGTAATATGAAACTGCATTTGTAAACACAACACAGGTCACATCCTAAGGCAAACACGACATGACATATTGGCAGCTTCACACACATTGCCTTGTTCTTCTGTAATTTTTGTGTACAAACCAAAGATTTCCTAAACCACAGTGATAAGCATGTCATTTTCACTTCAAGGACTACGACAGCCTTAACTGCTGAATTAGTGGTCACTGATATCAGTATTGTATACTGGTGTTAAACAGCCACACCTTGCTGTTAATTGCATCATTTCACCTGAGAGTGATTATGAAGTGTGATCAAAAGACTCATCAAATCTTTTCACCAACTTTGTACATGTAACATCACACACACATATTCACACATACAGAAAATACTGCCCCAAATACGGTTCCTAAATGACAGTGGCAACTGGCTAACCACGAAAACCTTATTGAGATGTGAAATGTGAAAAGGGTTCACACAGAGTGCAGGCAGTGTCTACAGGACACAGTGAGACCAAAAGATCAAAGACCGAGAAACTGGTGTTAGTAAAGAGCTGCTCCCCTGAGCAGAGCAGCAGGCCAAGTCAATACGGCACCTTTCACGGACATCACACTCTACCCATGCATTCGACTGTATTCTGTTTGGCAAGACCCACAGAACTCCCGGTAATGCCAGTTGAAATATACCAGTCTCTACACTGAGGAAGCTGTACAAATCCCACCCTTACTATGTAAATGTGCCATAAAAATACTGACTGATAATGTGACATTCCACGATTACACTCGGTTTAGGTAAAATGTATTTGGTAAAATAGCATTTTACAATCATTGACTGTAGTTCATTAGAACAGGATGCAGTATGGACCCTATAGACATGCACACACACACAATGGTGCCATTCCCCAGAGTCAGTGGCGGAGTCATGCTGCTCACCTCATTGTACTGTGCACAGTTCTTAAAGATGAGCCTCATGTCCGACACAAAGTCCTGTGTGGACTGGTAAAACTGGGAGCTCCGCCCTTGCAGCCTCTTCTTTACCTTCTTCAGGTCCATGGGCTGTTTTATTATCTTGTAGTAATTTGGTACCTGCAACAAGCAATCAAACATTTTCTATAAATCACTAAACAAATAAAATCATTTTAGTGACAACCCCCAACATTACAAAAGCTCACATATGCAAGCAGTCCTTTATGGTGAAGCCCTTTTGATACTTACTGAAGAAGAGACTGGCTCCCTGAAGCCTACGCTGAGCTCATGACAGAAGATGTAGAGCAGAAGGCGTTCACATCTCTGCAGACAGAAGAGAGAGATTTAGTGGTCTATAGTCTATAGCTTATAGAGCTGTCCTGCTGGAGACACTGACCCGTTGGTCCTCAGGACTAAGGGCTGGCTCCCCCTTCTGTTTGCGGTTCTCATCACAGTACTGGATCTCTGGGTTTGATAAACTCCGGCAAAATGTACACAGGAAGTCCCCCCTAAAACAAACAAAGAAAAAAAAGTTTTAAGACCAGGCTATCAAATCATCAGTGAAATAATCTAAAGCAAAATGTCTGTCCATTATTATATTAAATATCAAAATGAATAAATGGAGTACTCATTTTAAGACATCTCTCTCCATCTACATTCAATACATATCCAAGTTCAAGGATTGAATAACTTGTTTTCTAAAGAATAGAATTTGCATTATGGTATAAAAGTAAATGCACCTTTATACAGTTTAAAAGTGTAATTTAATGTATAAACTAACACCCAGTACCACAATTTTAAAATCCTAAAACTGTAATAAGAGGCATCATCTGCCTTTTAAGAATTAGCCACAATCTAAGCCTGTCTTACTTAGGGAAGATTTTAATGGTGGGTACGTGGCATCTCATGTGGAACACTTTGGGACAGCGGTCGCAGCAGATTAGGTCTCCTCCATTGATGCACACAGCACACCAGTCTTCATTGGGGTCATCCTCCTTTGAACCCTGATGGGCAGCTGAAGCCCCACCCTCTGGCCTTTTGTCAGTGCTGCCATTGGTGAGGGGTGTGCTGCTGGACGATGAGGTAGTGGTCAAAGTGGAGGAGAGGGATGTGGAACCATTGAGGCCTGAACACATTTGGGACTGTGACTCTTGTTTTATCAGCTCATCCAGAGTCCTAAGAGCATCCTGGCCCGCGGACACAGAGGATAACACAGGATGACTGCTGTCCTCAGCGCTGCTCATCTGAAACAAAAACACAAATTATAAGTAAAAACATTAAAATTTGTATATTACCTGCAATTGTCTCTTTACGACATGTTAGAATCTTATTTACTCATCAAAAAACATTCCAGGAGTTCTGTTTTGTCTCACTCACACAGGTCTGAGTACAGTATTACTAGTATTATTCTGTCTACATCAGCAAAGCTCAAAATGTTCTGTTCCACCTTGTAATGTCATGAAGTGGTAGTATTAACAACTACCTTTTAACCAACGAAATGATTCTAGTGAAGGTATGGACATTGGGGCACTTCCTGTAATGCCACATGACATCACAAGGTGAAACAGTGTTTTCTGTTTGTGAGAAGAAAAGCCTAAATATTCAGAATTTGTGTGTTAAATACGTGAATTTGAGCACAACTCTGGATATGCTTTTGATGAGAAAACAGCATTATAGCACATTAGAAAAATTTGTCAACCGTGAAAAACGGAGTCATACCATGCAAGCACTCCTTCCATCTTTGCCCCTCTCCATCTTAAGAGAAGTGGTACACGTGTAGTCTTCTGTGCCAGGCTCCTGTTTTACACGAACCTGTTCCACCGCTGTGCTGCCTGCCGCTCTCCCAGATGAGCTACAGCTAATCACACCATCAAATTAATCGACAGGTTCTGCTGCCAAATGCTCAAAGTCAATTTACTTTTTCAATAACAAACCTGCCCCTGCTGCCTGTGCTGGATGTACTGGAAGGCCGCGCTGGTGTGTGGGCATTGGACACCCCTGATAATAGAAAAAAAAAATGGTTACAAAGCATGTCTAAAAGAGAAAAAGTGTCATTAAAAGTTAAAGAGAGTATATTTTACTTAAATGGGGCATTAGCTGCTAACATATAACATATTTAGATCACCATGTTACTTTTAATTGTTTTGAAAATGCTATATTCGCCAAATTAACATGTTTTATAAGTTTCACTTTTGTTTTCGACGCTTTGAGTCCCCGCTCCCTTTTTCACTCTCCTCCTTAGCACTATCACAACACAATCAGTGTGCATCCTGCTAATGGAACTACTGCACATTGTATCAGATTTGTCAAGTTGCTGTGCAGATTTGTAGCATGCTTTTGTATATTTATGGAGAATTTGGCTGATGTAGGCTTGTGGGCCGAGCACTGCACAAAATCTTACCACAAGGAGGACTTTGAATGCTGTACGAGAGATATTGATAAAATACTTGCATTGATCACATCTAAAACCTCTTCAAGCATCTTTTTGATTAGGGAATGTTATAACATGATAGAAAGCTTAAAAAAAGATTTTGCATGATATCCTCTATATAAAGTGTGTGGTGCAAGCTAATTCAAACATTTTTTATAATCAAATGGCACTATAAAGTCTATTTAGGATTTTGTTTATTATTCATTCACTCCTCAAGCACACTCTTCTCTATCCACTGATCAACTGGGACAGACTGGCCCCTTCAGATCTACTAAAGGTAGCTAATGGTAATGATAACTAATAAATGGGTCAAGAGCCTTGCCCGAGGTGACAGTATGGGTTCAGGCTAAATCTGTAAAATGTAAATTGTAAAATTTTACCTGATGATCCCGGGGAATGTGTGGATAACCCTGGTGACGTGTTCAGGTCCAATGGGCCTTGGTGAGTGCTGATTTGGATATACCGAGAAAGGAGGTGCCCCAGGCTACTGGAACCTGCATCCTCAAGCTGAACAGACAACAGTGAATGTTAGCAGAATTAGTGCTTAGACAGTCAATATATAATCATTAACAATGTACTTGGCTTTACTTCATCAGACAACTGTGTAGATGATCAACAATTCATAAATCCTGCTCAAATAATGGGGCTGCTAAGTATATAAATGCATATAATCTAATTATATACAATGTGTTGCATGTAATTACAAACCATTGGTCAAACAGAGGGCACAAATATAAAACTCATCATTGTATCAAAAAATACTTCAGACTAAGCAGTGGACTAAAGAAACATTAGCTATGGACTAAAACCTTTAGCCATTTCTTTAAATAGACTGCTTTTTGTTATCAGCAGGTGCAGAACCCATGCAGACTTGCACAAAGTCGAACCTGTATGGGTGGGATCTCGGGCAGACAGGGCAGGTTCTCTGGGTTGGTAACAGAAGGGATGAGCTCGATGGGTCCCAGGATGGGGCTGGTGGGGCCGCGGTGCGCGTGTGCTCCTGCCATACTGGCGCTGGTTGGACTGGTGGGGTTAGCGTTATGGAGGGAGGCTACAGGAAAGGGGCCCGCGTGGCCTGGGTTTGAGTGCTGTGCAGAGAGACAACAGACTCGATGAGGACAGAGTCGTAGGAAGTCAAACGGTCAAACAAAGAAGGCATGAGCACGAGTTGTGACAGGGGAGATGAAGCGTTTTTAAGTTCAAGTGGTACAGTCATGCATGTCAGTAACACTACACATGCTGCACAAAACACAGATGATAAAATATGAAAAAGTGCCAAACCCCTGATTGTAGTAAGAAACGAAACCTTTGGTGGCTCAGCTCAGATTCTAAAGACATCTGGACACAAACAAAGAGGGGCTATATGTAGTGGCTTCTCTCAGCCTGGCTTTTGCAAACATCAACTCAGCACTTAAAAGTGGTCAGGGTTTATATACATAAAAAAGCTTTAGGGGTAAGTGAACTTGGATAAAGTAGGAATTTATCCAAAAGTATAAAGATCAGATGCCAGTCAACATATTTTATAAAAAAGCATAAGGCACCAACATTTATTCAGGGAGATTCAAATTTTCAGTGAATTCAACATTTGAGACAAAGCAAGATTTTATTCAACACATTATTCAACCACCACCCAATTAGTAAGTCAGCAATGAGGACATTGAACTGTTGGCTTTGAAATCCTCAAAACTGTCATGCTGTACATTCATGCACCACACTAGGCAGGATAAAAAAGGACACTGGAGGTTCTTCCAAGAAACTCTGTACAAAACATGTGTAATGTGTAATTTCCTCCTACACAGTTTCAAAATTAAGATTTTTATTAAGTCAGCAGTTCTGGTTTGTATTAAAAATGGGGGCACAATTTATAATGTATCAAGTTAAACTTAGAAATCTAATCTTTGGTAGAGATAACAGCAGAAAGTGTCTATGATTACTTTTGTACTGGACAATAAAAAAAAAAAACATCACTAAAACAGAGAGAATTATAGAATTACAAATCCAAACACTTTTGGGACAACTTCAGATCTTAATTTTCATGTGTTAAAAAAAAAGCTTGCTACAGCTGTGAGATGCAGTAAAGCAATATCTGCAGCATGAAGTGAAGAGTGCCTGCACTGCAATACATGTTGAAAAACTCTGTTGTATTATTGAAAAGGACTGCGGGTAAACCCACCTGTCTCTGGAGCTGAGCCTGCATCATCTGAGGATAAGGCTGTCCGTTGTGTCTGGGCGGTGCTGCAGGCATGCGGCCCTGGGAGGGCCCTGGCAGGCGCATGTGGTGAGCGGAGGAAGGGAACATGGGGGGCCCCGCGGCACCGTTCATACCCCCGGGCCCTCGAGGAAGCTGCTGCATACTGATGAGCCGAGGAGGCTGCACACAAGACAAAGACATGAGGAAATATGGTTAGTACTGCAAAACAGAATACATTGTATTCAATAAATAGAACAGGGTATCTACATCTAATCTGTTCATAATAACAATCATAATACATTGGTCATGTGCAACGTGGTTTCTTTATTCTTGCTCTCAGTCACAAAATGTGTGTATATGAAGGGCATATTGCGCTGGTAAACAAACTAACAGTATATCATTCTGTGAAAAAGTACATTCATATTTATTCACAGAGAGGGCTAAGAAGTGATAGTGAAGACCTAAAAACAGATTTAATACTAACCAGTGGGGCAGTTATTGCATGTTTGTTTACATTAGCAACTAAAATGAATGGTGGCAAAAACTGATTTTTTCCAGATATTATAAAGAGAGGCCCGCAATCTAATGCTTTGGGAGTAGACCGTGCATTGAAGGTCCATCTTTTAGTTTCATTGTTGGAAAAAGACGATCCTCAACTGTACACGCGCCCAAAGCCTCCAGCATGTGAATATCACAGATGTGCAGGGGATCACATGTTTAAGTCAGGCAAAAATAAATAATAAAGATTCTTTCCAAATTCCAAAATTGGTTACATTTCATTCTGTTTCAATACATACATTTAATTAGATCTTAATATTTTTTATTCAAAAGATTTTTTTAATGATTAACTGGTATATATCACCATTTAAAATGAATGCAGCTTGAGGAAAAATGAGGAGAAACTGTTAGAGTTGGATTGTGCTACCTGTTGTACCATAGAAGGACCTCCTGGCCGGGGATGCGGCTGGGACATTTGTGAGGCCAGTCTCATCTGTTGCATCTGCTGTTGTTGCTGCTGATGTTGTTGTTTCTGGGCGAAGGCGGCCTGCTGCATGTGCTGCAGTCTGAGCTGGGCCAGGTTTATTTGACCTGGGTGTTTGCCTGGATGCACCTGCCCTGGAGGAAGAGGAGGGCCGCCACCCACCACAACGTTCTGAGGCTGTGTCACAGGCGGTGGCTTCTCAATGACCAGATTACCTACAGACAGAAAAGAAGCAATTGCAATAAATAGCTACATGATGACCTGAAAAATGTATCTATTAATTCATTATAACAAGTTCACTCACCTAGATTCACAACATTTTTGGCCCAGAACGTAGGGTCACAGAAGAAACGTACCACTCCATTGGACTGAGGTGGGGGTTCTACCCTGGCCTTAAAAAGCTGGCGAAGCTGGAACAAAATCTAATCAAACAGAATTAAATCAGCTTTAGTGCTCTAGTAAATGGGATGAACTAAACTTTAACCACAAGGTAACAGAACTGTTGAAGTGGGTCTCATACCAGTCTCTTGCTGTAGAGCAGAGCAGTGCTGCTGCCCGTGGTGATGGCCCAGTGACAGAAGTTTAGCACATGGTGGATCTGATGGGCCAGCTGAGTGGTGTCCTTGTGCATAGCTGCTAGACGCAAGCTGCGCTCTTTGGTCAAACCCTGAAATACACTCTCATTTTACATCTCAGAAAACATATCTCAGGGCCCACAAAAAATGAAAATAAAATGTACTGCCGAATCTAAAATAATTAAACCTAGAGCTATCACAATCATGACATCGTGATATCATATATCATATCACGATAATTACTATATCAATTTCACATATATGAAAGTTGGAACAATATATTTTGGGGCTCAATATTTATTGTGTGTGCAATTTATTTGCAATCGTGGGGAGATTATTGCCATTTTATGTAATAGCATAAGATTTGAGCTGTAGAGGGTACAATAAGTGACTTTTGTGGCTAATTATTGTTTCATCCAGCTATTTACTGCATCGCATGCCTTCTTATGATATGGTATAAAATAGTTTCAATATTGTTGCAATATATCTTCAAATTTGTTGCTAGGCCTTACTATACCTAGTGAAAAAAAACCCTACACAGAACACAGTACAGAATAGTAGCTCTAATGAGCAGAGTTGTGGCTAAATAAGACGGATATCTTACCTCTAACTGCTGCAGTAGGGACTTCCCCTTCTTATTGATCTCATTTATCAGAGTAAACACTGCAATTTTAATCTCATGCTCCACCTTCTTGTGTGTCTCATTAAGCTCTTTCAACCTGGATGAATTAGACAATAAAACTCATCTTAAAAGGCAGGCACCATGGAAAAAGTGTAAAACCACTCTAGTAAAAACAGCATGATGTGCAATTGAACAGAAACTCATACCTGCTTTGCACCTGAGACACGGTGAAATGGACAAAGTTCTTTTTTTCTTGAAGCTTGGCCATTGTGGCTTCGATCATCCCCTTCTGATTCAGGAAGGCCTCCTCCAGAAACTGGTACCTAAAGTTAGAATATAGAGGAGTTACTGGAATAGTACACACATCTTAAAAAAAAAATAAAAATAAAATAAAAATGAGGGATACACTGATCCCAGTATTGGGTATAGGATCAATCCCAGGATCTCTCATACTCATCAGTGTGGTGCCGATATCAAGAACCTGTAATTTCATTTGTCTGTAATCAGATGTGTGTGTTACTGAATTTGTGCATGTGTAACTTGTTTTGTGCGTGCATAACTGGATACGTGGGTGTGTAACTGGATTTGTGTGTACGTAATTAGATTTGTGTGCGTGTAATTTGATTTGTGCGTACGTTATTGGATCCATGTGTAGTTTGATTTGTGCGTGTGTAGTTTAATTCCTAATGTTGATAATAGTATAAGTAGTAGTAGTAGTTGTAGTAGTAGGCAGTAGTGGCAGTAGTATTGGAAATAGTAGTAGCTGGATTGGATATTATTAAAAGTTAAATTCAGTAGTAAAGCCTGCAAGTCTGAACACAGACATTTTTTGTTCAGTTTGATCAATTTAGACACGCACAAACCCAGTTACTGCCTGCACCTCATGCATATCAAAGTATCAAATACTAAAGGTGCTTTGACATAGTATTGGATTTACACACAACTATAGAGTTTTTAGTAAAATTTTAATACCACCCCTCAAATAAGTATAAGTTACTTGCATTTTAAATAACCATAATAATAATAAATTCATTAGATTCATCACTATAATAGGACCCCTGTAAAATAATGCCTTGTATAGGTACTCAGTATCAGCAAGTACTCAAAATGAAGTACTCGCACCTAAAGTGGTATTGCTGCATCCCCAATTAAAATATATGAGATTCATTACTTTCTGATTTAGTGTGTGGTTATAAAATCATAACAATCAAATATTTCTTCTAAACAATTCATAAACACTTAAGTGAGTGTGTGAACCACAGAAAGCCTCCTAATAAAGATGCATTTGTTGTGGTATTGTCTCTGCAGTGAGGGGGCTGTACCTGTGCTCCTTGTGCTCCAGCAGCTGACAGTCTCGACACGTGAGAGTGTCACATGTCTCACAGAACAGCTTCAGGTGCTCTTGTTTGTGGATGGGACAGAACACTGGTCTCTGCCCTGATGTTCCCACAGACTCTGTACACATAGAGAAGGAACAACAGTGATGTTGTAATTGTACATTGAAAATGAATAAAGACAAAAGAAGACACACAAAATACTATAATACAATACAATATATATTGTCTACCAAGGGAGAAAATCATTCTTGGCTCATCACCACATTAAAACATCACTAAAACATATCAGTAAGCCCACCCGTGGGGTCCAACACTATAGACTCGGCTTTATTCTGTGTCTTTTCTTGGCACTGTGGACTTTTCTCCTCTTTATGTTTGAACTTTGGCGTTCTGATTGGTTACTGACAGGTATATTAGATTTGCCCCAAGACCATGGCAACACATCTACACCCCCTGAATTTACCAATGTGATCCAAAATGTACAAAATGCGATCCATTCCAAAAATGTTCATCATGCCATCTTTTTATGTTCACAAAACACTGTGAATATGTTTATATATATATATATATATATATATATATATATGTGTTTAGGCTGCTAGCTGCAAGCCATCTTCAGAACCGTCCAGAATATGAACAAGATAATTACATCTACTAATTCTTTGTCTCTAAGAACAGAGTTTTGTAACACAATTTATCTCAATATAGACAGAGTCTAACGATTACATTTTCTCTTCATTACTTACTAATTACCTACCTACTCATTTACTAAAAGTTTGACTTCGTCCACAATGGCTCCTCCATAGTCGTGCACCATATGGACTACAGCAAATCACAGACTGAGCAGCACATACTTTTATGAGGAGGAAAATGTAGATCCTCATAGCACTGCTGTTACCATGGCAACAGGCTATAAGCACAAGTCTGTCTGTTCTGATTATTACCATTATTCAGCAGGTACTCTGCAGTTATAATACTTAAACATATCTCAAGTCCAGCCTTTCAAAAGCAGACAAGACAAAAGAGTACCTGTGTTAGCGTCCTCTTTGGTGCGAATGGTGTGGTCTTTTGTGATCTTCACCCTCTGATGGGCCTCGACACAGGTCTTACACAGCCACTCACCACTCCACACAGAAGCCTATTGTTCCTGCATTGTCCTCACAACTCGTGCACACCTGAACCAGAATTAAACTACATGAAATGATTGCTTGAAAACTGTACAAAAAGTCAATTAAATCAGATGATTTGGCATAATATAAATTATACAGTTATACATATAACATTTTTAAAACCCACTGTGGATAGCACTCATGGATTCATGTTGGAGACTTCAATGAATTCAAATTAAAGATATGTGTGGACTCCAAATATTGTTTGGGGGCTCAGACTTGACTTCCTATGGAACACACATTAAAGAGGGAGTCTTACGCAAAATCTACTTTTTGGAGCCTTCTGCCATGTTATAAGGTTGTTCCCTCAACAAAAATATGCCAGAAGAGGTTTTATATGTCATCTATGCATTTCTCAGTAATCTAGTGATCGCTTCTGGGCCCAGTTCAATTCAAACCCTCTGGTTAGCATCCTATCCAAAATCCACAAGCCTCATGCTCCCACATGACAATTTTCATGAAAGCATAAAACAAAACAATACACTCCAACTTTACAAACCTGATGCAATATGCAGTAGTTTCATTAGCGCAATGCACACCAATTGTAATGTGATAGCGTGCTGAAAGGGGAGTGACTTAGCACTGCGACCAAAGGGAGGAGGGAATAAGAGCATCAAAAATGAAACTGAAACTTTTAAAAAACTTAGTATGTTATGTCTTAGGAGTTAATAACCCCATAGTGCGTAATAGCAACCACTTCTCCATGTGCTGCAATAATTTGTATTTATTTAAATTATTATAGTCCTCCTTACAAGTAGTAGTTTTTATTTTTATTTTTTTTTACAACAAACACATCTTGGCTTTTTGTATATTTTGGAGACTGCTCCGCCAGGGGAATAAGTAGGGTACTTAGTGTAGTTAGCTGAATCCAAGCATACCTGCAAATATATACAATAATTATAAGATACATTAGAGAGCTTAAACTGAAATATGTTCTGCTTAAGGTTCCTAATGCAACCTTATTAAAGTGACACAAAGAAAGTTAAAGTAAGTAATTCAAATAGCCACAGGCAAATTATTAACACATAATATGTCAAACATGGAGATCTGTAGATCATGTGACAAACCTGTGCGGACTTTTCATCAGACGAGCTAGTGGCATCAGACGTGTCTTTGACAAAGTAGTTGTCAATGATGTCCAGTTGTTTGTAATCCTGGAGGCACACTGAACAGCGCATGACGTTGACTAGAAAGAGAAAAGGAAACATATACGAGTTAATAACAACATCCAATATGTATCCAGTAACTGGCTAATCAAATTTAAAGAATTATTCACTAAACAGTAGCATAATGATCATTCAATAACCAACTAGGGTCTGCACATTCAGCGCCTGTACAACTTCTCCCTGGCTTCTACTGACTCTTGTGACAGGGCGAGATGGCCTGTTCAACACTACCGGCTACACATGAAGTTTCAGACACTGATCACAAATGCTAATCAAATGAAAGACAAATTTGCATTATGAAAAGCTGCTGCACTTTCATTCAATGCAACACGATAAAAATCTCAGAACCAAAGCTGACAGTAAGCATAGTTGGTATTCTGATATTTCAGCAGTTTAGGTAGATTTTCTTTGTAGATACAGTATGATGTGATTTATTTAATTCACACTTGCAGCTAAAAATTAATTTCAACAGAATTTACAACATTAAAATCAACAAAAGACAATAAAATATGTTTTACATTTAAAATTTATATTGTACAGTCTGTGTTGCTCTGCCCACAGCAGTCAGAGTCTGAAAAGTTTCTCAGTTGCCTCTGGAAGCTCGGTGCTCTAGTCTGAGGGAGCAGCTCTTGCAATGTGGTGTTTTTTTGACATAATGGACAAAAGACTATTTGCAAAGCACTTTCATGTTTGTGGATATTAGGGATGGACATGACTAGTCAACTAATCGATAATTGATCATAAAAAATTTCATCGATCAACGTTCATTTCGACAAACTGAATGTAGGTTCCTGTGCGTAGCGTGTATGTGTATTTTCAGTAATGGACAGACTGAGAGGTACAACCAGACACTGTGTAACTCTCTCATCAAATACACCAACGAGCACCAAACTGACTGGGATCGTCACCTCGCCCCTGTCCTCCTTGCTTACTGTGCAACACAACAAAAGTCTAGCAAGCACAGCCCCTTTTTCCTTGTGTACAGTCGCAAGCCCAAGCTCTCTGTGGAGTTCGACATCCCAATAGGCGACACAGACAGTCCAGAACCTGCCTTTCAGGATCAACTTGAGCAGTGCATCCAGTCCTTGGTTAAAGTCTTTGACGCCACAGAGACCTCCAAGGTCAACATCACAAAGGCACAGGCTAAGCAGAAATAATACTTCGATAAAGCCCACAAGACCCCCCTCTTCAAAGTTGGTGACAAAATTCTTCTGAAGAATAGGCGCAACGTCAACAGGTGTGGTGGCAAGCTGGAGCCTTGCGTTACTGGCCCACACACCATCACAGCAACACTGAAAAAAGGTGTCTACAAACTGAACAGCATCAAGCAGAAAGTGAACATCAAACGCCTCAAGCCCTACATCTCCCGCGACAACACACCTGCTTCACCCTCCAGGAACCCTCCTTCCCCAGCTTCAACGCCAGCACCCAGCTCATCTTCAGCCACCAGCCCACCTCCTACCAAGCCTCAACGCAAGCCTCGCAGCAAGTCAACCAAGTCAACCAATTCACCCTCCAAGTCTCCTCCTCAGCCCACCTCGTCACCTCAGCCCACCTCTCCAACCCATGACTCAGAAGTGGAGACGACTGTGGACTAGAGATGCGCGGATTGCGGTTAATCCGCGGGTCGGGTGGATGACGTGACGAAAAATTATATTTTAATTAAATTCGGGCGGGTGGCGGTTTAACTACTGAAAAAAAAAAAAAAAAGTTATTGTTAGTATTGTTACCTACATCTGAAAAGACGAGTCTCATTGTCTATGCTTGTAGTATGAAGTGTACGTCATATCCTTAATCAGCCCATTTGACCTCGTGTTTATGTTCTGAAGGTTAAGGTTGTGTCGGGTTATTGATAGCCTAAGGTTTACGAGGCACATATTATATGCAGTTTATTTTATTATTTCTAATTTATTTCAGCTGTTTGCCAACACGTAAGTGGCTATAGGGCCATATTTATTTAGTTATGCATTTTTTATTTTTTGATATCAGATATATTTTAAAACACGCAGACATTATAGCGTAGACTGCCACTCGGGGTATTTAAAACTTAAAGAAAGACCGATGGAGTGAGGCTATGACTTTGAAATAACATCGGGCAATCTCAGAATGTTCAGAATGTAACAACATCCAACACGAAGGCAAGAAGGTTCAAAAATAGCCTAGTCGGAAAACGTTGTCAGTTAATTAGCTGCGCAAGAAAACCAGGTAAGTTTGGGGTTGTTACGGACAATTAAGCATGCGAACATACACGCTGAGCAAATTTTGGAATGAATGAGCTATAGTTTGCATTTTTATCGAGGCTCCTTAGTTTGTTTGCTGTATGATTGTTCTAAAATCTAAAATCAATCGGCGGATGGCGGGCGGGTGCGGTTTTGAAAACCTTAGGTGCAAAATGGACAGCGGGCGGATGATGAGTTTTGTGTCACGGTTGCGGATGAAAAAATAGCCCATCCGCGCATCTCTACTGTGGACCCTGTTGAGTTCATGGACTTTATACCCGTTGACTCAGCATGGCAGGCAGACCATGCTGCTGCACTTCACCACAAGATCCCCAAACCGCTCATCCAACGAGAGACAAGGAACAACGTTCCAATATTTCAACCACCCAGTGTAAGACACTGTGTGCGTGGGGATGGGAACTGTTTTTAGGGCAGCTTGTGTTTTTTGACTGGGGCTCAGTCAGAACACAAATTTTTGAGGGCCAAGACTGTTCACTATATGTTGTCACACAGTGACATCATAGTCACCCTAGCCCACCAGCAGAAGTACCTGCCCACCTCCAGCATGGAGGAGAATGGCACCTTTGCCACAGAGAAAAGATCTTCACCCTGGCCTCCATGCTACAGACTAGCATCTGCACTTACGCACCCTGTGGCATAGATACTTTCAAGTGGCTCACCTACCACCCTGACCCCAGGCTGCCAGGACTGACCCCAACGATGAAGACCATCTACCTCAGCAACCAGTACACCCACTTTGACCAAGCCTATGATGTGTAAACTCTAAGATAAAGACAACTGCATTAGATGAAAATGTAACATGAACATGTTAATATTTTCGTGCCTACAACATGATGAGCAAACTTAAGGCATATAGGTGTTACAGTGATTTGATACACAAAACAGGGAGTCAGTGTATGTTCAAAATGTTTTTAAATAAAAAAACAAATGTGTGATGTGTGGACATGTGTATGTTTTAAATTTGTTGAATAAATAAGTCCTTTTATGTGTGTGTTATTTTTTCCATGCATGAAAAACAGACAAACACAAAACCAACAGACTAGTTATCAAAACAACATGGCTAATAACACAATATTACTAAATTCAAGGTCATTATCCTTACAAACCATTGCCTAAATAGACATTAGGATTAAAGATTATCTGAACATAGCAAACTAAAAACCATAACAATGTAAAATACAATATAAAAAGTGACAAGATTGCTATGTATATGCAATTTTAACAATACGTTACATTTACACCAAATACCAAGTAGTTATCCATCAAAAAATTCCTTAAAAGATGAGTGAATGTTTAGCAATATATAATAAAAGTAAATTACATAAGAAATAATGATCATATAAGTAACTACTAAAGAAAAAAGGAAGGGGAGTCAAAATCCTATAGGAGTCACTTTACTATAGCGGTATGTTGACCCCAGGGTCAATATACAATTGGGGTCAAAATACTATCTCACACCGGGTATGATCGAGTTTTTTGAGTATCCCAGTTTCGTTATGGTGCATGTATACGGTATCTGGTTAGTGCGACAGGAAGTTGAGTGTGCATGCATCCAAAAGACAAACACTTTTCAGTCTTTTCATCACAACAGTAGCCAAAATAAACTGATCAACATAAATAAAGTGACTGAAATGACTTAAATAAAGAGCAGTGCTAAACCTGCACACGTATGATCTCTGAAAACATGAACCATCTCCAACGGAATATACACACAGAACAGACTCACCATCAGCATCATCAACATCCCTCTGTCACAGAGAGAACACTCATATTCCACTGAGTCTAACAGAAGCTGAACTGCATCAACGCACAAGGAAAGAGCTGTTTTTTTAAGTGCTTTTAAGTTTAAAGTGTCCTTTATGTAAAATGTAAACAAATATGTCAAAGCTGCATTAAACACATTATAATCTCAAAGGGGCTGATGTGGCTTTAGTGGTTATGGTTTATATGTTGTTAAATTTGAGTTTATTTATGCAGATTACTAATAGTAATAATACTTATGATAATTTTAATACAAAAATGTTAATCGAAAATCGATCGTTAATTCTCACAATGATAGACTAAGAAAATTTCATCTAATGCCCATCCCTATGGCATGTATGTGGGTATAAAAATAAATATATGTTAAGTGTTTGATTGGGCCTCAGGACATGTTAATTACACTTAAGGCATATGCCTTTTCCAATTCTCCTCAATATCTCAAGCTTCAGTGGAGACGGCTGGGTAAAGCAGGCAAGGTTTTGCCCAAGGGGAACACACACAGTAGAAGTATGTACTGGTGAAGCACTGTCCACTGTCGGTTTGAAATTATTTGGCTACTCTTTTTTTTTTGTCAAAGATCACCAGTTTTACCCCAACTGACAAACTGGGGAACCCAGTTATGAAAAAACAATGGGAAACAATGAACTCTCTTCCCGAACAGAAGCCTATTAATATGAGACCTTTAGCAGACTTTTGGCTCATTTCCATAATATTCGTGAGGGAATTGTAGAAAGCCCTAGCACCATGGGACCTCCATCTGTAGGGGCTTTTTGGTTTGCCTCAAGAAGATTCAATTAAATCACCTCATTTTCTATGAGAATATCATAATGCGGAACTAAATAGCCAACAGCTTTTCACTTTATTACTTTAGTAAAACTTGGTACAGGAATTAGAGCTTTTTGAGCATTTTAAAGGTTAATTCACTTAATTGGGCACATATAAAAAATAAAAAAATATGCCCCCCCCCTCCCTACATAAGCCAGTAAGTCCTCTTTCAGTCCAGCCAGCTGAGGTTTAAACTTGATTGAGCTGGTTCAAACCGGTTTGGACTGGCTCAAACTGCACACAGCCGGTTTACAGCCGGCTCCAGCTGTGGGGGCGGTGGTGAGAGCAGCTGTATGAGCAGTGGGTTGAAGAAGCCACATGACCACACCAACTCACTGGCCTACATAAAAACTATATCTGAAGTATTAGGCCAATGCATTTAGGCATTTACTGAATCCAACAGCACAGAAAAAAACTATATTTGGGAAAATATGACTCATGTTAGAGTAGGCAGGTACTAACAATTTCTTAAATTCATACTACAATAAATGCTGACTAAGTTTAATGTTACTGTATTGTACCTTTTTCATCTTCCCTCATATTTTATTAAGTATATGGCAATTAGACCAACTGTTAGTTTTTTTTTTAAAGAAGACATTTTATATTTTTGTCTGCTATCATTAATCTATGATACATTTTGTTGTATTTTGTTAATTTTAAATCCCAATATTGATCTAAAACAATCTGATAAAAGAAACAAGTGATTTTTATGTTGGAAAATTGTGGTGTGCAGTGAGGTCCATTTAAATTACGCTGCTATAAGCATCTTCACAATCAAAGGTGCAGCATGCTGTCGACCCCTCCTTTGGATAGCCACAGATCATGCAAGTAAAGTTGAAGGTAGAAAATATATATGAATCATAGGCTTGTCTAATACCAATAACTGCAATGAATTTCTTAGTTTTTTAACGTTATTTAAATGCAATAACGTGTCCCAGGATACAACTCCAAAACATTTAAACTGTGTTAGGGCCCATTTATAACAGCTGTGAGGTAAGACACACGCCTGCCATTTTCACAAAATTACTGGAGTCAAGGATGCATCTGGAAATAACAGTTTTTCAATCATAACTATTAACTACATACTATATTTAAGTACATAATAAAACCTTAGTAAATAGTTGTATTCAAAGATTATGCATTTGTACATCTGTAGACACGCAGCAATGTTGCTCCTCCTCTGCCCCCTCCTCCTCTGCCCCTGTCATTAATATCAAAATTGAGTTTGAAATTGTAGTACTGCGACATTATTAAATGGAGCTGGTGTAAATCAGCCTTTCGCCCTCCCAAACAAGTCGACATGCTTTATAGTTCAAAGTCAGGTACAAGGTCAGCTCTGAAAAAACTGCAAAGATACCAAGCCCTGGGAACAAGATTTTAAGTTTTAGGTTTGAAATGCTGGCAGTAAGTTATAACCAGCAAAAGTTTGAAGAGTTGACAACATTTTGCCTCAGAAAATGCACCCTCAGATGAAACTTAATGAAAAGTTAGAATACAAGCATGTCAGTTACATTTATTCTCATATGCTGCCACAAGGACAATGATAACTCAAAGGTTATGCATTATACATGTACATGATGAAGTTAAAAACATCTATCTGTTAATGCAAGAAATATCTGTCTGTGTCTCCTCTTATTTGTCTGATCCACACATAACTCTCAAACCACTTGTCTGACTGATCTCAAATTCGGAGGGTGTGATCCTAATGGGACGGGTGTGTGCAGTGCCACGTTTCATGACATGAAATATATATTCATGAAATGAGTGATATATTTTAAATGTAAACAACTTTTGGAATCTCTCTCCTGTCTCCTAGCAACATAAAATCCATAACATTATTTCATTGTTACTTCCTGCTTCCTGCTCCTTTCACCTGATATCACTAAATTCAACAATACAGCAGCACAGCCCATGACGACACGGGTCACATGACGACACGGGTCACACGACGACACGGGTCACACGACGACACGGGTCACACGACGACACGGGTCACACGACGACACGGGACACACGACGACACGGGTCACACGACGACATGGGGAAGTGTAGCCAGTGACAACTTCTGAAGTTATCGCTGGTTACCCTTGGAATCCGTAAGACTTCCACAGGCTATGCACAAGTAAGGTTCAAGCATAACATTGATTTGCTGCAGGTCTCTGAGAGGAGATGGAGAAGAGAGAGACAGAGAGAGAGAGAGACTGGTCTGTAATTGGACGAGACAAAGCAGAGAGAACGAGACAGAGTAGACAGAAAGAGAAAGAGAGAGAGAGAGAGAGAGAGAGAGACAGGATTGTGAGAGGAGATGGAGCAGAGAGAGAGAGACAGGTCAGGGCCAGCCCTAGGGCACAGCGCACACACTAACATTTTTGTTAAATGGCATTGTTTAAAAGTCAGTATTGTGTATGTTCAGGAAATTAAACTTCAAAGCCATTTCCATTTTTTAAAGAATTTAAATATGACAAAAAACATTCTTATTGTCTCAAACAAGTAATCATAGCTAGTGATTTTGGGGGGAAATGGCTTTTTGCACTATAAAAAAAAAAAAACTGGAATAAGAGCAAAATCTGTCTTATATCTTATCAAATTACTCACCACAAACATAGGGGCTCCATCATATAAGACTGTATCTTATCTCAGGAGTTAGCTGACCTTGCCCAATCCAGCTAAAGGTTTTATATAGTTCTGCCTGACTGTATATTTGCTTCAGACCAGCAGTTATTCACTGTGTGGTGGCTAACACAACTGCTAACATCCATTACAAGTTAATAACTAGTACTATTCTGTAGTGCTCTGCAAAAGCAAACTATTGTAATCAAAGAAAAGATTACCGTTAGTCCTTTGACACCCTGAGTTAGGAAGAACTACTGCTACTACTGAACTACTACTACTACAAACTTAACAATGTTTTCTTTTAATAAGACAAATGTATAAAAAGGCTAGAATGATGGTGATAGTAGTTGTTGTGGACTAGACCAATACTACTGCTGTATATGTGTATGTGTGTGTGTGTGTGTGTGTGTGCGTGCTCGTGTGTGTGCGCGCACAATACAAAATGTGCATTATGCAAATTTGCTGGTTTACTATTTCTGCAACCAGTAAACAAATGGTCCAACTACTGACAGTTTCTGCAAGCTATGTGCCCAGAGCAATGAAGTAACAACAACACTGTCTCTGAGTTCAACGCCCTTCCCCAAGTACAATTTGTCTTGCAAACTGCAAACTGCCTTAAGAGCACAACATCTCACATTCACAAAGTGACCACTATGAGCTGCCTAGTCAATAGTTATTACTTGAATGTGTTGCAAAAGATGGAGTTTGTGTTCTGGGATAATTTGGTTGTTCTATCTTCTAGATCAAAATATTCAATTCTTCTGTTTGACTTGGAACTCTACCTGTAATTAAACACAAAGGCTAGGATGTTTTCCACACACCTCAAACAGGACTGTACCATCAGCTTATTGTGAGGCACTGTTTAGTTAGTAGTAACAACACATATTCAAGAATCCACGAATGAAAACTTTGAACGGTAAATCCATTTACTCTGGGAAACTCAAGACATAAAAGGACCAATCAACTTAATGTACAGGGAACTGAAGTTCAAATAGACTCAACCATGTTTACAGTCTATGTAGATAGGTTAGGTTGTACGTTGAAAAAAAACAACAATAGATTAGGTAGATCCTAACTATGGCCTCAGGCGACCTGGTTAACTGACGCAAATTACTAAACAGTTATGTCCAACTGATGTGCAAAGCCCAAATACACATCTGCAGTGTTTCCCATAGGTTTATACAAAGACTATGGTGGTACAAGAGATTCATATTTGAATAATTTTATTTAAAATAATATTTTGGTGTATAAATGTCACATACTACTGTGTTTACTCAACAAAAAAAGAACTGATTACAGATTAAAAATTGTCATTTCTATAGGTTTATGATAATACTACAAGCATAAAATTTATTTTACCAATTTTGCTTAGATAGTTTTTAAGACTATGGGGAGGTCTCCTATATTAATGGGAAACACTGGCCTGGTTTCTGGCTCAATGTAACATATGCTAATTTGAATTATTCAATGTGTTGACCACAAACCTATAGTCCTCAATCGGGCCTCTTTCAGTCTGTGTTTCAATATGGTTAATACTCCTTGTTTACATATTAATCACGTGCTTCTACGGCATGGTCCACGACCATAAAGTCTGGCACTTGCAGTAAAAAATTAACCTGAGGCAAAGAGTAATGCAGGTTCCCACATCTGGCATAGAACCTGTACTCTGGTCTATAGGGAAAAAATATTATATATATGTTGTAATTTTTGTGTTTTATTTGATCCATGTGTCTTTGCGGATGAAACGTAGTTTGACTCTGCGGTGGGAAAACTGCGTAGAAAAGAAAAGCTAACGAGATGTGAGTAACAAGTGAGACGAAACGAACAGTGAACAACTTACCAATGTGAGTGTCCGTGTGTCCGTGTGGTCCAGGCACCTGCACGCTGACCTGTCTGTCCGGCTGCGGGATACACTTGAGACAGAACGAGTGCAGACACGGGAGCAGTTTGGGCTCACAGTCTCGGTTCTGAAGACTTTGTTTACACACAGCGCACGTATCCAGTAAATTTATCGGAGCGGGAACCGGCGTGGCCGCTGGAGCTGTAGGAGGAGGAGACATTTCAGTGCTAAGTCCGCCAGCAGGAGCCTCCTCGGCGGCGGGGATAGGTTCTGTTTCCGCAGGCTCTGCATTGGTACCGGCAGCGGTGTCGGTTGGGCTGGTGGTACCGCTAGTGCTCCCGTTCCGCTCGGCGTCTGCTCCCGCAGTAACAGCAGCTCCACTGCTAGCGTCTCCTCCGCCACTAACGGGGGGAGGCGTTTGTTCTGTGGTTTCACTGGACTCCGTACAAATATTGTCCTTATCATTCGAGGTGGGTTCTGGTGAAGCCTCTGTTTTGATTTCCGACAGCTCATTTTTCTGTACTGTAGGCGCTGGATCCGAATTAGCGGACGGGTCCATCTCCTCCTCGCCTTTGTTGTCCGCCATCTTCCTTCCTCTTTGAACCGATGCACGTACGGCGTAACTCTAACCACGTGCCGGCGTAATGACGTCAAAATATCAGATCAGCATTCAAATTAAAGGTACACTGCGTAACTTTTCTAGTGGGTGCTTGTCTCCATGGAGATTATTCAAGTTTTGCCTGAAATGTTCCACAGTACGTTATTATTAAAATATAACAAACTGTGAGCCGTTAAGCAGCCCAATGCCTGTGGAACATTCCAGACAACAAACAAAGCAAGAACACAACAATTATTTTTTGTTTGTTTGTTTTTTTCCTTTTTTTTTTTAAACGGACTTTGGTCTTCTTTTGTCAGGCCAAAGCTGGCAGACTGTCGTACTGAGAATACAATCTAATTACAGATGGCAGCTAAGGTAATGAATATGTTATGGAACAAAAATCAGACTTCATCATGATTTCATCATGACTTCATGAATTGATGAATAGATTACACTATAAGTTAACACGAGTAAGTCATATGAGCTTGTGAGTTAAAAATGCACTTATTACTATTTCCTGTTTGTATTTTCTGTTCCATTATAATTTATTTGTGAAACTGATCATGATTATGCTGAATTCCAAAGTTTACATGAACTCATTATTAACCAGTCATTACTGTATCATGATGATCATGATCATAATCGCATTTTTTCTAGGTGCTGCTAAATAAATTATTTAAGGTGTTTTAAAAAACGGTTGACTAAAAAAGAGAAATGAAAGAAGTAGTGTTGTGGAAATGATCTGAACAATAGTACCACAACACACAAGACTGCCTGCTGGTTTATTATGTCTGAAATCGGTAAACAAATTGTTCTACTACTGACAGTTTCTGCTAGCAGTGGACCCAGAGCAGTGGGGTAAGAACAGTAATATTGTCTCTGAGTCCAAGTCTTTCCCCAAGTAACATTTGTCTTGCTGGTTATTTATCCTGTTTAGCTCAGAGAGGCTTACATTAGCATGTGAAATCAAAGAACAGACATGTCAATGAATACACAAAAGGTACCTGCCTCCCTGTGTTATTAACAGATAAAACACAGTTTGAGAACCACTGACCTAGAATGTTCTGGCTGGCTTTAATCATAAGTACTTCAAAATGGAGATACCACATTTTACAGTAAAAAGGTCTATTTACAGAGTGAAAATGTGTTTATTATTTCACTTATTCTAAAGCTTGTTTACTTTTTATGTTTTTGTAATATCCTAAATATCCACTAGGTGGGTTCAAAACCATTAGATTGAACCGGATATAACTTTTTCCATTTCCGCTTGGCCAAGTGCGAGGAAGCAGAAGTGGCGGCGTGAGAGAAATCCTCTCTGAAAAGAAGCGATATAAGTTCACAGAAATGGCCGGGACAGCGTCAGTGGCTGGGGAGGTGTTTGTGGATGCTCTTCCGTACTTTGACCAGGGTTACGATGCCGCGGGAGTCAGAGAAGCGGTGAGTTTTTTAGAGGCACAAGCGTTAGCCGCCACATGCTAACTAGCTCGCAGTCTCATTCATAACCATAGACAGTTTGCCAACAAGAAAAGAGACGCGTGACTGCTAGAAATACACGTAGTAGTTAAGCTTGCTTTAATTTTACAAAACCAAAGTTGCGAACATGATAATAATGACTGGACTTTAAAGTTCATCTATGCGGCCAAAATGGCACGTTTCATGATTTGGTAATATGATTGGTTATGTTAATAAATTCTTTATTAACCTAACAAATTCTCTACTACACTGTAAAAAATACCAACCTGTCTGCCTGGGGAGTCTGTTGTAAATTCTATAAGTTCTGATGCTTCTATTCTTTAGTGTCATCAATACAATATTTTTTACATTACATATGTGTGACTATGGGTATTTAATGTTCCCATCTTTTGTTACTTACATCATGGACTCATAATATCTGGATCAAGTAATTCTGAGTTTAATCATGGTTAGGCTGCAGCGCTTGTGGAAGAAGAAACCAGGAGATACAGACCCACCAAGAACTACCTGAGCTATTTACCAACACCTGACTTCTCTGCTTTTGAGGTAAATTCAGTAATTATTATTGTGATTAAGATATGAATTGGTGGTTTTCAGATTATAGATTGTGATGTGATGTCATGCTCTTAGATGGGCGCTAAGAGACAGTTTTCTTTATAAACTTATGAAAGATATAAAATATCCAAAAGATAAATTCACAGATGTTGAACCTGATCATTTCTTTTTGTGACTAGAACCTGTACCATACCACCACATAACAATACATACAACATCTGAAACCTAGCAGTATGATCTGGACATACAGACTGTATTCTCTTGTATGATTTAATACTGTATGTTAAATTCTTTAGACCGAAATTATGAAGAATGAATTTGAGAGACTGGCAGCTCGACAACCCATGGAGCTCCTGAGCATGAAACGGTAATGTTAAACAGGACAGTTGGAGGGTGCTGCCCTGCATGGAGTTATTGTACCCCTAAAATGTATTTAGTTGGTATTTTTATTAGAGCTTGGACTTACACTGATTTTTTTTTTTCATTTGTTTAGAATCTAGATAAGCTCTGCTGATATTTTTGGGACAATAAATAGGGCTGATTTCAATTTCTGTTATTTTAATTTATGACAAACTCACCTACAGTCCCTTTTTACCACAAACCTTCAAGAGGGCTATGTAGTCACATTTTTAGCAGTCATTAATTTGCATTGAAGTGTACAAATTAAGATTTAAGTGTACTCTTTAGGCACCAGGTTGGCCAAAAGAAAATATCGGCCTGTGCTGATGATGTAATGCTTATAGATGATTCGGTAAAAAATGCTAATATCATCCTGATATATTGGTCTATCTCTAATCTTTAATTCATTTACTTAATATTTGTTTTATTATTTGTAGATATATTATTAATATTGTTGCTGTGGGGTGTGCGTGGTTGGCCGTTTGTGGGTGGGGGTAACAGAATGTGAGATGACAATGTATAATATTGACAATGAACTAAGTGGGTTTAAAAAAAAAACCAACAACAACAAAAAATAACTTTGAATTATTTTTATAATAACACTACTTTGAAATTACTTTCAAGGTATGAGTTGCCAGCACCCTCTTCAGGTCAGAAGAATGACATTACAGCATGGCAGGAGTGTGTGAACAATTCCATGGCTCAGTTGGAACATCAGGCTGTTCGCATTGAGAACCTGGAGATCATGTCACAGTATGGGACAAATGCCTGGAAAGTCTACAATGAGTAAGTAGCTACAACTGTTAAGATTGTATCTATATCTCTGACTGCAAATACAGATGGATAGATAAATATTTTATTGATCCCCCAGAGGGGAAATTCAGGTATCACAGCCTATCTCAGGCGCATCTTTTAGAAAAACAATACAGCATAACATGAGGACAGGAGGAAGCGAAAAAAAAAAAGAAACCAACCCCAGACCATGCTCCTGTGGGGAGTATAATGTGGAACCAGGACAAAAAAAACCTCTGCGACATAAGTTCATGATCAAACACAGTACAACATGGTGACTTGCAAGGGTAGGGGAGTGGGGGGTGGAGTTATAGGCTATACAAAAACACAATACAGCAACGAAGGCGTGGGATGCGGGGTGGGCCTGGAGATGAGCTCTGCCTGACACTCAATCCATGGAGAAAACATTTGTGAGGTCCCAGACAGAGTCAACATCTGCAGGTGTAAGTTTGAGTGGGAAAGGAATGCAAGAGGGTCTCCCTGCCATGTTCTTCCGAGGGAGTTGTTTGTTCTAGAAGCAGCCTTGTCCGAGGCCAGTGCTAGATGAGGAGGGAGGCCAAAAGCAGATGATGTTCAGGTTGTTTGAGTTTAGGGCAAGTAGCCGCATTTCAATTCCCATGACTACTCTCTTGTCCATATCTCTGTATATATCAATTTGTCTATGCAGGGCTGTGAGCTGATGTTATCTATATTGTAGTTTAAAGTTTATAGCCACAATTCGAGTGCTGACAGCTCTGCCCAGTGTTCTAATCAAACCGGGCAGCCTAGTGGGGCTTTAAATCAGGGCCATGCCTAATCCAATCAGCAAAAGGCCTGAAATAATGGTTCTGAATATGTAGATGTCTTCAGTGTCCTCCATGGAAAGAGCTGCCAGACACACAATGCACCACTTCTCCCAACTGTCCAATGTATGCCGCGAACGTCCTGGTAAGGCAGTCTGGTTCCCCTGAACCCAAGTTCCTCATGTCAGTTGTACTGAGAGACCAACTGATCAAATCCATGATTAATTTTAGGTTTGGAAGAGCAGGGTGGAGAGAGTCTATCAAAAGTATAAGACACTAGAGTGGACAAGAGAAGCGAAGCAGGGAAGATAAGTTGCGAAGATGCGACCGTCTTCGAGAGCCAGAGAGAAGAGCTTGCTTAATAATTATTTTTTAACTTTTTTTTTTTTTTTTTACAGTAACTTGGCCTTTATGATTGAGATTGCGCAAAAGGAACTACAGAAATTCAGGTAAAAATTGGTTTTAGTAAAAAAGTGTAAATATAATGTACCCTATTTACAGATATTTATTACAAATATAAAATATTTACTTTTGCAGAAAGCAAATACAAGATCTCAATTGGCAAAGGAAGAATGACCAGCTGACTGGAGGAGCTAAACTACGAGAACTTGAATCAAAGTATGTTTAAACAACTGCATTTCTCTTGATGGCCAGATGGCCTTTACTGTGGTGTGTTTGACATTTGTATGTACTTTTATCTTTCTGTAGCTGGGTGTCTCTGGTCAGTAAAAACTATGAGATTGAGCGTGCCATTGTTCACCTGGAGAATGAAGTGGCTCAGCTCAAACAGCAGCAGGGGGAGGAGAATAAAGAGAATATTCAGCAGGACTTTTGACAATGAACATTTCTACAGACTGGAGAACAACACCATATGGAGGCAATTCAAACGGGACTTATGCCATTGTGAGGCTGAAAGAATGAATGAATATTGGTTTATAGTTTGTGCTGAAAGTTACTGTAAATATTTTTTCAAAGTTGTCTTTTTTATATAACGTCAATAAAGTGGACTGTGAGTCTTACAAATCTGGGTGAAGGAAGTGGTGTGTTTAATCATCTGACCTGTAAAAAGTTTTGACTTAAGTGGTTGGAGACATTTTATTTTGGCCATTTTATTTACCGTACTCTTAATGCAATGTAGCGTCCTGCATTAATGTACTTGTTACCTGACCCCTCATAGCTCTAACCACCATGGAATTACATGTTTTTAGTAGCCTGTACTGTAAATTAAGATAGTGTTTTAATTTAACACTTCCAGCTGTTTTATATCATTGAATAGGTGTGCAATGTAGATTAGAAATGTCCAAAAAGCCAAACAGAATATAATATCTTATAATAGTCTTTATTACAGAAATACAATATGAGCCACAGATGTGACTGCAGTGCTGGGCACTAGTGGAGCGCACATTTGAAAAGTTCACCCTGTTTCAAAATCATTTTTCCATACTGTCAAACCCAGTTCCTTCAAAGGAATTACGTGGGTTACAGTGGCTATGGTTACACGCACACAAAAATCTGATATCTGTGATCAGAGTGTGCATGTAACCGCATCTACTGACGATAACCTATTCTTAAAGAGCAACTGACATAACTGAAAATACAAAGTAAATTGTGCAATATTGACAGAGGGGTTCAGAACCTTTCTACAAAGATTCAGTCACGGGGTCAGCCCATTCATACATTGCATGTTCTTTCTATCCCATGGAAGTGTGCATATCCAACTAATGGAAACTGAAAAATTAAATATGGTTCTTCAAATCAATAGCAACTGTGTAATGGTTAATGGTGGTGATCAGGGGCTCTCGATCAACTATCCTCGTTTTACCATACACGAACAATTTATACTGTGGAAAGAAGGTTGCTACTGATATACTTTTCAAAATAATGTAATCTGTAATCATTTAAACTTCTATATTTTGGCTAGGTCTGTGATGAGCAGCGGTTAGCCAGTACAAACAGAATTATCATCACATATTCATGCAAACTGCAGATTGCAACTAGAATTGATTTCTGAGCACATAATACCTAAACAAATGCTTGCAATACCATCAAATACTGTTGGCTACTTCTGAATTTGGGCAGATAAAAACAAAGAAAATATCCTAGGAGAATACAAAATTAAACAAAACAAACTTGCCAGTTGACAAAAATTGTTACTCCTAAAAATTATTGCCATTTAAGGGGAAACAGCACAGCATTTTCCCCTTTCCTCTTTGCTTATACATTTGAATAAAAAAAACACAAAAGTTGAAATAACGTAATACCGTGGCGGTAAACAGACAACATGGCTGCCCATGACTATCTGCATGGTAAAGCAAGGACCCCGGCTTGAAAAGGCATTAAGGATCTGACCAGCATATGCAACAAAATCACCCCTTCATACATTCACCCACAGACTCAAGTTCGCAGGCACCTTGATACTGTTTAACAGAGAAACTACATGGTTCTCTGGAGGAAAAGTCATTGAATGTGATTTAGGATGTGCAAAATGTAGTGAGTATCTGTAGCAGCAGCAGGGGCCTGATGGTTTATAAACTCAAGGTGTTGAGAGCCGGTACTAAAGTCACAGCGTCTGGCAGGTTCTGGTTCTGGTCTTGTAGACCTTTTTCCTGGAGAACCTTTTGACGATGACGCTCCTCCTGTCGCTTCTTTTTCTCCATTCGCTGTTGCTCTTTCCGCTGTTTGTTAGACACCTACAAAACAAATTAAACTGTATCCAGAAATGTATTTGCAAAAATATAATTTGTCACTAGACACAATATGCCCATATGTAAGTAATAATTATAATGCAGACTGCAGAACATAATATTGTTTTGCACTGAAGAAGTGTCAAAGATGTGACAAATTTTATAGCAAACACAACTACAATTTGGATGGTGCATTTTTAATTATTTTTCTTTGACATTTCCTTCTTCTGCAGGATAAGAGACAGGACTGTTAAAACACAACAGAGTGAACGCCCAGAAGACAATGGACAATGCTGAAGGTCCAAAACTAATACAAGTTTACATGGTAAATTTATAGAAACTATTATTTTGATTCACATATAGTTTTAACAGTTCTTTTGGGGTCATGTAGGTGTCATTTACATTGCCATAATATAGTCCTACGCTTGCTCTGGTTTAAACATTTTTATCTTTTTTTTAAGTTAGTCTGGGTTTTCTTACAAAACAAAATTTAGAATTCAGCATCTGGAGACAGTTTTGGTTATTCTTTTGGTGCCAATAAATCATTGCGCCTTGCCTTGGGTTTCTGTGCGTTGTTGCCCTCTGCTGGTTGTCTGGGCTCACTTTCTTCAGAAGGCGTATTATTGCAGTTTGAACAGGATTCAGAGGAGCATTGGCAGGCCTGAGCACCCAGCAGCCACTCAGCATTGATGGTAGCAGCACTCAGCTGGAGCAGGTTCTCCTCATCCCCTGCACACAAATACAAATACATCATCAGTGGATGCAAAATATGGATTACCTTCTGATACACAGTCTAAAAGAGAAGCACTTACCTGGTGTTCCTCTGTTCCTAATGGAGCTGAAGATGAGGTTTTCTTCATCTGAAGGGGAAATGTTCTTCTGTCTGTCTCTCTGACCATCACCAAATTCACGCTTTTGACCTTTTTGTAGATTCTGGAAACAACAGACACGGAGGTGAGACGGAGATTCTGTCATGTTCCTGGCTTTAGAGAAACACTGTTATTTTATGACAGAAAATAACAAAAAACAAAGACTAAATATCAGAGCACAAGTAGTCACAATGTTGATCTTTAGTATATAAATTAATCATGTAAATCAAGTAAAATGATTGTTTCATACTTAAAAATAAAAACAAAAAACTTTAAATTATAATGTGTCTACCTCTATCCGTAGCTGAGCAGGACTCTCTGTGTTGTCCCCAATCTTCCTCACACTGTCATAATGGTCTCCATATCGGTAGGCAATGTGCAGCTCTCTACACAGCTGATTCTCTGAACCATTAATCTGTGAGAAAATTTGAATTCTCATTGTTTGCAAATAAGGAAAAATCAGTAAAATGAGAAAAACACAGCCATCTGTGATTACCTCCCAGAGCGGTGTGTTAAGTTGGTGGATCACCACCTTAACTTCTTGGCTACGAGCAAAAGCTACAATGGCATCATTTCCTGCAAACGTTCCAGGCTGGGACAGGTTGGATACTACAGGAAAAACAATCCATAATATTAAGTGGACAAAATCCAAGTTGTGATATGCATTTCCACTGTGCCTTTTTGTTGTGCAATGCAATCAATCATGGCACAGTTGTTTACAAATGTGTAGCACACATTAGTTAGCTCATACAGCCATTACAAATCACTTAACCATTTTATTATTCTTTCCAGTATCACTTCTTCTTTAAGGCTATGTAAAAACAGGACAATGGTCTCCAACTCTATGAAGTGATCTACAGTGTTAATAAGTTATGATTATTTGTGGTAATAAAAACAGCAAAGTGTCACAATAAATGTTTTATATTTAGCGACCTCAAGGGGCAGCAGCAAAACCACGAGAACCTATTGAATAGACTTTATTTATAGCTTTTAATTAACTTGGCCACCCACAACTTCAAACAGGATAGGATACTCAAACAGGTTAGGAGTGTTACATGAGTTTAATACAATCATCTTTCTTTTAGTATCTGTGTATGACAGTTATTGGCACCCTATTGAATTCAGATAAGAAAAATAATGTTCCATTGACTTTTGAGGTTTTCTTTCTTACTGTGTAAAAGTGTATGTAATAGTAGCTCCTATAAACAGTTGCCAGTGCATTTTCCTGGCCTGTGCTGTCAGTTAGTAGGCGGTGTTCTTACAGTGCTGCTCAAAGGGGACATCATCCTCCACAAAAGGCTCAAAGTCCTGTCTGTGTGACTTCATGAAGTCGACCGTCTCCTGCCTGAGTCTGAGGTGAGCGCGCGAGTGACCTTCCAGCTGGTCGCCCAGAGCTCGGAACAGACAGTTCCTGTAGAGACATGCACAGATACACTGCCGTTTAGTATCTTACAGACTATTTATTCCACAGGTTCAAATTACAGGTGAAATTACTTGGCTGATGCTAGATATAACCCTGGTCTTGAAAATGGCAATACGCAGAAGCCAGAAAATAATGTTTGTGTACACCTCAGTCTTTTTCCCCTATGGCTCCTAGTAGTGTTATCACAATACAAACATTTAATAATAATAACAAATAATTTGACAGTATAAATTGTAGTTTCTTCAATATCTTATGCTAGTTCTAATTTAGAATAAGATAATTTCCAAACCTGTTAAGAAAATGTCATAATTTCTTTCAGTATTGTAAAAGTAGTATCAGTTTCAGTATTCTGAAAAGAATATCTAGTTTCCATGCTAGTTTAGTATTGATTAGTTGCTAGGTTTTAATACTTTTAACAACTTTCACTCCTATATAATTAGTCATGATTAGTTTAGAGCAGGGGTGTCAAACTCATTTTGGTCTGGGGGCCGTATTCAACCTACTTTGATCCTAAAGGGGCCGGATCAGAAAACTCATGGCATACAAACCCCAAAAATAACAATAAGTTCAAATATTTTTGTAAGGAAACGCAAATCTATTACAGAAATCTTTTTTAATTGTGGAACTCTTTCTTTTATAAAATATTATGAACAATCTGAAACTTTAAGAAAAATGCAATTTCAACACAAAGTTTTAACATGAACTTGTATGTAAATAGGATTAAGTCCATTTTTCTTGGAAAATCCTGCACTCGGCTTCACTTTTCTCATTTATGACATTTTGCTGATGAGGGTGTCACGGTCAACAGTCAAAACGATCGTCCTTTAAGAGCGTTTGGAAAGAGACAAGTCTTCATTTGTGCTGCTCTGGTGGGAGGCGTCACACACAGAGACGCTGGAGACGCTGCTATGCTCAGCGCCGCAGAAAATTACCAATATTTTAATAGAAAATATAATTAAAATATTTTAGTAGAAAATCAGCTGAGGGCCAGATTAAAAGGTCTTCGAGGGCCACATCTGGCCCCCGGGCCGCATGTTTGACACCTGTGGTTTAGAGTAATAAATGCAAGTTTGGTATATGGTATGATAAATGATGATGGCATGTGATACGCTGTGATTCCCCTTGTTATAGTTTGGTAATATTTAGTCTTTTCTGCTATTACATAAAATGTGTGTATCTTACCCATCTCCAGGAACCTCTCTGAGTTTTAGCCCCAGGGCCTGAAGCTGGTTGGAGAAGCTGAGAAACTCTGCTCCATCATCTCCATCCTGCCCTTTGTTTTTGCGATCTTTAGCAATAGCACGTCGTGCAGCCCTCTCATCTCTCTTGCGCTCTAGCTCACTCTTCTTGTTACCTCTGACCGGTTTTGGGGTCTGCTTCCTCGACATGGCTGCACTGGTACTTGGCAGCCCTGACAATTAACGAAATCTTCTGACAGAAACGTGATGGCAGTTAGATGAAGCCCTAGAACACAAAACAACATAACAGTGAAAACCACTGCAGTAGCTGTTATAAGTAAAAGTTTCAGGTATTTTATTATATTATTTTAGTTAGTAATGTCTCCTTTGTGTCTCTTACCACCACTAAAGAGTACATTTATTAACAACAGGGGATGTTTTAGCTGTGCAGTGATAGATCATAAATGCAAATTAATGAAGACTTCTGACAAGCCTAAAGAGCTAGCTGGATGAGCATAGGATATAAGAATTTCTAAAGTTCAGTAATATTTCATGGCCAAATAAGGTGTCATGTTCATGCCAGAATTTGCCTCAAAGGTTAAAGGAGGCATTTTTGGGATGTGCTGAGGTATAAGGGGAATTTATATGCGGTAATCAAAGCGCAAAAAATGGGCCAGCACTAAAACCGAATACATTAGGCTACTATTTCGGTTTTCTTATTGGGTAGCTAATACAAATAACTTTTTATTCAGATACAACTAAGACCATTTTCACAGTCGCGTCGAATTCAAAGTTAAAAGTCGTAGAATGTTTAGATGGACAATTGCACACGTTAAAAAAAAAAAAAAAAAAAAAAAAAAAAAACGGCAAACAGGCTGCTTTGAAGCAATAAAAGTATATGGAGCAAAAATGTTCAAGGATAAAAGCACCACACCAATATAAATCAAGCAGATCGTGGGCGTTAACCCAAAACTAAACACATTCGCTTTAGGTTAGCCATCACGCTAAGTTGTTAGCATCCAAGATAATGCTGACTATTACATAATAAGTCCTCATATTTCTGAATAACTTATAACCGTACATAATTTATGAACGAATCCGGTGGTAACATTGCATATTAAATCTATAACTACTTACCTTTTCAAAGCCTTTAGAGTAGACTGATATGCTATTTATTCGGTTTAAAAATAGGCTGATGATTTTCACTTTTTGTTTACAATTTCACTTCCGTATACGCATTTCCGCTAAAGACAGCGTGGACGGAAAAGGGGAAGGACAATTTAAATCACAAAAGCGCAATACAAGCATATTAAAATAAAACCTACACGTTAAAAGTTGCTGCTTATGCTACTATAAATGTACATCAAGTACCAACAGTCACATAAAGTAGTAAATCAAATGAAAATAAAAACAACATCAATAAAATCAACATCAATATGTATATATGCATTTTTTAAAAATGTGTTTATATTTGTATATTTAGATATTTATATACACACCACCAATGATGAGCTATGCAAAGAAAAATTTAAAACACAAATTAGTAGGTGCAAAGAATATGTGAAAAATAGAATCAATACACTTTAATCCTTAGACATAGGCAGGGACATGAGAAATGTCACAGAGGGGGAGAAATTTATCTGTGTAAAATATAGTATTGTTGAGACTTATTGACACATTGTGTGCACACAATCACACACATTCATGCTCATGTAGGAAATAGGCTTCAGGTATCAGTTTCCCTTTTTTCAAATTAATTCATTTGCCCATAACTGATGTTCAGATAAAATTAATTGTGTTGAACTGAAGCACCTTTGAAAGTCCATTCACAATAATGCACAAGTCTTTTTTGAAGTGTTAAAGTGCTGAGGAAGGCATGCAGCAGAAGGTCATTAGTAAACAGTACATTTAACCGAGCGGCAGTTTGTGCATACTCACATCTGTTCAACTTTAGACTCTCTCTATTTACTTCAGCCTGTGAATACCCCCTGGAGTTTTTAATTAGACTGAAGTCCAGCCTGGTTGTCCTTCTGCACTGGGGCAGGGCCAAGTAAAGGGACAAACAGTCTATGGCCTGTGGATCAAAGACTCTGCACAAATGTGATGATCGTGAGTGGAGTTTACAGTCATGCATGAATCAGTGACTCTTATATCCTCATAAAAAGGAAAGTAAAAGTTAGTGGTTTGGAGGAACATATTTTTGTCAGCTTTACTCAATAACTGCATACATTAGAGGAAGTGGGAAGAAAGGGGTTAGCAAGGGTGACCCAGCAGTCAAAAGGTTTTGGGTTGGATTCCTGAGCACTGAGGAAAATGCACCCAGTGAATGGGTAGGTTTTCTGCATAGTACCTCCCATGGCAAGCTGTATGTACAATACGATCATTTTTATATCTGACCAAGATTCTTACTTCTTTGGAAATTAATGTGAACCAACCAATGTTCAACCACTTTATTTGTGAGAGAAGACTCATACCTACTAGCGTATGCTAGTAGCTGTCCGTGGTGCTGAAATCAAGCCCTACAAAAACCTATTTTAATGTTGAATTAACTGTTTCTCAAATCTTATTTTTTTTATATTGTTGGAGTTGTTACAGAATTACTTATTATTGCTGTTGAGCTTCATAGACTTCAGATACTGTCCAGATGCTCCATTCTTGTATAGTGCTGATGAAAGCATGTCCACAGCAGAAGGCTACAACCCATTTCACTGTGTAGCAGTTTGTAGCTCAGCTTATAATGATTGCTATTTCACTTTATAAGGATAACTCATTTGCTGGGAGTCCATGTATTACACCTGGTTACCCCGATTTTTGTTACATTTAAAGTTAGTTTAGAGACTAAATTAAGTAGACTATGCGCTAACTGATTGTTAAAACATTGTTTTGGAAAATCAAAGATGCATTTTTATTCCCACAATTGAGAGATTCAGGGACTGAACAGCGGAAGTAATTCACAGTGTATGTTCTCAAGTAAACAAGCAAAGCGCACGTACTAGTAATTATTCAGGAGCTGTTGGCAGTCCCAATGGTGGCCATCCTCTTTTTTCAATCCTTTGCGTATGGGGTGTATCCTATTTTTCGAATTGTGCTTTGGGGCCTGATTTTTACCTTGCACCCCCGTATTCTGTAGATCCGGCACTGCTTAACTATCTCACTCCCAAATTCCGTATGGCTACCCTTCTACACTGGGCTATTTCTGCTTCTTCCTCCAGCCAACTCTAACAGGTTTGTTTTGTCCCATTTGTGCCCGTTTCCGCCGCGCCCGTTAAAGACACATGTCATCTACCGCCACAGACTCAACATTAAGGACATAAACGAGGCATTGCGCAGAATCCGACACAGCGCTGCAATGTCTGAAAAAGACAGTGCGGCGTGCGTGCGTGAGTCTGCGTGTGTGTGTGCGTGAGCGGGTGGGGGTGTCCAGGAGCGCCTCAGCTGCTGGGTATAACAGGGGGTTAAGGCTCGCTGCTGCTGCAGGTATCTGGCTGTAAATACACCAGCCAGGGCCCGCGCTTCGCACACCACTAGCCTATATCTACCTACTTACCTAAGGCACGGGCACGCGCACACGCACCACTGGTGGGAGTGGATGGTTGAACGACTGAACTGCTGGATGCTGGATTCACGATGGGATAATCACGCGTGAGAGGCGAGTTCCCGGGCGTTGGTGAAGCTGTGGCGGGATTCAGTTTGGACTATTTTGGAACGAACAAAAATGTGGGTCTAAATCGAGTTCGACCGGAACCTACAGAAGAGAGAGGTGGGAGCCGGTTGAGGTGCTGCAGCGAGCGACAGCGGAGAAGGTTTGGCGATTTAAGGCACTGGATTCCGAGGAGGTCTTGGTAGGAATCCCCCCGCTGCTCGAGGCTTCTGTCCCGGATGGATACAACACTCTGCATCGCTAATTAGGATCGCTCTTGGGGGAACATAACCACCAGTAACCCACAGTAGACTGCAACAGACGACTACTTAAAGCTGATCTTTTTTGCATGGAGAGGGCGCAGTGAGGGCCGTAGGAAAGGAGGAGGAGGGCGGCGGGCGGCTCCATGAGCGGCTTGGGCTCCGCATGCACCGCCGCGCTCAAGCTGAAGCCCCCGGGCCACGGTACGCGCCCGCTCGCTTCTGAGAGTTGATGCATATGATCACAACCACCATGATTTTTATGATTCTGGGCGCTTCAGTTGTTATGGTAAGACCAGAGCTAATGTTATTAACGGCATAACGTTAATTTTGGAGGTGTATCAGTATTGCCCATATGCTGTGCTTCTTTAGGCGATCGCCTGTTTAATGGACATGAACGCGCTACTAGACCGCTTTCACAACTACATCCTGCCGCATCTGCGAGGCGAGGACCGCGTCTGCCACTGCAACTGTGGAAGGTAAGCTCTCACGAAGCGCTTTTTATTTATTTATTTTTTATTTTTTTCATTTTTTCTTTTTTGGAACAGGCCCGCGTCTGTCTCCCACTCTCCCTCCATTCATTCCTTCCAGTCCGCACGGCACACCAGGCGAAAGCGCGAGGCGTCGAAGCTGCGTGCTGCATGGACGCGGTGTTGTCTCAGAGGCATATAGATCTAATGTGAGCTCTAAGAGGCCGTCCAAAACAATAGTAAACATCAAGTGGTTTCGCTCGTTCACTCTGTGCCACGGGTGCTGTTTGGAACGTACTGTTTTACTGTTTTTACGCACTCTTCAACCTGCTGCTCCTGGTGATGTGGCCAGAATGAAACGCACAAAATGCCTTCAGTGTTATTGGGGGAGGCTGCAGCTGACTCCTCTGGTCCTCAGATGCTCCATTCTGATTGGCTCATCCTCACCTCGCGCTCAGAGCCATTTGACCAGATTGTTACCGTTGGTGTGACAGAAACACCTGCACACAATGATGAGGCGCAAACAGAGCAAAGTCATGAAGCAGGATGAGTCAGTGTTGATTCAAGAACGAGGGACCAAGTTACTAAGGCTTCCAGCAATGAGGAATTGTGTAACTTAGTTAGCATAATCACTTGGCTAAAAATATAACCTAGTTTTCTGTTGTTTGGATATTTTGGTCAAGCTGATCATTTTACTTCCTGGTTGGACACTGACAGCATATGTAACATGCATAAAGGTAACTCCATAAATGTTACCTTGCAAACTCAAAGTAAACAAAGCTTGTTTAATTTAGACAATAGTTATTACTGGTAACCTACCCCTGAAGTTTTTATGGAATTTTATGTATTGATGACATAGATAGAGATTTTTAGAACTCAGTGCTACTTCTACTTCACAATCTGCCACTCGACACCGACATAAAACTGTTATATCCATCAAATTAAGCAATAATTAGAAAAAAACAAAACGTGCCATATGCACTTAAATTAATGTCTTGCCACAACTTATCTTTCTTACTACTTAGGCCTGTCTCAATAATTATTATATTGACTTATCGTTCAATATATGAAAGATGGAAATTTTTTGGAGTCAGTATTTATCATGTGCACACCTTCTTTGCACTACTGAGAAATAGTGTGTTATTTTGTGCCTATACAATAAGATTTAAGTCATAAAAGGTTGAATTAATATATTGTATGACCCATAACAGATGCAAATTACTACTAAATTCTGCTGTTTATTCAATGCAGCTTGTGTTGTGTTTTTTTGAACAGTACTGTAGATTTAGAATAGTTTTTGTGGTATAAACCTGCTCTTGGGTTTTTATGTCTTAGCTTAAATTAGTTTCAGCATTATAATCTATTGTCTATAGTTTCTTTACCAATATATCACGCTTCAAAATGTGTTATTGTGACAAGCCTACAGCTATCTTCTATTTTAAAGAGTACAGCCTGAATATCCAACTAGTTTCCTCTCAGACCATCATAATTTCAGCAGATGACAGCTGACAGACACATGTGGGAGTTGTTAGTGTAGGTAGAGAACATTTCAACAACTATTTTGGTCCTGCATGGGCTTCCTCCACCCCCTTAGACATGTGAGTGAATATAGCATGCTTGTCTCTGTGTCTTGATGTCAGCCCCACTTGCCTGATAAAAGTATTCTGCCCAAGGCCCAAAGTTACATAAGCTCCAGTAACTTGCACACCTTAACGTGAAAAAGCTGAGGGAGTGAAAGAAATGCTTTGTCTTGAATTTACCTACTTGTTAGTGCTGTTACTGTTGTTTACTTATCACTTGGAAAGCTGCATTAAACAGGAAAGTAAAGTAGACGATACATTCAAATTTCCCATTAGATTTGGTTTTGTTTCTATTAACACCAAAATAGAGCAATTTCCTGCAATGTCTGAACTCAGCACCAAAACACATGTACCCTTTCTCTGACACAGGAGTAGCTTTAGACCTTTAGAATCAAAATATACAAAGAAGAGCATTCCACAACCCTTACGTGGGGATGCACCGATCCTCTACTGGTATCAGCGTCAATATTGGTAAATAGGGACGTAACAATAACCACAATATCGTGATATCATATTTTTTTGTAAATGGTATCTCAATAATATTGTGGGCTGTCACAATATATTGAATCACACGTTAATTTGCTTAATTAAATGCAATGTTTTATAGTAGTAACAGCTAAGAAACATAGGGAACTCCATGATTCATTTCAGTGCAGACAACATGAGGAAATATGTTTTTTTTTTACTTTAATTCTTGGGATTATGACAGTATTGATTTGCATTGAGTCTTGTTAAGGTATTTTAAAAGCAATAAGTGTCCTTTCTACAGCTTAATAAATATAAAAATAAATATCGTACCGTGAGATGCGTATCGAGATAATATCGTACTGTGAGTTTTGGATATCTTTACATCCCTACTAGTAAATGTGCTGGATTGGACATAGGCTTCCAAATACTGGTTTAGTCGATGTCCTGGTTGGACATATAATTTGATGTATTAAGACTATTTACTGGCCCAGAAAGTCTCATAATGTTAGATTTTTTTATTTATACATTTTGTTTAAGGGAATTAAATGCTGTTTTCAGTCTCTGCATTGATATCGGCAGATGCTTAAAGCTGTAGTCTAAAAATCTGTATCAGAACTAAAAAATCTGAATCGGTACATTCCAATTTAAATATGAGACACAAATTTGAGTGGTTATGTAAACTTTAAGAAGCAAACTTCTGCTTTCATACTCTAGTTACCATGGTAACAATTACTAAAGATTGGCATAAAATGAGAATAGCAGTTCATGTTCATATTATGTTCATATTATTTTGTCAGTGACACTTATAACTATCCATGGGTTTCAGAATGATGAAAAATGGGCCGGTTGCCATAGCGATGAATAATCAACAAAATATTATACACTGGATGGGAAAAAGAATAATGTTACAGGCAACATGTACTAAACAACCATAACCATATTACAAAAGTCACATTCACAGGATAGAAGTGAACCTTTCCTGAATAGCTTTAGAATGATCTTGCTCTGTATCAGAACAAATATAAGGCCACATAGACTAGTATATAAGTCCACAGTTCACTATGGATCCTATGTGGAGGACTGAGAGATTACACAGATATAAGAACTCCACAAGGTAATATAAAAGAAAGTTATGTAATGATGAAAAAAACCCATCCCATTGTCTAAATAAAGGGTGTTTTATTTAGTATCATCATGGTATCACAATCAGTATTGAGTATCAAGCTTATTCCTTAGTATTAAAATCGAGTTTGAAATATAATCTTAATAATACTATTCTTAATAAAGTGTTACCTAAACTTTTTTCATATCTTCATTAGTCTGATTCCACATCTATGCACTGACAGTTCTGACTCTATACTGCCATGAAAGACTGTGCCATGTGAGTGATCAAAGATATAAGTTTATACACACCATCCTACAGTTTACAGTAGCTGCACATTTAGGCCTGCACACTGGGGCCTGTGTCTGAACTGACCTGGAAACAATAGTGGTAGCCATCTTTCCTCTCATCTCCGAGTGAAGGAGTGAGAGAATGAGGGAGGGGGAGAGTGAGGGGGTGTGCAGGTCATAGGTCACACGATCATGCCAAAGCTCACAAAGGGGAGGTGGTATTTGACGATAATGAGTTAAGGTTGAATTTGTTCCATTGTCTTGTTTGGAGCAGGTTTTGTAGGCCTTTGCTAGAGTAAGAGCTGATGGGAGGAGCTGGGGGATGATCCAGATTTTCGTTGGGAAGTGCAGTGAATTATTTATTCATTTTCAAATTATTTTTATATCACTGAAAAGCACTTTTTCTCTCAGGCTTTAAATAGAAGCGTGGAAATGGAAGAGGAAAGGCCATAGTTTTCAAGAGTTATTGGCCCACTGGCTTACAATTGGCCTATTCTTTTAAATGTTTAAAAAAATGTTGTTTTTTCAGGTACTTAATATTGAACTATTTTTATATGTTGTTCATTATAAACCCAGAACATTGATCTAAAACAGCTTAATTATAGAAATGTGAGCATTGATTTCCAGCTCAAAACTGCAGAATCAAGCAGCGTCGTCTGTGGTATTTCACCAAGCAGCAAATTGTCATTTACATGGTTTTATTTTTGAAAAGTGGCTATATGATATTTTAGAACCTTCACATTGAAATTTATAATAATTGCAACTAGTACAGGAATGTGGGTGGACGTAGGTGGTAGGTGAAAACAGTTGATTTTGCACTATATGCCTCATTTACAGGTCCTATATTACGCAAAACTGACTCTTGTGAGTTTTGTCATAATATTACCTCCTCAAAAACATATGTGGAGTTATGTTTTGTGCCATTCACACATGTTTGAGTAATCCTATATTATTAATCTGACGTAATGAAGCCATAGTTTTCAACTTAACCACTACCTTTTATCTTTAGTTCAGTAGAGAATGGCAATTCCAGGGCAGAAATGATCCAGATGATTCTAATGAATATGTATGGAGTTTAAAAACACAGTGGAGCACTTCCAGTATAAACACATGACATCTCAATGTGGAAAAGAGTCTTTTCTCTTTGGGGTTGTGTGGTAAACATGTGTGAATGAAACAAAACACAACTCTAGGTATGTTTGCGATAAGCAAACAACATTATAACATAGATCAGAAAATATCTCAATTTGGGCCTGTAACTACTTTGATCCATCCAAAACTATTGTCATTATAATCCACATCCAGGCAAACATATAGGTACAAACATTATAATATGCCAAAGCAGATGTGTTGCTGTGGGTCAGTGTGGTGAAATAGAGGGCTGACATATCACACAGAGGGGCTGTGTGTGTGGTTGGCCCCAAATTGATTTACATTTAATTGAAGTCACTTAATGGTCTGAAGTGAAGGCTAATCCCCCATGTGGGTCTCCACTTCCTCCCAACACAAAGCTACAACCAACAACCGCACTGAATAATATGACTTTACATGACTTGGAAGGAAAATGCTCATTGTGTAATATCAGTTTCAGTACCACAATGATAATAATTTTAAGAAATATATTTGTTTTAGGGAACACAATATAATTATCAACACAAATTAATAGTCTCCCAATTCCACATGGTCCTATATAATTCTGATATATAAAGACAATTTTAATAATATTTAGTAGAGTTTCAACTGTGTTGTATTTATGTGTTTGTTTCAGTATTGACACTAGATAAGAGAATAATATCTGAACTGATCTGTACTTTTGGCAATCCTCTGCCATGGGCAAAACACACAAAATGCACTACAATACCATTGTTTGAGAGGCTGCTCTGCAAAATTATTATGTTTTGCCATTTATAACTTCACATATGTCTTAAAAGATATTTTTGATAGTCTAATTTTGAATATATCTCAATTTAATTTTATTTTTTTTAATGATCAATATTTATATATATTTAAATATGTCCCATACTCTACCATTGTATCGACAGCTGACTTATGCTGTGACTTGTCTTCTATGTTGAGTTTATCTTTATCTTATGGCTCCACTGTTCACACCTGGTATATACCTTGATCAGCAAATTGTATGTTATTATATTAGTAAAGATTGAATGCCTATAAGAATGTGGGTTCTCCAGTTTGAGAGTTTGAGAAGTGTAGTCCCAATCAGAGAGAGCCCCCCCCCCGTCGCGTGCTCCTGAAAGACTTGTGTATTCTGTCATCGCTTCCTTGTTAGCAGCTCTGTGGAGTGACAGAGTGAGGTTTGAGCTCCTGCTAGCCAGCTCCCACAGCTGTTCTGAGACCAAGAGAAGAAGCCAATATTACCTGTTAAATGTGCATTGGACCTGGGATTATGAGACTTTTACTGAGTGGTAAGCCCCAGCATTTATGCAGTCCAAAGCACTTTGGTCTGGTTAGTGCTGTTCATATATGTTAAAGACCAATATAAAGAAGTGAAGACCCACTTAGTGCCTTACATGTGTTTTTAGTTCATTGGGCTATGACTTAAGTTAAAAGAGAGCACATCACAATATTCACTGATTTCCCATTACAAATAACAGGCATTTCCAATACTAGAACAATGTTAAGTGAGTTTTGTATTAACATGGTGTTATTCTTTCTTGACAGACATCATGTCCACTATGTGATCCCATATGACGGGGACCACTCGCTCGTGGACTCTTCAGAGAACTACTTTGTCAGTGACAGTGTGACCAAGCAGGAGATGGACCTGATGCTGGGTCTTCTGCTGGGCTTCTGCATCAGCTGGCTGCTGTTGTGGCTGGACGGGGTGCTACACTGTGCCGTCCGTGCCTGGAGGTCTAGTCGCTACTACGGTAAGACCCACACACAAGGTCACACAACAACTATAAACCCAAAAACATACAACTACTATAAAATCCAACGCACAACATCACACAATATCAACTTTTACAAAGCACTGAGATCTCTGAGGCAGACCAGTTGCCTTTTGATTGAGAATATAAGAGACAACCATATCTAGTTGTTTCACTTGATATCACTTTTCTGAAATTAAGAACATCACATTGTTAAAATTATTTTGCTTGGTTACAGGCTACAGGTTACAGAATGACTCCCCATTGTTAGATAGTCATAGAAAGCTAGAAAAAGAAATGTTCAGGGTTCAAGGAAATCCAACATATATTCAATGTTGGTTTAAAGCATTAGTCAATAGATAATGGCAGCAGCTGAATGTATAAGTGTCCCATACAACATGGAGGATGACACAGATGATATTTTGCACATACTCCTGATATTGCTTGTGCAACTTCTTAAAATCTCAATCTTAACACTACATCTGGAGTGTGTGTGCTTCAGTCAGGTGCTCTGTACAGAGGACTGCAGTAAGGAGGTATATGAGGTACAGTATAGGTGGTTAATCATAAATCAAACACTGATACTCCCTTCATTATACTGTCTGTAGACACATCTGCCCTTTGTGTTTCACAGGTTACCCGAGTATTTCTAGAGCTGTACCATGGATATTATTTACTTATATATATATATCCACATAAATGATGATCACAAACAAGCCATTTAAATCCCCAAATCAACAAGTTATTTTTTTAAAGCAGCAAAGAGTAACATTTGGCACATTCATTTGTTTGTTGAAGCAGGGACGTGTTTTGAATATAGTTCAAGAGAAAAGAAAGCAAACTGTTTTCTTAAAATAGTTATACATGCTTCCATCTTATATAAGATTAAGAGAGAATATTTACAGGAGATGCATGGATGAGCACACATTATTAGAAAAGGTGTATTAGATGTAGCTGTTGTGCACTAATGGTCAGTAGGAAGGAGACTGCAAGAGGAGATAAGGGAGGAAGTGTGCCAGTGAAGGAGAGAAGGTCACACAGAGGGACAGAGCAGCCACCTGCTGGGCTCACCTCCACACGCACACTCACACACGCGCTTACACACACAAATGCACACACACATGTTCTGAATGCACAAACATGAAGAGGAGAGGAAGGGAGGGCTGATGAGGGATATGATTGCGTCTCTAATTTATCATATAAACAGGGGCTCTGCTGTTATGAAGTTTATTTACCTAGTTGGTGGCCTGATTCAAACTTCAACCGTAGTGTATTGTCATAGTGTATTTGGGCAAGGCACTTTATCCACCTTACCAGTATATATACTACTGGGTGTGGTCTGAGGGGCACAGGGCATAGATTGGCATCGGGTCTTCTGCCTACCCCAGGGCAGCTGTGGCTACAAGAGAGGCTTGTCATCAGATTTCAGATGTGGAGTGAATGAATAATGCATTGTAAAGTGGCGTGTAGTGTCCATAAAGTGCTGTAGAACTGTAATACAATATATACCCTGAGGATCTAATGGGCCCATGTATAGAGAAACACTTGTCTTTACCAACAGAGCTACAGTGCAAAGGTTTCAGTAAAAGTATTTAACTTTTGCATATTTGTTTCAAGTCTATTCTAAAACCCGGGAGCATTACCAACATGTAAGTATTTCAACATGGATCTTTAATATTGGCTTCTCAATTTAAAAAGTGAGTTATTCATTGTTTTATTCACATTAAGTAATCACATGTTCTTGCTGAAGCTTACTCTACAAACAGCTCCATCTCCTCCCAAACCCGGCCACTGAACTAATCAGTCAACAAGATTTCTACACCTATTTATTTATATCGATACTATACAGTGACATCACGCCGGGGGTGTTATACATGTATCTCTATTGACTGAATGTTCAACAATTTCCATGGTGACATAATGCTTACAAAGCCAAAAATATTTGAATATAGTCTGAAAACTCAAGAAAAAATACTAAATGGATTTAAACAACACATTTTCAGGACCCTGTGATCAATACGATCGCTCATGGTTCTGTTTAGGACTTTGATTTTCAACGAAAAGGTGAAAGTGACTAACTGAAAAACTGTTGGCTAATACTTGTGACTGTCATTTTATGTGTGACAGACTTGTTTAAGCACACAAATCATCTCTTTCTGGTCAGATTGTGTTCAAATAAAGCTCAGATTAAGTCTAACTTGAGTAACAGAGCTTCAGACGGAGCAGTGCTTTTAGCTAGTGTCACACCTTCAGGGAATGTTGATGACATCAGCTGTGAATCCATAGCTTTTGCCAGTAATATTAAATATGTATTACATGTAAACTGCTTTTAATTTGTAAAATGTGCACTCCTGTGTTAAAGGCCCATCTCACCATATTGAGGATTTGTACTACTAAAACGTAATTTGGTAAAAAGTAACATAATCATTATTAAGTTGCTAATAGTGTTTTATGGCATGTGTTTATATATTTCCAATCACTCCATGCACCACTGGCCCTCTGATGACAGGGCACTTGGGATCCTTATGAAGCCTTCTCACTACTGTCAGCAGTATTCAGGCTCATTAGCATTAGTGTTAGCCTAGCCCATATAGAACTGGAAAATTGACCTAAAATTATATAGATCGATGGCAGGATTGACAGGTTGAGGGGATGGTGGTAATTTGGTGCTGTTCCTTTGAGAATCGTAATTAGTTTAGGAAGCCTGTTCTCATTACTGTCAGCTCAGTGCGTCTTGTCCTGCCAGCACCAGGGACAATGTAGGCCTACACCAAGCAATCAGAGAAATACTGAAGGAATGAAATGTGATATGACTTGTATTTACGGGGATGTTAAGCCTCCTGTTATATGCAACATATTTGTAATTGCTATAGCAACTTTCCTAATTTTCCATTAATCTGAAACCTGACTCTAAATGTGTTCACACGATATCACCATATCCTAGAATGTATTTTAAATTGAGATGGAAGACAGGTGAGAATTCTATGATAAAACTTGCCTTTAATTGTCAAAATGCAGATGTTTGTCTTTGTTTATAGTTAATATCTCGATCTGGGGTCTATCCACATAAAACAAAAACCTGCACAAAGTTAAGTGTTTTCGCCGTCCGAACAAATAAACAAAAGTTAAATAATTTTTCAGAATAGCTTTAGAAAGTGGTGCCATTGTTCAACTCCAAGACATGTATGATAGCTGAAAGGACTTAAAGCCACCAAATAATATGCAGTTCGTGGAGCCAGTTCCTGACAAAAATCAACACTGTAGATCATAAGTTTAGATTTTTCTTGTTGTTATTTAGTAAGCTGGGGGTCGCAAGATGATTTCAAGATAAAATTTTGAAATTATGACAGTGTATTTCATCAGTTATTTTATATAAAATGGTATATTTTTGTTAAATTTGGTCCAACAGCACTATTAACTAATTAACAACATTAAAGCCTGATGCAACACATTTTGACCCTTGAAATAATTATTGCTTTAAATTTTATTCTGATATAAGCCACTGCACTCCTTCTGAAATTATAACGTCATCAAATTCTGGAAGGTAGTAGTGTTATTCACAGTAACTGCAGAAGTAACAAGGAATAGTTATACATAAGAGATGAAACTACAGCATTAATAGCTGCAGGTATATTGCAATAGTAGTAGTACTAGTAGTAGTAGTAGAAGTAGTGGAAATAGTCTAAGGGGTGTAGTAGTTATAGCTGTAGCAACTGCTGTTATTGGAGCTGGAGTATTCAGCCAAACACAACTTCAAATCTACATAAAACAGGTCTTTATTGAGGCCATATGAATGCATGGAGTTTAACCTTCAGTCATTGTTGTCTCCCTGGGTTCTGATGCAACACATTTTGACCCTTGAAATAATTATTGCTTTAAATTTTATTCAGATATAGGCCACTGCCCTCCTTCTGAAATTATAACATCATCAAATTCTGAAAGGTGAACACATTCTATAAAATATATCACTAGAACAGCTTTACTGAGGCCATATGAATGCATGGAGTCTAACCTTCAGTCACTGTTGTCTCCCTGGGGTCTGACTGGAGCATATGTGCGTTCGTTTTGCTTTATTTCACTAACAACATTACTGCTGCGCTACTTGAGAAAAACATGTTCTGTTGTATTGTCACATCACAATGGTGCATGGCGAAACAGGGGGTGTGTTCAAAGTGTTATGTTGCTAAAAGTAGCTGAAAAGTGGAAAAAAGGTAAACAAACAAATACACTGTGATGATAAGAATTTCTCTGGATAACTTTGTAAACACTTAATTGCAATTATTTCCTCATTTTTTACCTATAAATATTAAGTATAAATTGAACTATTTGGACAAGAAACAAAGACACAAGGCTGTTATCTTGTCCAGTGAGATCAGTATGTTTACTAGAACATGTACCCTTGACTTAATGAGACTTGATAGAGACCATTCTCTCATGTCAGATCTTTGTCATTAATTAGTTGTCATCATAATCACAGATAAATACTTTTGATGGAGTGTCCTTAGATAGCTTTTGTTTTGAGGTATTATTATAAGGTAGGTCAATACTTTTAAATCTTTATTTGTTTTTGAGATCATTATGACAACAAACACACATAGGCAAGACAAGTTTATTTGTATAGCACAATTCGTACACAAGTAATTCAAAGTGCTTTACAGAATAAGAAATATATTAAAATCACAATGCAAATAAATCAAAACAGAGATAAGCATAAAATTTACAACATTAAAAGAGAAGAGTGCAGAATAAAAGCTTTCACTCATATGCACAGATAAAAAGAATAGTTTTTAGCCTGGATTTAAAGAAAAAAAAATTAAAGTATACCTAAGTCACAATGTATTCTGAGTGATAAGTTATGGTAGGACCAGGCCGTTGCAGTGGAGTTGCCCTGGATGGTGCTCTGATTTCGAAGAAAAGTAGGTGAAGTGTGACCTGGAAACTGGCTCCGCTGCTGAAAACTCCTCTGGCAACGACTGACAAGTAAGACGCAACAATTATATTCAGGGCATACACTGTAATTATGTACCGCATATTCTGATCACTCATATGGACACTAACAAGCTCCTTCCTTCTGGCTGTTGGCTTGAACAGGCGTATAGGTGTAAAATAAGACCTGGACAAGGCCGCCCCCCTCTGTGTTGAAACGAGATTGTTTGGTCACTCTGTGGAATTGCAGCATTGCCCCATAGAACGCAGTGTATTTTTTATTAAATCAAATTGCTTGTGTTCAGCTGACAGGGCACATACAAGTTTGGATTTGTAGGAATTCAGTCCTAGTTTCACAACTTTGTTCTAAATCAGCACAGCACCTAATATTTAATAGTAATAGCCTTTATTCACGCTTACGTCACAAAGCAGGAAGATGTTTGGAAGCATGAGATGGCAACTTCCGATGTAGTTACCAACACTGAGCTTGCAGACTGACTGTGATAAAACCCATTGAAGTAAATATCATCAGAGGTAAAATGAAGACTGCATACCTATGTGCTGTTTGGAATCATCTTGAATTTGGTGCCCTTGTTTCTTCTGTTGTGTGTCTGTGAGAAATGATGAAAACTGAGGCATGGTTCTAATTGTTGATTAGCCGATATCGGAATGCTACAATGGCATGTAGATGAAGAAAACTGGGCATGGGAATTTATAATCGCATCTTTCCAAATGTCTTCCTGGTTTGTGATGTAAGTGTGAATAGAGCCTACAATAGTCATAGTAGCTATCTTTTCCCTAGACCCTTGCTAGACATGCTCTAGCAGATTCTGATTGGTCACAACTGATCACATGGTCACTTTTCTGAGAATGTAATTGTATTGTTTTAACCGGATGAGCTGTTGGGTTAAGGCCAATGAAACCAATCATGCAATCTCTGATTCATCTTCGAGTTCTTATTATACTTCCATGATAGCAGGCCTCTATAGCCTTTTTTCATAGGATATTCTGTCCTTTAGGGTTTATTGGACAGAACAGATGAAAAAGTCGGGGTGAAGAGCAAGGAGAAACATTCAGCATATTGTCATATAGCATAAAAGATTCATTTAAAGGGACAGTCCAGAATTTTGGATATAGGACCTCAATTCCTAGTTAGCCTTTTTAAAATATTCCATCCAGTCCTTGTATTTGCAGAGATCGCTGGTGCTAGGCTAGCACATGTCAATGGCCATAGTTAGCCTTCCACTAAAAACAGTCTTACCCACTCCACAAAGAACCTGAAGCAAAACAATTAAAATGCCAGACTGTCGATGTAAATGTCTGTGTGAATAGAATAATTGTGCAAGTAAAACCAACCTTGCATTTGAAGGATTTATGTCTGAGCAGCAGCACCGTACTGTGCAGTTGTACTTCCTGATAGAATGCTTGGCAGCGGTGGACTGATATCACCTAGCACTTACCTTACTGGCAAAGTAAAATTCTGCAGCTGCTGAGAAAATAGTCCCTCAACATGGAAAGATTCATGTGAGGCAAGGTTAGTTTTATTTCATACATTATTCTATCAACACAGACTTGCTTTGGGTGCTTTGTGGAGTGGATAAGACTGTTTTTAGTGGCAGGCTAACTATGGCCATTGACATGCACTAGCCTAGCACCATCGACCTCTGCAAATACAAGGACTGGATGGAATATTTAAAAAAGTTTCTCCACACATCTCCAACACTCTGGCTCACTAGGAAATGAGGTCTTATGTCAAAAATTCCAAGTAGTCCCTTTAAAGGTCCTATATTACTCAAAATTGATTCTTGTGAGCTTTAAGTCATGTTATAATGTTACATACATGGAGTTGTGTTTCATTACATTTACACATGTTTGAGTAACCCTTTATTATCAGGCTGTCTCTCTTCGAAGCTCAAAATGCTCTGTTCTACCTTGTGATGTTATGAAGCAAAAGTTTTCAAGTTTTCAACAGCTCCCCTTTACCTTTAGTTCAGTAGACATTGACAATTCCAGGGCTGAAATCATCCAAATGACTCTCTTGAAGGTGTACAGAGTGTAAAAACACAGTGGAGGACTTCCTGTGACTTCACAAGATGGAAGAGAGAATTTTCCGCTTGAGCGAAGCACGTGTGAATGAAACAAATAACAACTCCAGACATGTCTTTGATGAGGAAATGATAACTTGAAAACAGTGTAATGTCAGCCATTTTAACAGAAATAAATACTTCCTGTCCAGTTTACCAGTTTACCTGATCAGAAGCTGTCTTAGCGGAGTACACAGCATGGCTCAGGTGTTTTACATAAAGCCATCTATCTTCACACATGCCGTAGGTGGAGGGCTGAGCAGCAGCATGTGTCTCCAGTGTATTATCACTTCACTGTAACACCATAAACCTGTACATAGGAGGTGCATCCATATTCATCAGCCTGTAATACCACCATCTCAGCGTTTCTCTCCTCCTCCTCCACTGGTTTTGTGAGGGAATGCCCTGTCTTTTGTCTATCTGTCTGTGACGTTGATGCTAGGTCGACGCCGTTAGCCCCGCCGCGATGAGGAGTGAAGGTGAGGCTGACGAGGCAGTCACATGACCAAACCCCCATTCCCCGCCCTGCTCTCCCCCTCAACCATGTCTTCACCAGAGCTAAAAATAGACACAGGCTAGGGAGCATCTGGAATGGCAAGCGAGAAAGCCACTCTGACACATGGATGTTCGTGATTCCGCCTGTAGCCCCGCCTCCATCCCCCCTGCAACCACCTCCCTCCCATCATGCACTTCTTCATTTATCAACTGCTGGCCATTTGAGCTGTGACAGTTTTTTTTTTTCATACCACTGTGCGTCACTGTATCTCTTTGTGATGCTGCCGAGGGACAAAACCATAAAAAAGCCCAGGAAATTGAAAAAATGAATGATGTCTTCTCCATTAACCCTTTAGTCCCTTCTGTGATCATAGTGGGTAGATAGGAAAGGTCCCATTACTTGATGACACTGTGCAAGTCCTTTAAAGTCAAGCCAATTTTTACATTTTAAGGAGTGGATAGTTATAATAATGTTTCCTCATCAAAACATGTCTGAAGAGGTTCGTACATGTCATCCATACATGTTTCAGTAATTTAGCAATCTCTCTCCCACACCCTATTTGGACCGTCCTTACAGTTAGCTTTAAAATTCAGTGCAATGTTCAGCCCACAAGCCTACATCATTCATGCTCATATGACAGTTCTTCAGAATTATATAAAAACATGATAAAAAAAAACAAAAAAAAAAAACTGTATGCAGTAATTTGACAAACCTGATGTGACGTGCAGTAGTTTCATTAGCGAATTATGAACATAGGGCCTCATTCCCTAGTGAGCCAGAGTATTGGAGATGTGTGGAGACACTTTTTTAAATATTCTATCCAGTCCTTGTATTTGTAGAGGTCGCTGGTGCTAGGCTAGTGCATGTCAATGGCCATAGTTAGCCTGCCACTAAAAACAGTTTTACCCACTCCACAAAACAACCGAGGCAAAATAATTATAATGCTAGATGGTTGCTGTAAATACCTGTGTTGATAGAATAACTGTAGAAGTAAAACCAACCTTGCATTTGAAGAATTTATGTTTGAGTAGCAACAATGAATTGTACTTCCTGATAGAAAGTTTGGCAGAGGCGGATGGATATCACCTAGCACCTATCTTACTGGTAAAGTAAAATTCCAATGCTGCTGAGAAAATAGTCCCTTAACATGCGATGATTCATATGATGCAAGGTTAGTTTTATTTCAAACATTATTCTATCAACACAAACATTCACATCAAAAGTCTGAACAGTAATAATAGATTTGCTTCGGGTGTTTTGTGGAGTGGTTAAGCACCAGCGACCTCTGCAAATACAAGGACTGGATGGAATATTCAAAGAAGTGTCTCCGCACATCTCCGACACACTGGCTCACTAGGAAATGAGGTCCTATGTCCAAAATTCAAGACTAAACCTTTAAAATATGGGTCACCAGAAAAAAAACAAACATTGCATTAGCAGGAAATACTGTGTTGTGAAAGTACAGTGACTTGGGGCAGTTTGGAAAGCAAAGGTAGAGGGTGGTAAAACAGAAAATGAAACTTATAGAACAAGTTCATACGTTGTTTTTGGCAAATATGGTATTTTAAAGAGTTTTAAGCAGTTAATAATATTTGAGAAATGAGGCACTTCATTGTTATTGCCTACTTTAGTAATTTACTTAGGGGGGGACAATATGCCATAAAATCTATATGATGATTTTCTTGTTGCTTGTTCTTGATTCATGTACACTTTGTATTTTTATATTGCCTTTAAGAAGTCAGTCAACTCATTTTTTTTCTTCTGAAGGCTCACACTTCGCTGTAACTGGTGGAATCTTCTCACTCACTCAGAGAATGATGGAGGCTGACCAATCGGAGAAGTGGGTGACGGGCAGTGATCATAGAGCAGCGTTACACTGAAAAATAATGAACAATATCACCTCAAATGTAGATTGTAAGAAGAATCAGATCACAATTCTATCCCTAGCCCTATTATAGCCTATTCACTGTGGAAACCCTAAATACAAAAAGGCAGTAGATTAAATATTTCAATAACATGAAAAACACAGTGGCTGATTAGTGAGGTCAATGCCCATATGTGAAACAAAAAAATCTAAAGGGCCACATTTAAAACCTATATATAGAAATTATAATTTATAACTATAGTTTTTGGTTTGGCTTGGTTAAATACTTCTGTGTCTGAAATTACTATTGATCCTTTGCAGTCGATGTCATCAACATTTCCTGGAGGTTTGAAGCTAACTGAAAGCACTGCTCTGTCTAAAGCTCTGTTACTCAAGAGACTTAATCTAGACGTAGAATTAATCTGAGGTTTATTTTAACATAATTTGAGAGGAAAGAGATGACTTACAACAGGCAAGCTGATTTGTGATCTTAAATAACAACAGTTTTTCAGTCACTCTCATCTTTTTGGTTGAAAATTAAACACCTAAACAGGACTCCTTTTGTTGATCACAGGTTTCTGAAAATGTGTTGTTTAAATCACCTTTTCCCAAAGACTGAGTTGTGACCCTCAAGTGGATCACCAGAGATTTTTTTGGGGTCGCCTTGTCACGATCTGCATGTAGATCTGCAATATACAGTTGTATACATGGATCTGTGACCTTATCATCATTCTGGATCAGCATATCTTCAGAATATCCTGTCCTCAGTAGGGCCAGTGTTTCTGTGCTTATTCCTTTCACTACTACATATATGTGTGAATTGGTATTTTCTGTGCTCACAAAAATGAAGATAAAGCACAGAAACAGATTGAATGCTGCACCTGATCTGTGTGCTGCGCTCTCTTCCTGCACCCGGACTGGAACACACTACAAAAACACAGACAGGCCCAGCTATCTCATTAGAAATATTTAAATGTTAAGACATGTTTTCTATAATTTTTTATATTTTTGTAATTATTTTATTGACTATTTTGTTCCAATATTGCTGGTTCTATTGAATGTTGAAAAGAAAAAGCAATGGGTTACATTTAATGTCCAAATAGGCGACTTATGGATCCCTTTATTGCTGATTCTATGACTGTTTTTCATTGTTTAAAACTTGAGTAATATTAATTGTTCAGAGAGACACAATCACTCAAACAATCAGTCAACAATAAAATATCCTCATTAATGTTCAATAATGGCCAAATCCACCTTTATTTTGTGATTTATGAATAATGTCTATTGACTAGGGACACGGAGGCTTGTGACTTTTAAAATATGGAACTCCAGAAAAAAGTTTGGGAAACACTGGTTTAAATCAATTTTGTATTTTCAGACTTAAAACATTTTGGCAGCTTTTACAGTTTGTGTATCGTGTTTCCATGGTAACTGTTGAACATTCCACCAATATAGACACATGTAGAACATCCCCCGTGTGATGTCTGTGCAAAGTACAAATGGCGTTCCCTAGAAAACATGGGACTTGATAATATATCCTGTACCTTTATTTACAATTTGAAGTGTAAAATTTAGATGAATTGATATATTACCGTCCCCAAATGCTTTCTGTAAAAAAGATTTGCACTTAATTAGTTGATGTGTTATTCCACTCTTTGATATCATTCCCCCATAAACCCCCTGCCATTGTCCTTTTCTCCATCTGGTTTATTCAAATGTGTCTGGCCTTTTTTCTTTGGATACCCTTCAGAGCGCTCTGTGGACAGCGTGCCCATTCACGGATATAAATAACTCTACCTCCACAGCTCCGCCCCCTCCATCCTCTAGGGGGGGCTCTGTTTTTTTACCCTCCTGCTCTGTCTAGGGCTGTCCCGCTCCTCTTCCTCACTAGCTCCACTTTGGGCTGTGGTGAGGGCAGATGTCACAAACTCACACCTTCACATGTGATTCGCAGCAGGTCATCCGTAACATGGGGCAGTAGTGTGGGTGGATACAGAGAGAGACTGGGGCAGGTGAGAAGACAGGGCAAAAGAGAGTTAAGATGGATAAGCAGTTTCAGAATGTAAATAGGAAATATGGAATAGTATGCCTCCATTGAGTTTTCCTATACGGCACTGTGGAAATTTGTCAAATACTATTCCCTAATCATGTTTGATTTAACCAGGGCTCATCAAATAGTTGAATTGCAGATGTATTTGGCTTACTTTTGGGTTTAACACCTTTGAACAATAAGGTTAATTTTACATAAACTTGGAAAGTAAGTATTTTGGATTTTAAGTTAAGCAACACCTGTCATACATGTGCACAGACAACTTTCACAGCATCCAACATCTTTTCAGTCTTTGTTACAAATAATTACATGCTGTCTATTTTTAATTTGTACAGTACACAGACTTAATAATCAGTACAATATGTCAGTGCTCTGATCCAGGTTTAGTACTGCTATTAATTGTAGTGGAAGGTGTAACACAATACAAGCACACACTTTGTAATATTGTTATTTTTTTAAGCTCGTACTTAAACCAGAAAGACACAGCAGCTCATCTTTTGAGAAGAGACTACAGCACATAAATGATGTAAACCACAAGTGGCCAGAGTGTGTTCTGTGTGGTACTCTGAACACTTGGGACAGAAATAACTGGCCTCATATCGGTGTATCACCGTCTTTTGCAACTCATGCTTCCCAGCATTACACAAATATTGAAAAATAATTACATTTTCTGGGGTGGTTATTACAGCTTTGCCGTGAATAAGAACAATCATTTGTCATTTACTAAGCGGTAGAATTAAATTGTGCTTTTCCTGAACTTCTAGCATAGACTCTGTCCTCTGATCCGATGGTAAGCTCCCCTAAACATTGATGGTAGCAGTGAGCTCTACTGGCCCACAGGATGATGGTTCAATGCCAGCTCCCTAAGGTGATGTAGGAGTAGTTGTTACCTGGCCAATCAAAGCCACACGCTTTGATAAAACTTTACAAAGACGAGTGGATGTGGAGCCGATTATGTCTCCCTGATTTGAGAATGTAATTGATGGTCAGATTAACCAATCAGAGAGATGCATGCTTAGTTCTTGTCCAAAAAATTCATGGCAGTTTGCACGTGAAAAGGGAGTGAAAACAACACGAAGGACTGAGAAACAGCATGAATTTCACAGAATCACCAGTCAAAGCACCAAACTCAGGTCAGGCAACAGTAGATGTTGAACTAGCATAAACTGTGCAATTGTGATAGAGGATATAATAGTGGCAACTAATAATGCATCAGTTTTATATAGTACTTTTTTGGACACTCAAAGACACTTTACAGAGCATTATTCATTCACTCCAGACCCAGTGGTGGTAAGCTACTATTGTAGCCACAGCTGCCGCTGCCCTGGGGCAGACTGACGGAAGCAAGGCTGCCAATCTGCGCTGTCGGCCCCTCTGACCACTCACGCACCACTTTCATATAAGGTAATGAGGGTGTAGTGCCTTGCCTAAGGACACAACAACAGTTTTTACAACTGGCACCCCCTTGTGGCACCTGATTTCCCAGTGGTCTCCCATCCAAGTACTAGCCAGGCCCTGCTGAGCTTCTGAGATCTGATGAGATCAGGCTTTGACAAGCCGGTATGGCCAACTATTACGTTTTCAGGAGTAGTATACTATAATAATATATTGTAATAGAGCAACAGTAGTATTTATTTAGAGTTGAAAATTTCAGTTATAAAGTATAAGTCTTTTTCTGATTTCCACATCAGTGTATGTGATGTTAGGCACAATCTAAGTCTTCCCTCTCTCACTGCTCCAGACCATGTGCTGTCAGGGCAGAAGAAGAGCGCCAGGGCTCCTCCAAGCTCACGCCTCCCTTTGGCTCGCTCTGTCAGGAAGCGTGCTCATCACCTCTCTACCTCCTGCAGCACTACTTAATATACACCGACTGGCTGTTGTGTGAAGGGAACCATATTGCTGCCGTCTAAGACCATTTCAAACAATATTTTCAGTTATATATATGGAAAAATATATAGTGACATTCAACATAATGCAGATTTCTGTGCAGGTTTGTGCTGGGTGCTTCGATCAGTGTTTGGGTGTACTATGTCTGGTACACTTTGTAAACTGTGTGGAATTGTGTTTATCCTGCGGTTTGCTATGCTTGCCTTAAAATCAATGTAGAAGCTGATGATTTATTATTTTTGTTATAAATTCTAAGTATCTTCTTCCTGTGTACAAATATTTTTACAGTTACAGTTTTTTGTCATTTGTGGGGCTTAAATACTTACTATTGTCCTCACCATGACCTTGATAACAACAAGTACAGGTTTGTGTAAAAAAAAATCCTGTTAGACACAGTACTAAAATTTTGATTTTGATTTAAAAAAAAAACAAAAAAAACTACACGACTTAGCTTAAAAGTCATATAAATTTGCAAAAATCTAAGCTAGATTTGATATTTTGGTTTAAAAACTTGAAAGGACTTGAAGCTCAAAGCAGATGACTTGGACTTGACTTGGACTTTCAATGACTCGAGGCTCGACTTGGGACTTGACTTGGACTTGAGGTCTTGAGACTTGCAAAACAACGACTTGGTCCCACCTCTGTCAGACCAACACCGATACCCATGGAAACCCTCAATTCTCACCAGTAACCAATAGCCCATCTTTAACTATAGATATACTGTGTTATTACTTATGTGACCTTTGACTTCCTCTTTGCAGACACTCCCTCCTGGTCGTGGCTTCCTCAGTTCTGTAACCTGCGAGACCTGCGCAGACGGGCCCAGCTCCGGCAGTTGGACGACTCCAGCGGAAACATGGTACACATCAAACAGAAGCTCTACCACAATGGTCACCCCAGCCCTCGCCACCTCTGACTGACCAAACACTAACCTTTGACCTTCACCTTAAAACTTCCAAAATGGCTGCCTTCAGAGACCTTGGGAAACTGCCTTCAAAGTTCCCTATGAGAGGACTTCACTGGTACAGCCAATGAAACCCCCCAAATCCACTGGAATCCTGTCTTGTCCAAAGTGGGAGGAGCCAAACTGACATTTTTAAAGTGTTTTCTTTATCTGTATAGAGACATTTTCTGTGTTCATTGTAACTTGGCATGCTCTTTTAGAAGAGGGTAACACGTGGGTAGAGCTTGACGCGACTGGGAACTTGGATGATTCGTATTATTTATTTATTTATTTATTTATTTGGTTGAAGTGGGAGGGTCTTGATGAAATGGGCGGGGTTTTGACAAGGTTGCTGCTTGTGTAAATAGTTATACATATGGGCACGTTGGGTTTTAGGGGCCGGGGTTATTTATTGTGTGTCGTTGATAGAAAATCTAACAGCAGATTGTCGTAGGAATGGAACCAAAAGATGTCTGAAAACTGGATGTGAAAACGTGTGATTTCTGCTCAAAAACACAGATGAAATTTAGCTTTGTTACTTAGTGAATTAACTGAATGTACTACTTTTCCCTGTAAATATGTGGAGGGTTAAGGTGGGGGTGGGTTACCAGTTGGGTTCCCTGTGCTGCATCATTTAGGTGCCAACAAATGAGTCAACACGATACATCATCTGCCACACACTTGCCACACAGTTTTGTTTCTTAACCAATTGCCTTTCATGTACCAGGAGCCACCAGCCTATCAGCATTGAGCTCCCGGCCCTGGTCCTGCCCCCACCCTTGCCCTCTCTGTCCAGACATTGCTGTTGTGAGGATGAAATGTCTGTTTTATTAAAAGTGCTGTTGAAGCACAACAGTGACCTCTGCTGTTTGATTGAATTTTTTTGGGAAAGGTGCAGAACATATTCCAAATTTATGTAAAATGGTAAAAACTGCCTTTGTTTACATTGGAAAGATAAGCAATAAATTCACTCTTTGAGGCTTGGGGAAAACAACACCATACCATCCTAGAGTAGACAGTCACTGTGGCGACTGACAGAATACAAATGTGAATTAATGTTCAGAAGTGAGTTCATGACAGTGATTTGAGCACAGAGAGAATACTGAATGGTATCCAGCATACAGTATGTTACTGCTAATTCAACATGAGAATACTACCTTGATCATTTTTACACAAAGGAACTGTAACTATATATAATTCACTGGCCTCCACGCTCAGTGTCTCACATGTAAGACTCAAGTCAGAAAACATATTGTATCCATTGTTTTTGACTTGAGTTGCATTTTTCCACTTCACATCCCGCATGGTGAGTGACCATTTAAATCTAATCAGTACATTTTACCACCAGGTCTCATGGGAGACAATAACTGCTCATGTGTGTAAAGGCTGAGTCAGCAAGGCCCCTTCATAAATGTGGATATTTAATGTATTGTAAAGAAAATATATGGACATCTTCAAGATTTAGACACATATTCCCCCAAAGCTCCAGCAGCCAGAAGATTCAGCTGAATCAGTCTAAAGCACACTGCCCTCTTTGCCGACACCAGTTATAATCTGTGGCAGGATGGAAGAACTGAATCTGGCAACTCTAAACAAATAAGGTGGGTTACACTCTTCTTAGGGACAGCTGGAGAGTTTTGGAGAGCTTTGCTTTGGTGTCCCCCTCTACTGAAGTAGAAGGGAGTTGGCAGAACACAAATATCTTAAAGACTGCTTTTCAAAACATGGTGTGACCTGATTGATTAAGTTACTGTGTGGTTTAAGTCTGCACTTAACCTACATTTATGATACACCATCATATGCACGCACAACCTTTTAAAAGGTTGTTAATATTGTGACACATCTTTGGCAAACATGCATGTCACAGGTTTTTGCAGTACAAATTGCTCTATATAGGATACTGTAGCTAATCCGTAGCATTACTTCTAACGTAGCACTTATCTTGCAAATCATCAGCTTTTAATTAAATAAGTACTGTCCTTGAGTGGTCTTATTTACAGTGGTCCAAGTCCAAACGTCCAAACAGAGGAGTGCGGAGCAGGCAGGGAGCCAGGCTAAAACTTCCCAGGCCTTCTTGTCAAAGAAACTCTGCTACAAGATTCTGACATTCAAGAGTTAGCGCTAATCTCCCTTCACAAAGCATTTCCATCATAGCTCCCAGAGAGGCCAGGATCATGTGTACGCCTGGGACAATGTCCCTGCTCTGTCACTGTAGAGGGGTTTCTGCACTGGGCCAGTGTGAGCTCCTGACAGTGGGGAGGAGGAGTGCTCTACACCAGGGTGAGGGGCTAAGGGCTTTATATGACATACTGGAAACAAACTCTGGTGCTCTTTCTGGGAATAGAAATTATTTTAAAAAATATCTAAAAAAAAATAAATAAATAAATAATAACTTTTTTTTTTTAAATGATGAGCTCAAATGGAATATAAAACACACCTCTAAAAATGTGTATGAAAGCATCTTAGGCTAACAGTAAGTGTGAACTTGACTGCAAAACTAACTAAAGTCACTTCTTAGATTTGATCATATGTAGGATTATATGGTTGCAATGATAGAGTTTCCTCTTGATTCAATACATATCTCTCAATACATACAGTATAATATTGGTTTCAACAATTTCGATGTTTTATCTCTTACTATTATTATTATTATTATTATTATTATTATTATTATTTTGTAATTATCAATAAACATAGCATTTTATTCAATTACTCCAGATCTTCTCTATTCAAATATAGCAGAGTTTGGCCTTTATGGAGCTGTTTTCACATCTTGTATCTATGTAGCATTGAAATTATTATATTGAGTATTCTTCTTTTGTTATAGAGTCAATTACATTTTGAATTATAGGTAAGTAAAAAATAGTACATTGTTTGCAACATGCCATTTTCTTTCCACATCTTAAGATTCAAATGCAATAAGGAAGATGGACACACCATTCGAGTCAGTGTCCTAAACACATTAAGTTTAGTGTTACGTAACCACAGACAGCAGAGTGACCCCTGGGAATGATATAAGGTGACTGAAGCTGCAGGGCTGGTTACTTAAGACACACTTGCAGCAGAGCGTTATGAGCCTGGTCGATACGGTGTGGCTGTAAATGGGCTGTCATTGTCAGTGGGGATGTGAAAAGTCCCATTTGTGCCTCTCATTCTATTTTTGGTCACCTTTCAACTGTATCTGTAAAAGTGCACTGCAGCTCCAAGAAGGTTAGACAGACTGTGATGTTGATTGGACAATGTATTTGCTATGTGTTAGAAGCATTTTAAGCATTTTAGCATTTTAAACAATGACTCATGTGTAGTCTATCAGCGGGAAAATTTACATGGCCAGTAAAAATCTGGTAACTAGAACTAGAACTGATCTAAGTCATCCGGTGATATGTTTCAGTTAAAGGTCCCATTATGCCATTTTCTCATCAATGTTTCACAAACCCTTCTGATTTCTTCGTCTTGTGATGTGGTAATACAAGAAGTGGTCCACTGTGTTTTAAAACTCCATACCTTCACTAGAATAATTTCATAATAATTTCAGCCCTGGAATTGCTCATTTCTACTGAACAAAAGGTACTGTAAGTGTTAACTTGAAAACCATATGTGGCAAGGCAACACAAGGTTTGGAGATGTAGACAGACTAATAATAAAGGGTTATTCGAACATGTGTGGATTAAACAAACATAACTCCATGATTGTTTTTGAGGAGGTAACAATATTATACGACCTCTTAAAGCTCACAACAATCCATTCTGTGTAATATAGGACCTTTAATCAATGGATTTTAAGAGTAACTAAAGTGCAATACATTTTGAAATATCTCTCTAACAATCTCTTTTGGCATATTTTCCTTGTCTAAACCTGCACAGGTGTGAACAGTCAGGAAGAAATCTGACTACTCACATCAGATATAGTTGTTCACATGACATTTCAACAATCCGATAACTCCTGAAATCAGATAATAATCAGATCCAAAGTTTAGCTAACTGTGACATGTCAGTGCGGTCTATAACACACAGTAATTTAGCACTGATATCCGAAGAAGGAGTGAAGCAGGTAAATGAGGCTTAAAACAGGCTGCTTTAGTGTAGTTTAATGGAAGGAACTTGAGCAGTGAAATGATCAGACTGATGTACTACCCATGGATGTCACTTTGTGGTGTAGAGGTTTGAGTTTGAATAAAGAAGGTGGCCTAAACATTGAAGAATGAAAGAACCCATATTATGCAAAATTGCCTCTGTGAGCTTTAAGTAATGGTATAATGTGACCTCATCAAAAACATACCTGAAGATATGTTTTGTTTGATTCACACATGTTTGAGTAATCTTGCATTATTAGTCTGTTTACATTCCTTAAACTCAAAATTCTAATTCTAAATTTGACCTTTTGTTCAGTATAGATTGGCAATTCCAGGGCTGAATTCAAGGAAATGATTCTTGTGAAAGTGACAATTAAAAACACAGTGGATCACTTCTTGTAGTACCACATGACATGTATGAATGAAACAAAGAAAGCTCCAGGATTGTTTGTGATGAGGAAACAACTTTATAACAGAGATATATATGGACTAAAGAAAAATTTTAAATAACACTGGATCTTAAAAGTATGATAAATGTGTCCTAATTTCTATAAAAACATCCCGTACCTTCCATACTGAACGAATGCATACACAATATATAAAATGCATGTTCTTAGTGTATGTATGACCTATATTCTCCCCACTCATCTGCAAGACAGTGAGGTTTTGGAGCATCCACAGCAGTTACCTCTGCAAGGCCATCATGCTGTGAATAATGCACAAGCAGACCTGTTGCTCCATAGAGATGCACTGTGCTGGTGGCTCGCAGATTTTCTTGTGTAATGCAAAAATCATGACTGCTGAATATGTGATTAGTCCCAGAGCGTCACTGTCTTGCACAGCTCTGTGGATGAACCTGGAGGAAAACAGCTTCATCTGCAAACAACAAAGAGAAGATTTAAAGCCAGACAGTGAAATGTTACTACCTTATGTACTTCATTTTACTATTGGTGAGAATTAGTAAAAGTAAAAGGAAATACTTCTAATACTTAGACTATCTACATGTTATGAGATTTTGGGTATAATAATATATGAGTTTAGGGAGGCATTAAAGGTGCACTGCATAACATTTCTAGTGAATATTTCTGCTTGTCTTCATGGAAATGTTATTGCTTTATCTAGTATAGATTAAACCTATCTATCAGGAGGGAGACAAGCAGGATAAGGCACTACTCTACATTACAATTCAGATCTGTGGAGAGTCACCTGCTAGATGGATATGTTTAATGTCATACCAGGGAACATTCCAGGCAAAGCAATAACATCTCCATGGAGACAAGTGGGTGTTAAATCCTTCACCAGACAAGATGAGCAGTTGCTTTAAGTTAAGATGAAGATAAAATAGAGATATCTTAAACTTTTATTGAAACAGACCCACAAAGCTCATAAATGTCATGTAGTAAGTAATTTAAAATGTACTTGTTACAGCTAAATGCCATAATGAAGGAGCTGGACCAATCACGTCAATGGAGCTGTTATTTAGCCATTTAAACAAACAGTTTACTATGAACAAAACATAAAATAATGATCTAAGCATATACAGTAATTTAATAAATACCAGATAAAAAGCATAATATGTCTTCTTAAAAAGTTCAACAATGATGATACTGTATACCAAACTTAATAACTTATAGTATAACCCCATAAACCCCCCTCAGGTACAACTGTGAGACTGTTCTATTTTACACTGCACATCTCGGTGGAGTTGCCTTTAATGACTTCAGACATCTGAGAGACACACCAGCACACAGCATCCGCTCACTCTGAGGATTAGGAGGCCCTGAAGTCACTTGACCATCACCTCTCAGATTCAAGGGCAGTTTTCTCAGCAGCTTTTATCGGTACATCTGCACTCCGATCAGGTCTGTGCCTCTCCACCAGGCGTCCTCCTCCTGGCAGTTATGTCTAATTGGACAATACAATCATTTTAGCTGGTAAGTATGTGTAATCCAATCAAAGTGTGTTGTGTGTTAGTCATTCTTACAGACCACATGTTCCTTAATATTTTAATGTTATTGTAGCTATGGGCTGTGGGAGAAAGTAGCTCCAAATGTACATTTCTATCTGTTACCATGGCAACAGATGGATTCTATAACAGCCACAGCAATGCAGCTTAAAACTTTACTCTGTGCAGGCCTAATTTTGGGACTGGGACAGTTTACATTCACACTAATACGTAATCTACTATTAGTAGATTGCACACCTTACCCCTGTCTTCCTGTCAAAAATAGTACACATAAACAAGGGCATTTCTCATATGTAATTTACCAACTACATCAGCCCAGCAAATAAGCCGAAAATAACTTACAGCATCCAACTGTAGGGCATATTCAAATGCCTCTATTCAAAATGCGCATCATATATTCACTTTGTTTTTTTATTTTTATTATACATTTGTGCAGACTTGAGGACTGACTCAACTGACAGATGTGGGGGGAATGAAGAGTGATGTAATCTTGATTTGTTCAGTATTGTCATTATTATTGTTGCTGTTATTATGGAATTTGTGTTAATAACAAATTATTTATGGGCATTTGACATTTTCATGTGAATAACATACAAATTTACAAAAAAAAATATTTTTTAAGTTTGTGTCATGTGGTTGTGACTGGTTGCTGCCCCTGAGCACCGTGCCACTGGCCCATATGGATAACCTGGCCTTGATTTATTCTATTTATTTATTTCACCGAAAACTTGACAAACTTGAATCTCTCTCAAAAGCTTTCATTTGATAATCAAAGAGATAAGGACACAGGCAACTAAAATATACTACTGCAAAACATAAGCCTACCTATTAATTAATTAATTAGTGACTCTACAAACTTTTTTTTTTTACCTATAATTCTCATGTTTAAGATTGCAGTATATCTTAATATTTGTCATAACCTCCGCTGTCCTGCATATTGTCACATTCAGAGCTGATTCAGCGTGTTCCATGGACATAAATGAAGTCGTCCTGCTCCCATGTGACCACATCGAAATGCACTAAAAAGCTTGGTGGACTTGATGTATGGGCTGGTTGACATTTGACCTGGGAACGCCCTGCTCCAATGACTACAGCAACATAGGAGCTGTATGCTGCTGAGGTTTGACCCTGACAGTCAGCTCAACCCCATGTCATGAACTGCTGATGAAGGATGCACTCTATGACATCTCAAGGTTGTGGTGGACATATAGAGCACACTGACCTTTGACACAGTGTAAATCAACCAGGCTTGAGGTTTGAGTGGAGTTTGCATTTTGAGAACATTTGAAAATAAATAAATAAATAACTCATTAATCCACATTTGAAGTAGCTCATTTGACAAACTTGCACTTTCAGGCACACTCATCACTAGATCTTTCTGGTGGAGAAAAACAGGCTATCTGTACAGTGTTGGGAAGTACAGAGAATAGTATTTTAAAAACTAATTTTGAGTAACTGTATTCTGGCACAATTACTTTTTAAAATTTGGTGGTATTCAAAATATAGTTACTTTCCAGGAACCAAAGGAATACATTATGGCATTTGATTTAGGCCTCAAACTACACATTATGAGTCAGGAAAATAGAAAATATTTTGGCGAGAAACTTGTGGTGAGTGCATGTATGATTTTTCCATCTTCAATTAGTGATAGGAAATGCTTTAAAAATAGTGAAACAAATTTAAAACTGTTATTAATCCCCCTTTACATTACAATTTAAATGCATCTAGGTGTAATTGTATTTTATGTATTCAGAATACGGTAGTCTACTTGGCCCATGTAATGGAATACATTACAAAATACATTTTACTCCAAGGTATTCAGTATTCTGTAACTAAAGACATTTTCAAAGTATTCTTCCCAACACCGAACATGTATCAGAACAATTTTCATGGGTTTGGAAAGACTGCCCTCTACTGTAGTTCATTTATATAGCATGCTTCACTAATGATTTTATTTAAAAAATTATAACAACCAGTTACATAATAGTGGCTATAATAGACATTTTCCTGTTATATATGCCAATTCTTTTGTTTTTGTTTATTTTTTTATATTCCTATTCTTGCCTTACTGTAGCCTAATGGTGTTTTGTGACATTCAGGTCCTTGCCCCAAGTGTCTTTTGTTTAGTTTTTCAAGGACACGATATGAATGTTGCATATGTTAGAGAAAAAAAAATATGCATTTGACCCCTGCTTTGCTTACAAAACTGACACCACTGAGAGTTGTGAAACTGCTTTTGACACGTGCTGCATTAAAATGCAATAGGAATGTTTGATTTAACTGAATATTGTTCTAGTTTATTTTAAGATGTCTGTGTTATTTTTTGTTTTGTTTTTTTTCTTTTTTTTTGTTCTTTTTTTGTGATATACTTATTTTCAAATATATTCAGATCACTCGTGAAAAAGGATTTAATTCGGGCGTTTTGCACATTTATTCAGGAATGTCCGTTTTACGTAGAAACAGCAAACACATCATGACGCACTTGACGCTCCAGAGTCACGTGCGTGCAGAGGGCGTACTTTCATTTTCTTTCATACTACTAGACCATATACACTCTATACATGGGACTGAGGCGGAGCTGAGGTGTGGGACTGTGAAGTGTCATATACATAACGGAACTAAACGGTTCTTTATTATTTACACCAACTTCTGCCGAAGGATATCATGTCTGCGGCTTGTTTCGCTTTGAGCAAGAATGTCTTGGCTTTACGTAACTCTGGAGCCATTATGGTGAGTTCATTGTCATATTTACGTTATGAACAGTGGCGCGGGCAAGAATGTTATATTTGACTTAAGTTTAAGATTCAGACACAATGCATGTTCCTCAGCCTTCTGTCTTCTGATTTACTTTCCACAAAGTTTGTTGCTCAAAGCCACGCAGCGTCTTTGTTGTAATCACAGTCTATGGCTGTAAATCTACTTTACCCTACATTTATCAGATAACTGGTCATTTATTTACTTGATAGGCACGCTAGATGTCCAAGTCGTTAAATAAGTTAAATAGGATTGTTTTGTAATTTAAAGTCAGTAAAAGTCAGTTAGGTAACTTACACTGTAAAGTGATGTAACATGTTCCACTGTAGTACTAAAGATTACCACTAGATGGAGTTAGACCACCTGCTCTCAACTGTCAACACGTTTAGTAAGTTTGAAGAGGTAACACTGATTTTTGTTGTTGTTGTTGTTGTTTTCTAGTCTGTATTGATACGTGCTGCTTGGATATATCAGTTAATATTTTGTCATTTGATAAATATCCTTTTTCCAATGTATAATATATTATATATTAATTATATTATTAATTATTATATAATTATAATTAATAAGTTCTCAAATAGTATCAGAAAGGCATTATGTCATCATAATGACATATAAGTGTCTTACTATTACAATAAGTGTTTGTATCTTTGTATTTGTCTTGCTCCAGCTGGTGCGATGCGCTCAGACAGCAGTAGCTCCAGCTGCTGAACCGCGGATAAAGAAGTTCCAGATTTACCGCTGGGATCCCGACACTCCCGGAGACAAACCTCGAATGCAGACCTATGAGATCAACCTAGACACGTAAGATCATCTGTATGAATACTGAAGAATTATCCACTTTGATATAATCTAACATATGATCCTTTTGTACTTATTGGTAGTTGTGGCCCAATGGTTTTAGACGCCCTTATTAAAATCAAGAATGAAATAGACCCTACTCTCACATTTAGACGCTCTTGCAGAGAAGGTATTGTCCTCAAATTCAAGCTGATATAAATTCTGCTCCTACTATGTCTGTACTTCATTGTGAGACTTTTTGAATGTTTTCAGGAATCTGTGGCTCCTGCGCAATGAACATTAATGGAGGCAACACACTGGCCTGTCTCAACAAAATCGACACTAACACAAGCAAACCCTCTAAGATATATCCTCTGCCTCACATGTATGTGGTGAAGGACCTGGTTCCGGTGAGTAAAATACATTTCATTTTTCATGTATTTCCATGTCACAGATTATAAACTTTTAGTTTCCCCCATGAATCTTTCCAACAGGACATGAGCAACTTTTATGCACAATACAAGTCCATAGAACCATACTTAAAAAAAAAGGATGAGAGTAAAGAGGGGAAGAATCAGTATTACCAGTCAGTGGAGGACAGACAAAAACTGGTACAGTGACACCTTATATTATAATTTGTGTTGTTCTAACTAAATATATTTTCCGGAATTATGACACTGAATAAACACATATTATTGACCCATTTGCAATAAGTAAAATAATTGTTTTTTGTATGTTGTGAATATCAGGATGGTCTGTATGAGTGTATCCTGTGTGCCTGCTGCAGCACCAGCTGTCCCAGTTACTGGTGGAATGGAGACAAGTACTTGGGCCCTGCCGTCCTGATGCAGGTACAGACATTCTTTCTCTTCAAACAAGTGGTTCTTAGGTCACGATAACACATTTTGAAGTACGATATATTGCTGAAAATAAAGATGATAAACGATAATACTGACAAAACACATTTATACAACTCCCACAATAACCCTAAAGTAGAAATATCCTCCAAAAACAATTCTGAATGTATATAAAAAAAAAGCAGAATGAAATACATTAGTAGTTAGTATCTGTAATGAATCATAGAATTTATATATTCGACTTATCGCAGCTCAAGTCTTATTGTAGTACAGAAAAATATCTTCCCCAGTAGTAGTAAGAAACAGTACCTACAATAAATATAAGCCATCATAAATTATTATTCCATCTGTCATGTATTGAATGATAAGTCGATATAGTAATTATCGTGACAGGCCAAGTTGTGTTCTAGCAAAGAAGAAATTCAATTCTGTCAACTGGACAAAAATCTGGAACTGAAGAAGCAGCTTGGATGAGCTGCGAAACGTATTTGATCAAAAACCTTGTCCAGTTGACAGTATTGAATTTCTCTGTAACTATGAATTCTACCTGGACGACTGAGGAATTACACAAACATCTAGTTGTGCTCTGCTATTTATTTCCAAGCCAGATGACACTAAATAATGAGTTTTAATACTAAATAAATGCTTTAAATATTTGGGAGTTTATAAATGCTTTAATACCTATTAGTTTAGATCAGTGGTTCTCAAAGTGTCAAGTGTCAATATGTCTAGTAATGGGTAGATGAGGCGTCAAAGTGTGTGTTAACAGATTTCCAACACTGTGTTGGTGCTTTCTATAGCTTCATCTGGTGGTTTATAAAATGAACTGCTCATTCATTTAGAAACGCAAACACTCATTTGTCATAGATGCGGTCTGATATCCAACAAATGAAAGAACTGATCAGGAAGGTAAAGTCAGCCTCATCAGCAAATCAGCCTATTGTAGAATAAAGTCCAGCAAATACGTGATACATGACAAGGTGATGTTGTGAAATAATAAAACAATAGTAAAATAATATAGTTTCAGTAAATCTGTAGTGAGATCCAGTTGGGACTGATTAAAATAAGCCCACCCTGAACAGACCTATCTTCTGTTTCTCTGTGGTTCTGTGGTGATGAACCGAGACGCTGCGACAGATTTGATCCTCGCGCACTTTGTTCTACGCGAGCCACACCAAATGATAGAGTACATGCATTGGTCACGTGACTTTTCTTAAAGTGATACACACAGCCGCACAGCTCAACACATATGTCGACATGTCGACTCTTTTGGCCCATCACTAATCTGTACTACTTGTGATATGTGAAATTGCTCCGGTGGTACTCAAACTCTTCTTCCGTTCTAATGTTAGCTGAATTTCATTTTAATTTGATCCAGATATTCACCTAAAATATTTAAGATTGTCAATAGCAATGGGGTAGTCTTGGTTTAGCCTGAGTTTAGATCCAGTGGTACTCCAAAGGCTAAATATTTTCTTAGATGATACTTGATTAGAAAAGTTTGAAAACCACTGCTGTTGATTTATTTGATATGTTCCCAACAAAAAACCTATGATCAGTGCACGCATGCTTCCATAGGCTTACCGATGGATGATTGACTCTCGTGATGAGTTCACTGAGGAGCGACTGTCTAAACTGCAGGACCCTTTCTCTCTGTACCGCTGTCACACCATCATGAACTGCACCAAAACATGTCCAAAGGTACCTGTACACTTTCCAGTATACATAAACTAAAACAGCAAATGCCTGCCTACATTATAATATAACCCTTTACTCTCCATAGGGACTCAACCCAGGAAAGGCCATCGCAGAGATCAAAAAGATGATGGCTACTTACAAGGAAAAGAAGGTGGCAGCTTCATGAATTTATACATTTGTGAAGATACATTAAAGGCACTTGAATTCATGGAGCATGTATCTTGGTCGAGACTTTTTTTTTTTTACAAACACTTTAAAAGCTCCTTTTGTGAAGTGTTTTTATGAAGTACACTAATGCTGGTTTGACATCTAACATTATGTATTCTTTATGTAAATATTAAAAAATGTCCTTGTCATTATTATGTGGGAAAAACAGAGGTGTTATTTTTTTCTTGTGAAAATAAACTCAATTGTAAAAAGTTACCACAGTGTCCCTAAGGCTATTCTCCAGGCTTTGAAGGTTAGCATGAAGAATGAGTAATGCGTTGCTCAACAGTCCTGCCTACCTTCCCAGTTCCAAAGCGATTTTTAAAAAATCTATATTTCCCACAAACTTTCCAAAAAATCTGAGTTTAAAAGCTTGCATGAAGCCTGCCACTAGATAGCACCAAAGACACATCTAAAACACAAAGCCATTTGAAAAGGTGAAATACAAGAATGGAAGTTTGTCAAACAAAGTTATTGAGTTTCAAGCTTTACCAAGGTTATTATACACATTCAAGTATCGCATTCTCTCTCTCTCCTTTGGGGCTCAAGTCAAAAGAGTAAATAAAACACATGCTATTTCATTTCAAGTTGTTCTGCTGCCAACACAGAAAATTTAGGTCCATATCTAAACGTTGCTGGTTATGCTTCTTTTTTTTTTTTTTTGAACTAGACACAAACGCATTACAACACTGTACTATGTCAGAGTTTGAAAAATCGTGGGACAGTTATTGGCAGTAACATTATAGGCAATAACAACATTCTTAAACAAATGTTTACTATGAATCGTGAGTGGAGCATGTGGCTGCATAATTTAAAAGTCAACCAACTCAACAACAATTTACTCAAATGAGAAGGAAAAGACACAGGCCATGCATTTACTGTCAGCTGAATGTATTTTTTCATTACTGAATGCTGGAAGAAAGATCCAGTATAATTCATGTGTCATGTGAAAGAGGGTCAGCTAAATATATGCTGGTTCACAAAAAAAAAAAAAAAAAAAAAACATAACATTGAAATTTTTTGGCATCATTTTCAACAGGTTGCCTAAAGGAATTCTTCATACGATATGAGCCAAGATTGTGGATTATACCTTAAGGATGGGTCTGTTCTCTGAAACCTGAAGAAGGCATTTTTCTGACAGTTTAAACATTCAGTGAACAAATCAAAGGTGTTGGCAATGATGTTTTTAATCATAACTATTGTGCAATTTCGACACATTCTGGCCCTTGATAAAATTTTTTTTAGAGTAATTATAATAATATAATGACGACCATGATGATAATTGTTTTAGTTAGTAGTCTAAACCTGTCTACCTAGACATACTTTTGTTTGTATTTTAAAACCCAAATGGTGACTGATAAATTGACATTTCATATAAGAGGACACACAAGACATTGCAGTGACATGGCCATACTCAGTAAACAGAGTTCACACTACTTAGATCACCTGAAAATTAGGATACAAGTAAGCCAAGTCCTTCTTTTTTGTCTTGACTTTTTTGACCTGCTATCCTAATTCAAAATTGTCCTGCTACAATCCAATACTGAAAAATACACTTCTGCAAAGCTGGAAAAATGAATTACAAGCACAGCCATGGCTATGGTGTGTTTTGGACACAAGAGGGCGCCGTCTGCCAAATAATAATAATGATGCATGCGTTTCATGTTGCGCTTTTCTGGACACTCAAAGACGCTTTACAGATTATTATTCATTCACTCCATACCCGGTGGTGGTAAACTATTATTGTAGCCACAACTGCCCTGGGGCAGACTGACGGAAGTGCAGCTGCCAATCTCCACCATCAGCCCCTCCCACCATCACTCACACACACTCCACTTTCATACTAGGCAATGTAGGTGAAATGCCTTGCCTAAGGACACAACAACTTTTTTTTTTTGCGATTGGTGCCCCACTGTGTTACCTGATTTTCCCAGGGGTCTCCCATCCAAGTACTAACCAGGCCCAGCCCTGTTTGGCTTCTGAGATATGACGAGATCAGGCTTTGACAAGCTGGTATGGCCACAACTCAAAGGCCAGGCTGTGTGCCGGCTGTGCCAGCCTCCCTTTGTGTAACAGGCCTCATTATTCATGAATCTTATAGCCATCCATAAGAAGGGGTTGAATAAGACCCTGGAGAGAGTACAAAAATATTCAGACACCCATGGATGACATCTGAAACCTCAAGGCATGGCTTTGACGAGGGAACAATGTTATAACAATTAAATAAGTGGTAACAGTGGTAATGATCATTTCAGCCTTGGATTTGCCTGACTTTGAAGCTGCAGCTATTGTTTTAGCCTAATTGAAACTGCGCCCCTTCTCAGTGCACCAACAGATATTAGAAACTTTCTATTAACAAGTTCAACTAAACAAAGGTTAAAATAAATATATTTTTCTGGAGTACTGAAGAGTAAAGCATTTCAGTTAAGTCTAAAAACAGCAGTTAACCTTAAAGTACCACTTGACAATGACATCAAAAGGTGAAACAAAACAGTTTGAGCTTTGGGAATGCAGACAGCCTAATCACCTGAGATTACTCAAAATACAACTCCAGGTATATTTTTGATGAGGTAACAGCATTATAACTCCGTTTAAAGCTCACTTGAGTCAGTTTTGCGTAATAGGACCTTTAAACAAGATCTGAAAAATATTTTCAGATCTTGTACAGGTGAAGCGAAAAGGCTGATGAGAAAGTGAGGAGTGATGGAAGTAGGTGACTATACTTATATGACTCTTCTGTGCCAAAACTCAACTGCTGTTTGCCACTGCAGAGGTCAAAGGTCAGCGTGGTGCCTTTAGGGAACTGATCGTGCTGCGTAAACTCATGAATCACACTGGCAGGACATAGCAGAGAGAGGGTAAAGAGAAGTCCCACAGGTGCTCATTGCTCATGTGCTCCTGACTGTAGAGACTGTATGTGTGTGTCAGCTTTACAGTGACAAATGAAATGCACTTTCCCTGAGTTCAAAGGTTAAAGTCTTCCACTGCTACATTTAGAGACATCACACACCTGGGGAAGCTGCTGCATATGCAAAACTATTTAAGTTTAACATAGTTCAGGAAGGAATGGGATCCATGAGAAGAAAAAGGGACAGTCCAGAATTTTGGACATAGGACCTAATTTCCTAGTGAGCCAGAGTGTTGGAGTAAGCAAGTATTAGATCCAGTCCTTCTATTTGCAGAGGTCGCTGGTGCTAGGCTAGCGCATGTCAATGGCCATAGTTAGCCTGCCACTAAAAAACGTCTTACCCACTCCACAAAGCACCTAAGGCAGATCTATTATTACACCAGACTGTCGATTTAAATGTCTGTGTTGAGAGAATAATGTATAAAACTAACCTTGCATCGCATGAATCGTCGCATGTTGAGAGACTATTCTCTCATATATAAGTCCACCTCTGCCAAGCTTTCTATTAGGAAGTACAACTCGCTGCTGCTGCTCACACATAAATCCTTCAAATGCAAGGTTGACTTTACTTCTAAAATTATTCTATCAACACAGACATTTACATCGATAGTCTGGTGTAATAGTAGATTTGCTTCAGGTGCTTTGAGGAGTGGGTAAGAAAGAAGACTGTTTTTAGTGGCAGACTAACTATGACCATTAACATGCCTAGCCTAGCACCAGCAACCTCTGCAAATACAAAAACTGGATGGAATATTTTAAAAAGTGTCTCCACACATCTCCAACACTAGGAAATGAAGTCCCATGTCCACAATTCTGGACTGTCCCTTTAAGTAGCTCAAATGGGTCAATACTGTAAAGTGCTACAGAGCGATCATTGATACCTGCTTGTAGAAGTTAAGCAGGGTCGGGGTTGGTTAATATTAGAGAGACCACTGGCAATACCAGGAGCAACAGTGGGGCTATAGTGGCTCTGGTGGAAGCTGTCATTGTCATACTTCGCCCACATTGCCAAGTATGAATGAGGTGTGTGAGTGTTGGTGGTGGTGGGTATAATATTAATGTTCTTTGTGTAAAATCCCTCAGTCGTCCAGGTAGAATCCATGGCAAATGGAGAAATTCAATTTGTCAACTAGACAAAAGTTTAATCGGTCAAATACGTTTCGCAGCTCATCAAAGCTGCTTCTTCAGTTCTGGTCAAAATGCAGGTGGACACTTCCTTACATCTGCCTGAAGGGAGGCGCTAACTACACTGAAACTACTCTGAAAGTAACATATCTACTTGTTTACAGTTCCTATTTGTTAGCTCAGCCTATTGAACTGCACTGAGTGTGGGGTTTTATTAGCATAATCATTCAGGTCCATAATGGAGCTTTCACACCTCTGGACCTGACCTGGCTGTCCCTATTGTTTTCTTTGTTTGTTTTGATTTAGGTTTGAGAATGGAGTTATAAATAGGAGATAGATGGTGCCTGAGTCCTCCATTATCTTTCCTAACAAAAATAGCTTGTTTAACTCTCCTCTCAAACCAATTCTTTCTCTGGCTAAAAACTGTACTTCACTGTCCTCAAAGGAGTGGTCCGAGACTTTTTCAGTGGAGATGTACAGCAGACTGTGGTCCACTACTGCTTTCTCATCTGTGTTGGTACATCCTCTTATGAAGTGGCTGTTATGTTTCTCCAATGTAACGCTCACTGCACTCTTCACTACTTTTCACTACTTTTTCACTACTTTACTTTTGACCAGAAATGAAGAAGCAGCTTGCATGACCTGCGAACCGTATTTGACCGAATAAACTTTTGTCCAGTTGACAAATTGAATTTCTCCTTTTGCGTTAATGCTCTTTGTTGTGTGCAGTAGGTAATAACAGAAACACAAACATTAACAACAAAACTCTAAGTTATTGAGTAAGGTGGTCTGTCTGAGTGAAGCCTTGAGCCGTTCTTACCCCAAACATGAACTCCAGAAGGTCAAGAGTGGGAAGTGCATCTGATTTATTTAGTCTGACAGATCGAGGCTGGTTTAACTGTTCAAAAGGAGAGCATTAGGATTTGTGATTTAGTAAGCCACGGCAAAGCTAGGGTGCTTCAGGTATGCTAAATATTTCAACTTTGACACAGCCTCAGAGAAGAACACAACACTCCAGCAGGGGTTAAATGTTTTACAAGGCCACAATAGAAAAAGATAACTGATAATTTCTATCAAAATCCCAACTTTCTTAAACATGATTGCGATTTAAACTATGGGCTTTAGCCTGGACAGTGTCACGTTAGTGGGCTAAAAGAGACACAGTATTGACACTATTAATACTTTGAAGCTAATACCATTACCGTTCCAGAGGGCAGTGAAGCTAACTGAAAGCACTACTCTGTCTGAAGTTCTGTTACTCAAGTTAGACTTTAATCTGAGCTTTATTTTATCACAGTCTGACCAGAGAGAGCAGACTTGATTTGGAACTGCAACAGGTGAGATGATTTGGGCTGTTAAAAGTCTTTCATACATAAAATTACAGTCACATTTTTTCTTTTTTGTCTGTGTTTGCTAATGTGTGCATTGTGCATTTTAATTCATTTCTGTCAAGCAGAGGTGGGACCAAGTCGTTGTTTTGCAAGTCTCAAGTAAGTCTCAGGTCCCAAGTCAAAGACAAGAAAGTCCAAGTCGAGTCTTGGGTTACTGGCTCCTAAGTCTAATTCAAGTCCAAGTCGTCTGCTTTGAGCTTCAAGTCATTTCAAGGCTTTAACCGAAAGAACCAAATATATCTTAGATTTTTGCAGTTTTAAACAAAATTGTACTCAAAAAGTCATAGTATATTTGTAAATGAATAGTATATAGAGTACTAGAAAAGCTATTTTTTTCCTTTTTAAAAGTCTTGAAGATGTTAGTGTGAATCATTATGGTCAGAATAGAAAGAATTCAGAATTAAAAGTGCTTATTAACAGTTATTTTGTCACGTAGTCTTCACTGAAAAGGAAGGATCATGTTCTATGTAGTTCCCTCTGTGTTACTGTATTGTACTGCATATTACTGTAGTAGGGTACCATCTCACAGTACTTCAGTTACTTTCAAAGTAACAAACAGAAGTGGGAGGGACATGTCCCAGTTTGTTCCTAAAATTCAGCTCTGCATTTATCAACTGTAAAGAGAAAAGTATTTTCTAAAAATGTATCTTTTTTTAGAAGCATCAAGTCTTCTCAAGTCACAGGCCTAAAGACCAAGTCAAGTCCCAAATCATTGACCTTCAACTCCAAGTCAAGTCCCAAGTCTTAATCTATTTTATGAATACAAGTCTCATGTCCTAAAAATAGTGACTCGAGTCTGACTTGAGTCCAAGTCACAACTTGCAACTCCCCACCTAGGCAGTCTAGTCACAAATGCTCTTAAATATATGTTTCCATTGTGAACTATTCTGTTGCACCAAAACAGATTAGACCAAGCTCCAGGTCTAGTGGCGTAAGTGCATAGAGTCGATGAGGTCAGGACTTTTACTACTTCTAATCAGAACATAAGATTTCATATCATAACATAAGAAACCACAGATATCCCTGCAGACATGACGCTTCACATATAATGCTTCCTTCAATTATGCTAATGAACATGACGGACAAGTTCAGCCCTCAGCATTTTCCCGTACATTAAAGACTTTTTTGTTTAAAATAATTGCAAATAAGTACATAGCAGTGGGCAGAGATAGGGGGTAGGTGAAAACTGGAATTTCAAGTCTCAATTGCAGGACAGTATAAGATTACTCATACATGCAAAATATAATTCTTAATAAACTAATAATGATAATACTGAAACCATTACAACATGGTTAAAAAAGTACCAAGTACATTTGACATAACACGTCCCCTTTAAAGATATATAAATGTTTGACAAAATCCAGATTAGTCACATGAAATAATATGAATATGACCCATATCACTGCCCACTAATGCTATCCAATATACAAAATATTATGTCAAGTATTCATGTCTGTTATGTTGTATGCATTGTAGACAGAGGTTATCTCAGTGATAACATATGTTTGAGTTCCTCCTCTGTTTCTGTATGAAGATGTATGATGGCTGGTCTCTGCTGAGTGAGGACAGGACACAGAGCAGACAGTGGGAGAAATGTGGGAGTGGTGAGAGCTATACAACTAGAGAAGTCACCACCAGAATCATACGGTTGTGCTGTACACATGAGTAAACATAGCCAGAATTAGGGTTGAGGTTTTTAAAACGCTAATTTAGTGACCTATAACAATACATGAACTAGCAATATTTCAAAATGATGTGTCTTTAGGGAATTATTTTTTATTTAATTATTAATTTTATAAATTAGCCACCGATCGATATTGTACATCAACATTGTGTCATTGCACTTTTTTGTTTCCTGTATGTTGTCAGTTTCGTTTTCATAACAAATACACTTTAATATATAACAAGATTCAACATTTTGTGATGAATATTGTCTAATTTTCCATATACCTCACTCACAATAGTCAAAGAATTGGACACAATCTGAAGATAAGGCTTGCTTTAGGTGAATGGCCCTGTGCATATAACATAGTAGAGCCTATATGTTTCTTAAGTTAAAGGACTCATATTTTCTGAGCTATATTACAATTAGTGCTGTCATGCGATTAAAAAAATTGAGAGATTAATTAATTATGATCTGTAATTAATTAATCTAATTAATCTCATTTTAATCTCACCTAAAAATTGCTGAGAAAAGCCTTCAATTTGAGGTATTTTCATTTAAATTCATTATTACATTATTGTGGCAGATCAAAAGACTAATATAGATTTAAAAAAGTGACTTTATAAAGTCATTTATTGTTTAACAAATTTCTCCAATTTGGCTGTTGAGCCTAAGTCTCCATGAATAAGAAACTGTTTGCTGTAAAGTAGCAAAGACGAGGAAATCTGAACATAATAACTTTTGTCTACTTAAAGACAATAACAAGTCCAGTCTTTCCTTAACCATATTAAAAATATTATTGATAGAGAAATATATATGAGATCACTGGTTTTAGTCCTGGTTTAGACCTGGTTTAGACCTACTTTAGTCCTAGTTTAGTCCTGGAATGGATTAATCCTGGTTTTAGTCCTGGTGTTAGTTCTGGTTTAGTCCTGGTTTAGACCTGGTGTTAGTCCTGGTGTTAGTCCTGGTGTTAGTCCTGGTGTTAGTCCTGGTTTAGACCTGGTTTAGTCCTGGTTTAGACCTGGTTTTAGTTCTGGTTTTAGTTCTGGTTTAGTCCTGGTTTTAGTTCTGGTTTAGTCCTGGTTTAGTCCTGGTTTAGACCTGGTTTAGTCCTGGTTTTAGTCTTGGTGTTAGTTCTGGTTTAGAGGCGCACAGGAGGAAGCGCGGTTTACGCCGCGTACGCGAGAAAACACGATCCACACGCGGCTCACGGGAGCACGTCGGTGTCCGCGCAGTAACTACGGAAGGAAACGTGGTCCGCGCGTTCTCAGGTTAATGACGATGATGAAGGTGTGTGTTTGTTTGTGTTTGTGTTTGTGTGTGTGTTTGTGTGCGTGTCCCCTCATGTGGCAGGTCACTATAGGACAGTAGTGCAGACATCATGAGCCTATGCAGGTTGTTTTCAGGCGATATTATATTTGTTATTTTCTTTTATATTTCACGTCGGGAGAATAATTTCCAAGACACGAATGTGTTTTTACCTGTGCACTGCTGACTCTGTTCTACTGGCTTTTCGACCTCGTCAATTGTGCGACTGACGCCGCCAACGTTAACATGACGTTTACATCGCTGTTACTGCTCGTGTTTTGTGTGGCTTTCCGGCAATGAGTGGAATTACCGAAATAAAAAAATTTATAAATGTGTTTTGTGTGTGTGTGTTGTTGTCCCAACAACACATAAAAACAGGTTTTATAATAAAGAAACTCACATACAGAAACACTAAAGTTAGAGATTAAAAATGAGATTAACGCGATTAAAAAACATAACGCGCTAATATGACTGTAATTAATTAATCGCAATTAACGCGATAATTTGACACCCCTAATTACAATGTTATTTTCTCATCAGATACGGACCTGGAGTTGTGTTTTATGTCATTCACACATGTTTATTACACAAATTCTGGATATTTAGTTCTTCTCTCAAACAGAAAACCCTTTGTTGCACCTTGTAATGTCATGTGATGTAGTAATACAGGAAGTGCTCCACTGTGTTTTTTAAAATCCATACACCTTCATAAGAATTATTTGGGTTATTTCACTGTAGAATTGCCTATCTCTACTGGACTAATAGTAAAAGGAGATGAAAACTACCACTTCATGTCATCACAAGCTGGAGCAGAGCATTTTGAACTTTAGAGTTTTAGACAAAGTAGTAATAAAGGGCTTCTCAAAAATGTGTGAATGAAATAAGACACAACTCTGGGTATGTTTTTGATGAGATAATAACATTAACACTAACATTTAAGCTTAATATAAGATTTAAGATAAAACAAGATTCAACATTTTGTGATGAATGTTGTGTAATTTCCCATATATCCTGCCTGCTTACAACAGAGTCAAAGAATTGGACACAACCTGAAGCCCAGATTAGCTTTAGGTGAATGTTTTCATACATGTCTTGGCCCAGTGCATATAACATTGTCTAATATATCTCGTGTTAACTGTGTCATGTCCCTGTGGTCGGACGTGAGCTCATCTTTGAATCTGACATTACACAAGTGTGACAATCATCACCACATCACTCTAACATAGTTTACTCTGGACTATCACGGCCTTTCCATGTGGACCTCTCAGGACTAAAGATTGGGTTGCTTATTTTAATTCCTCATACACTCACAACAAAAGCTAAAACACATGCTATTAATTACAGATGATTTTCTAACCCTGAAAATAAAGTTGGAAATTATAATCAAATTTTATTTCAATGACATTCCAATAGCATTTCGTTGACCTGTATAATTATTAGTATGTGTTAACTGTATCTGTTAAATACATTTTCACATGTTGCTAAAGGAATGGAAAAACACCTATAGCCTTCACAGGGAAGATGAAGGTGTTGATAAGAGCAGCTGTTGAGTGCAGCCTCAGGCCAAATGTAAATGTTTCCAGATTAACACTGAGTTCGTTAACAGTTGTAATAGACGCTGACAGTCATTGTTTACAAAAGTCTATTTAGTTACATTTGATAAGAGTGGTAAAAAATTTAAAATGCACTTTATTGTAATCACCTGTGAAGCAACAAAGTAAAAAAAAAAAAACTGTATAGTTTAATTTTAATGTCAAGGTTAGCTTTCAGGCATGTTTCAGTAATTCAGCACATTTAGATTGTATCCCTCTCCAGAGCTCTAATCCACAAGGCTCCCTTGTGTTTTTAACGTGCATACATCTTCTGTTGCCTTTTCTGAGCTCAGATTTCCTCTACAGTTTAACATTGCTCTTAGCTTGATATTCACCATTTGGTCAAATTTTTATGTAACGCTTTTCAATCTTCAAGGCCCTCAAAGCACTACATGAAGAAACACAGTCATACACCAGTGTACTGTCTCTTGCTCAAGGACACAACAACAGCATTTTGGGAGCCGGAACCACACTACCAACCTGTGGGTCAATGGATTGATCGCTTTACCAATGATGTTTTATGTTGAGAGCAGGATTCGAATCATCAGCCTTCGGATCAGTGAACAACCAGTACCAATTGAGCTGCTCTCGCCAGTAGTTTATTAGCTCTTTCCCAACTTCAAAGCGCTCAAAGCACTTTAAATCAAGAAATCACTCAGCCATTCACACACCAGTGTACACAGAGACTGACAGCAAGGTGGGTTAAGTGTGTTGCCCAAAAACACAACTACAGAATTCAAGATTTATCTGTACCCACTGGTTTGCCTAGAAAGGCAAACCAGTGGATCAGTGGATCTGATGGCTCCACCAATGATGTTTATGTTGAGAGCGAGATTCAAATGACCAACCTTTGGATCAGTGGACGAACCATCCACCAACGAACACAAGAACACTGAGTGACTGTGAGGACAGAGGGAGTTCTGTTACATATGCCACTGAAATAAATAAAGTTTATGTTTGGAGTCTAGCACACCTTGAAAGAATAGGAAAGTCACATGTATCATTCTATTTGGCACATTTTTTTGCTGAAACATTATTTAAAAAAAACAAAAACATCGGCCATCTGAGTGCGCTATGCACATTTTAACTTGTATTTGCACCTCTACAGTAATTTTGGTGTGCATATTCTGTTTCATTTGATACATTAGTAGCTTAGAGTGTGGAATGAATAAGAAATGCACTGAAAAGGATCGTTGAGTGTCCAGAAAAGCACTATATAAAACTGATGCATTACTATCATTATTATTATTATTAAGCCAGAACTTAATAAGTTCATGTTTTTTTGAGTGGATTTGACCTCTCTCTCTGCAGAGCTCTGACCTGAGATCTTGGTGGTTAACACGTGTCTAAACATCATCCATCTCCTCAGCCCCTCTGTCCTCACTGTTCTTCTTCATGGCTCCTCTTCTCCAGGTGATCGCTCCCACCACGGCCATTTTTCTTCCACTGTATGTTTCCACTGTCAACAGCTACAGAGTAAATAAACTTGGGCAACTTTGTTTTAGCGTTGAATCATTGGATATGTTTACATGCACATTTTGACAGTGGAAAAAATATGCAAAAAAGAGCAAACTAATGGGGTACTGACAAAAATGTAAGAGACAATTTTCACTTTTGTTGTACTTTGCTGCTACACTCTCCCACCTCACACATAGCCATAAAGAAGATCATGTGGCCTATTTTCTTGAAAGGGTTTTTGTTTAAATTTTATGTTATAATATAATATAATGTTGTTTTCCTTGTCAAAAACATAGAGGAGTTGTGTTTTTCATGTGTAATTTACACATGTTTAACACACAAACCCTGCATATTTTGAATTTTCCTCTTATACAGAAGATTCTCTGCTCTGGCAACAACATTTTAACATGCCTAAAAGCTTACAAGAGTCATTTTTGTGTAATATAGGACTTTAAGGTTGTTATATGTGGGGAAACAAAAGTTATTCAAATTGACACTGACAGTCTAAAACCCATTTGATAGAATTGAATTTTCTTTTGCTATGGAACCTCCCTGGATGGCTGAAGGATTACATAGACAACTCTAAAGTGGCATATTATATTAACACTGCTCCTTATGTGTTCTCATTTCCCATTTGCTCTGGTCTCCACCTCGGGTCTGTTGTCCATTGTAACCTGTTTGGAAAGACTGATGGTGGTGCAGTAAATCAAAGGAGCTGGAGCGTTTGACCCACTGTTTTGGGTCAATGCCTCAGGATAGGCCAGACCAGACCCCTCATGTTGCTGTGTGCTCTCCATGTTGGGGTTTATTTCTCTATCTCGTCCATCCTGTCTCCCTTTGGCTGAAAAGAGACTCATAATGGGTTTGTGCGGAGGTTATAAAGACAACAGCTGTAAGTTTTGGAAAAGGATCACATGAGGAGATTTGTGAGAAAAAAGGAAGAAAGGCTTAGATTTTGCCAGTAACAATTTGAGGGATCATTAAATTTCCAAACAAGTGCAACATCAACTCCAGTCAGCACCATTCAAATCCAAAACAAATTCAGGAAAAATAAATATCATTTCAAGAAGCTAGAAAATGAATCATCTTGTACTTCATAATTTATAGGCATTTTAGAATTTGTCAGTAAGAACATGACTGGAGTAGGGTTTGGCTTCATTCATAATTTGCTGTAATCTGGTATTCCCGGCAGCTGAATTTCTCAGATCTCTAATCTGATGAACTGACAAACCCTCTACATGTTTTTATTTATTTTCTCTCGAACTTTACCATTGTCATTACATAGCTACACTGTGTGTTTGAATGTAGATGCATGCATTATTATGATTTCCTCTGACAACTAAAGGTGCACTAATGCAACTTTTCTGGTGGAGGGTTCATCATCTTCTTATCTCTATGGAGGTGGTATTGTTATGCCTGAAATGTTCCACAGTATGGCACTTAACTTATCCATCTTGCATTTATACAATTCTAGTGTTTTTTTATTTTTATTTTATTATAAAAATACCATGTAAAACTTGTCGTGATGGTGATAGATGAAGGCAAAGGCGAAGTAATACCATCTCCATGAAGAGAAGAATGTGGCGTACCCCCACCAGAAAAGTTACATAATGCACCTTTAATTCTTAGTTGTGCTTTGACAAGATTGCACAGTTTAATGCCATTACTTTTTGCTTTAGATTTGGTGAGATGTAAGACACAAAAGCATTGTCTGGAGCAGCTTTAATGTCAGTGGGCCTGCTGGTGATACATGTGCACATTACCATTCACTCACTGAAGACTCCTACGGCAGCATTTCACATGGCCTTTTAGTTTGGAACATTCTACCTAACCCACAGCAAAGCCCTCTATAGCAGCCTTTTCCCTTATGGGACAGGACAGGCATTCTGAGGTGGATTTTTCCTTTAAAGTCAGGCCATGGGAACCTTGCTGGGACAAGAGTGGTCCTGCTGAGCGGACCGAATCTCTCTGCTCCTCTCCATCTATACACTCTGTTTGTGCTAAAGGCAAAGGCATGTAAGGACTACATTCATCAATGTGGCTCACCAACTTATAAGGACTGGATCATTGTAACATACATACTAGAACAGCAAAGAAACTTCTAATGCAATATGAAACATTATAAAATACAATCAGCAGAAATCACCGTTATATAAACATTGATAACAGAGAGACCTCCAGCAAGGCACTGGTTGTTTCTTGCAATTGTAGAATAAATAAAGTACCCACAAAAGCTCTGGTCTAAGGATCACAGCTCTTTTACGTAGAATGTTTAATCAATCTACAATAATTAGGGGTGCACCGATGCCATACAGGTATCTGATATCAGCACCAGTATTTTCTCTGATTGGATATTGGTTACAGTCAGTATTAGTCAATATCCCATTTTGGCCTATAAATCGATGTAATAAGATTAATTATTGTATTACATATTAAAATATGAAATATTAAATGCTTGTATTATACTTGTAGTTTTTAAAGCTATTCTGTAGTTGTTTCAAATGATAAATAACAGTTACAAAACACATTTGGATCATTTTTACCATATGCTGTGTGTGTGTTTAAAGAAAATACATTATATTTTCAGTCTCTGCCTAGTATCAGTTGATATTGGGTATCCACAGATACTTAAACCAAAATATCAGTATCGAAACAAAAAAGGGTAGATTATGCATCCTTAACAGTAATAATATTTTGTGAAAATTTGTCAAAAGTCTCAAATCTATTACACAGCATTGTAGATTTTAATCCAAAGGCATATGTACCTGTAAAAGCATATCTGAACTTGAGAAGATAAACATGATCAGGTCATTGGAGGCTACTGTGACGTTTAATCTTCATAACACACTGGTCTTGATTTTGACAGATGGCCCTTCAGTGAGCAGATTTGTCACTCGGCGGGGCGTCCCATAAGTAAAACACAGTGAACAGAGTCTGGTTCAGTTCTGAGGTGACGACAGAGGAACAGGACTGAGCAGCATCAGTTAGAGCTGATGGAGGGTGAAGGCAGGTCTCTGAGGGATTGTGAAAAAGCTTTTGACACACTTTTTAGGACAAGTTCAAGTGATCAAGTTGTGACCTACTTTTAAATATGAATTTTAAAATCATTATTACATTTGATTGCAAGTTATAACAAGTTACAATGGCCATTTCACCTCAACTAATAAAAGCAGTAGAATATATAGTGGAACAGTGACAAGCAGCTGCAGCAGAACTCTTTCTGTCACTTGAAAAATGGTTCCCTGCCTTCCTTGGTACTAGAGTCAAAACTATTTTAATGTTGAAAAAAGAATAAAAGAAGTGCAGCCTGGGTACATGTACATGCATATTTTTACATGCAGACCAAAATCTGATTATAATCTGATTTTTGGATCTTTAACACTGCTTAAATGACATGTAAACTGCAAAATCTGCTGTGAGTGATCAAAGGGACCATGATCAGAAAGAAATTACATGATTTCGCCATCACTCTAAATGTGCATGTAACCAAAACCAAATGTTCTCTTTAATCATCAGTCATTCTCCTGTGGATGTTCAGATATTTAAATGAAGTGATTATAGTGATTATTCAGATACATCTGCAATATCTGGACAAACTACAGTGATGCAATAATAATCGTAAATGCTCCTGAATGTGAAGTGCGTTTTATTTGGCTGTTTTTGCGAAGTTAACTACACTCAGTCATTCAGAACGTAATAACATTTCATAAAGCTTGTCACAAAAGAATGATTTCATATTATCCATACTCTCCTATTATCTTTTAGTCAGTCTCCATGAGAAAAATCCAGCTCCAGTCAAAGGTTAAAGTTCAAACAGAAGTTTCCCACAAAGCTCTGTATTTAGACCCGGCAGCAGCTCATTCAAGTGGCAGGTTATTTTTCCTCATCTGAAATGGTCATGAGTCTGAGAGGCTGAGATTTGTCCAAACAGGCGTCTGGTTGGTGCTTTAAGCTCTTATAGCTTTTACATAAACATTGAGAACCACCAGCGTCACTGTTTGTTTGGGTTATATGGTTTGAATGTGGAGAGATATACAAATGTTTAAATGTTCTGTTATTACAAACATTACTGCTACAACTATTACCAGTCGTACCTCAAGGCTTTTACTGGCACCGCTGCTTTTTACAACTTACACTCCAAAACAAATCACAGGAAACATTTGTTCAAATATTTTAATGTTTTCAAATTTGTCTGAGTCGACCCCTCTAAATTTTACATCAGATTGTCTCAGTAACACAATAGTAATTGTGTTACTTTCCACGCTCCATTTTTGGGTCTAAGTGAAAACATATCACGCATTTTCTTTTAGTTTCGTGAATGGTATCAATTTCAGACTTAAACACGATATTATTTCCATTCGTCTGTCCTGAGGCGAGTTAACAAAGACTTTGGAAACTATTTGGTGGTACTTAGCTCCAGTACACTGAATTAATGACTCCTGGACTGATCCATGCCTCGAGATGTGGATGTATGTGTGGGACATGAGAACCTGCAGGGGACATATCTTTATAAAGGGCTTAGGGATGTCAACTTGAATTTACTTCACTGAACCCAACTGTGTCCTGAACTTTTCTGAGGCTTTTTTCATTGGAACAAAATCTGGACAAAATATGGCATATACTTTCCTAATCCCTGCATTGAAGAGCACCAACGAGACATTTTGAAGCATAAATTAAACAATGAATTTATCCTTTTCTTTTTTTTTAATGGTAAATCTTACCTTAAATCTTTTTAGCAACATGACGACTACTATGCTACAGGAAACAGCAGTGTTGGATGAAGTACTCAATTTTGTTACTTGAGTAAAAGTACAGATACAGGGACAAAAGATTACTCAAGAAAAAGTAAAAGTATCACAAGAAAAATAAAACTACTGTAGTACCTGTTTAAAACTGTACTTTAAGAGTTAAAAGGAAAACTATTTTTCAGAGATTTTTAGAACTGTTAAAGAATCAAATGTAGTGATTTTGATAAAGATTTCATCTGATTTTAAGTAATTTGACTGATTTCTTAAGTTTTCCATCTGTTTTTGTGTATTTGGTTTGCTCAAAGTTGGGATGCTAAATTAAAAGTGCTAAAAATAAGTCTCAGTCTTTTCAGCACATCTCAAACCATAAAGAAAAGCACTTGGTATCTAAATACACGGTATCTAAAAAGTAGTGAAGTAGAAAGTACAGACACATACTCTCAAATGTAATGAAGTAAAACCAAAAAGGATCCACTGTAAAATGTACTTAAAATGATACCTAAAAATTATACTTTTATACTTTGTTACTTCCACCCTAGTAAACAGTAACAGTATTTACTCGGAAACTAAAGAGATTCAAACCGTTTTAAGACTGACTGAATTCATTATAGAAATGAATCCTGCAAATATATACACAGATTTTAAAAAAAATCAATTGATAATAAAAAGGTAATAAAAAGATAATAAATCTGTCAACTGGACAAAAGATTTTTATGAGTCAAAAAACACTAAATTATAAAAACCTCGCATTACAATTTTCTTATGTTTATGCAAGTAATCTTTCTGAAATTTATGTCCAAATTAATAATAAAAAACACTAAATTATGAAAACCTCGCATTATAATTCTCTTATCTTCATGCTAGTAATCTTTCTGAAATTTATGTCAACATGAATAATAATGATAATCCTTTCCACCTGCAGTGTGGAACCTTAAATTACAACTGTGCTGAAGGAAAGGACTAGCCCATGTTTGAAGAGGATCAGGTGGTGAAGAGGGTCAAGTGAGGACACAGGTGGATTAGAGACACAAAGAAATATGTCTTTAGTGAGGAACTGGGATCAATGCATCAGCGTCTACACAAGGCTTTGACAGGACATTTAAGATGTGAAGGGAAAGTGGTATGCTTTCCCATAAAGTATGCAGGGTTTAAAAGAAAAAAAAAAAACCATTCAAGATCTTAAACAGCACACGCTATGCAAAACCTATTTAAGATTGTTCCTCAGTCGTATTTATAATTAGTTTATATTTATTTATTTATTTATTTTTGCCCCCTATAGTTTTTATTGGACAGGACTGATTTCATAGTTCAGCCTGAGATCTTTGCATTTGTGCTTGAGTTCTTAATTGTAAGCTTGAGAATAGGTCATACTTCATTTCAAAGTGCAGTTCACAAAATATCTCACTAAATGCTTAATTCTCCACTGAATTGAGCTGGATCAGGAAACAACAGTAGTTAGCCCAGGTCAATTCAGACCATATTGGCTGAAATTGGGGTTTAAGCGGAAGATAATTGGAGCATTTAAAAAGGTTAATGTGTATAATAGAAACAACACAGCTGAGAGCCCATAATAGCAAGCATGTGTGTATGTGTTTAAGTTTGTGTTGATGGTCCAATGATCCAACTCTAAAGGTGGGATTGACCTTTGACCCTTGGGTGAAGACACATCCATTACATAGTGCAGAATCAGCGCACTGAATGTGACTCCAGCGTTCAAGTTAGTCCCTTGAAATAAACAGTCTTAAATCAGCACAAGGCACAGCAGTACTCAGGTCGCCACACATGCACACACATGCCTTTCCATGACCAATTTTATACAAATGCCATACCACCAGCAATTTCTTTTTAAATTTTACTATAAACTGATCTTGGATGCAAGAAGACTAAAGCAGATCCATTCTGCAAAATCAAGTCTTGAGAGCTTTTAACCATGTTAGAGCTGTTTCTCCTCACCACTAACTCACCCAAAATTGTATTTGGAGTGATTCGTACATGTCTGAGCAATCTTTAATCACTTATTTTCAAGATGCCATATTGTTGATTAAGGCTTGTTTTCAATGCCACCGGCATATGTCCACTGTTCACTGTTCTTACTTCATTCTACAATTTTATTTGCTTAATTGGTGATAGAAAATTTAAAAAAGAAATTTAAAAAGTGCAAATTATAACATAATGATCCACTGTCATAGTACATAGCTATAGAGCACAAGCTCTAAAGGTCTAATTTTAAATCACTATGTAATTTAGGCCCCTTTTACAAGTACAAGAGTATTTTTAAAATGGAGCATTTCCCTTCGTTTGTACCCATCTTTTACACGCCAACGGCAAATTCACCTTTGAAAACAAATCTTTCTAAAAACTCCAGCTAGAGTTGATATTCTGGAAAACTATAGTTTGGTGTTTGTGTGTAAAGTGAGATAAACGGAGTTTTAGGAGCTGATGCGCCAAAAGTGCGACTGATCTTTCCCTTTTGCTCTGATGATGACCACGGAAGCAGAGCAGAGCAGCAGTTGTATTTCTTCTGGTGCAAACACTTTTCATGTGTTTGCATATGCACTCACAGCTGATGTATCATATCCATGACCAGAGACAAATGAGGCTCAGAGGTCAGCAATTTTGCCCCTTCTTTTAAAGATTTGTGGAGAGGCAACCCCGCTCAGTAATGCATGTTTTTCAAGGTATTTTTGAGAAATACTTACAACTGTAATGAAATAAATGCTACAGGTTTGAATCTAAACCAGGTGCCACCCAGAGGTTTGGTGTAGTTATGATGTGCTCGATGGCACATTTATGCGAGTTGATGTAAACAAAAACTTTTTTTTGAAACTTATGCTATGTGCTCAATGTTATTTTGGAAAATGGAGGGAGGGAAATATTTGTTTCTCATCATATCTGGCTATGTGTAAACGTAGCCTTGGGTCCACAAAGATAGTGGAGAGGTCAGCATGCTTTTTGCTGTTGATTTTAAATAGGTTGGAAGAGATTAAGTTGGCTGGATGAGACCATATGAAAACCTTATTTATTTTATTTATTACCTTATTATAACCACTTTTTCTCACCTTCCCTAATCCCTGTAAAATGTAAACCCACAGAGCTTTTGACAAATAAATACATTTCAGAATTATGGACTTTTTAATATTTGACTTAAATGAGAATGTACGGGTTACGGAAAGAAGTTGATGGATGCTGTTTCAATAAGTTAACAGACACACAGGGAGACTGGTGGGTGTCACGGACCAACTCCAGAAAATACAGCCACGGCCTCTTTTCGGCTTATCATCACTGAGGCAACACCCAAGAATCTTACAGACACAGCAAAGGGGCCACAGAGGAACACCAGGGGCCAAACACATGCAAACAAAGAGAGGGGCACAGAAGATGAGCTGAAATGTGTATAGTTCTTTTCTTGGAGGAAAGTTATAGAAAAAATTGTAAACAGGAAAAGTAGTTCACTCCAAGACTCGATTTCAGCACGTACTGATCAATGAGCAGTCTGTTGGAATTGATCACAGAAACCTTGTCCTTCTCCTTCTCCTTAAACAAATAAGCTGTACATGTTAAAATCTCCAGGTGCTCAACGCTATTATCCATGTTTAGGCGACTTCCATGAACACTAAGCATGCTTGCTGTGTGTGATGTCGCTGTGTCCTGGACAATTTTGGGGTGTTTAAAGTTCACACTGGAGATCACATATAAGTCGCATTTAATTGGAAATGTGAACGACCTCGCAAAAAATAAATAGAAATAAAAAATCGGATTTCACAAAAAATCTGAATTGAGCATTAAACCCTGCAGTGAACGTGCATTCCCTCACAGTAATACTAACAACAACAAGCATGCTAACAATACACTTCCTGGTTTGTGAAGATAAAAACAAGTTATTGATATATTAGATACAGCACAGCGATCTTCTTTTGACTTTAAGAGCTGCTTTTACAGTATATCTGGACTGGGACATTTTACTCAGTTACATAAAAATAGCCTCTTTAAATTTAACACAAGTGAAGCTACAACAGAACTTTTTGATTCTTGCTGAACTCAATTTGAATCAAGGTCAGACTGTACATTTACATTCACCCATGTAGGCGGCACCTTGGATTAGTATTTTATTCATGCCACATCAGGAGAACAAAGTGAAAAGGCGGCTGCAGCCCTAATCGCTGTTCAATCATTAATAACCGTCTAGGATCTACTCCAAAGGGAATCCAGCGCAAGGCACACTTTTCTTATGCAAATTCACTTTAGATTAATGAATTCAAACATGTGCAGGAGAGGGTCTTTAGAGGAGAAACAGAGCAGCAAGACAAAAGGGTATTAAGCAAAACAACTTTGAAAGAAAGAATGAAAGTAAGAAGAGATGGAGGGCTTGGTTCACAGAGGAGTACAGTGTGAATATCAAACGAGGCATACCTGACCCTGGTTCATTCTTTTGCCATTTAAAGAGGTTTTGTGAAGGGATCTCATTGTTTCATCAGTTTATTTTGACTTCTATATATAAAAGTAGAATGAACAATTAAACCCAAAGTGATTTTAGAGGTATGATTACATTAGCAATGCCCTTCCTTAATGTTGCATGAAAAGAGCTTTTATGGTAGAGTGAAATACAATGGTAGAGACATTTTTTGTAAGGTAATGTGGAAGTAACACCACAGTTAGCTATACTTAAAGGTTCCATATTATGCACTATTGACTCTTGTCAGTTTTAATCCATATTGTAATGCTGTTACCTCATCAAAAACATACCCAGAGTTGTTTTTCGTTTCATCCACATGTTTGAATAACCCTTAGTCTATCTACATCTCCAATCTCTGTGTGACAGTATAGCCCGCAGGCTGACATCTGCCACTTGGATGCAGTCTAACTGTTGGTTAGCGGTGACATCGATCAATCTATAAAAGCACTCCCTTTTCATCCCTGCGCCGTCTGACTTCAAGCTCTTACTTCTGGTTTCTGGTGGGTGACACAGCTCGTTCACCACTCTCAGGTAGTATTTCAGATTCAGTGTTAGGTTCAAGATTCAATAAGGTCTGTAGTGTTGATTACTTGCTTTTATTTAGTGTTTGCTGCCATGGGCCTGTGTTTACTGCGGCGTTTGTGTACCGCTTGTCCTTCGCCGCACTTGTCCAGCTACTAATACAGGTGTGTGGTGTAATATCGGACCTCCAAACTGTCGCTTAGTTCTACAACTGGGGATAACGTGCGTTTTTGTTTATAGAGCTTGAGCCATGGAGTTGAGTGCACTGTCACCACCTTGCCTTTCTTTGGCTTACCTTGTCTTTTCTCTGTACCGGTATTTTTTCTGAGGTTTGAACTCGGACTGGATTTACGAACAAACTGTCTTTGGAACCAAGAGTCATTTAGTGAACTGGGAACCAAATTGTCCTAACTCCTGGAAACATTACTGTCACAATGAACTGATTTACGTAAAATGTAAATAAACTGTACACTTTTGATATATGTGAATTATGCCTCTGTTCGTCAACAACGAACCTATGTGCCTTTTATATTAGCTGGTCCTGTTTTTCCAAGTTAACAGCTCCTTTTACCTTTAGTTCAATAGACTTGGCAATTCCAGAGCTGAAATAATCCAAATGATTCTAGTGAAGGTGTATGGAGTTTAAAAACACAGTAGAGCACTTCCTGTATTACCACATTATATCACAAGGTGGAACAGAGTGTAACAATAACATAGATAAGAAAATAGTGTAATATGGGCCCTTTAACTATAAATAAATAAATAAATAAATACTGAAATACACCCAAATAACCACTTCTTTTTACAGCTCTTTCACATCTTCCCATTGTGACTGGGACTGGATTAGACTAGTTTCTGGTTCCAATCACTTTGGAGTAGAATCACAATCCGTCTTGTGCTTTGGGCTTTTAGAGATGTCCGCTCAGACGTCTGCATCCCACAATCATTCTGTTAGTGACGTGATAAGAAACATGCACTTCCTCTCAGGCAGCTGCTCTGTGTTCCTCTGATGAACACAATACTATAGAGGGTTTAATTATTCACACGTGCACAACTACATGACTTCACTCTAGAGTTATACTGTACTGTACACTCATAAAAGTACACACATGGCTACTGTCAGCACCCAGGGTAAATATTATAACGTGAAGACAGATTAGGAGTGATTGAGAACGCCGGAGGTTCATTATTATGATATCTGGGTTAGGTTATTGTTGTGCTTTTGAGCAAGATGTTAAGTTAAATTTGTTTTTATTTTGATTATTTGTAACCACGTGATACAGAAAATAAAATCTAAAAAAACAACCAACCAAACAAACAAACAAAAAAACATCTGGACAGAATCAGAATTTAAGAACACACTAATTCTCAGCAGTAAGGCTTTAAATGTACAGTGCGCATTATAAACTGGTACACTTTATTAATTAATTTGGTTGTGCTATTGACCTCCAAACGATTTTATGTCATACATGGTGCTCAAAAATAAGTCAAAATGTTTTAGTACGACTTTGGTAAGCTACGAACACACTCTGCTTGATGGATTGTCAGAGCATTACAGCTGCCGTATAGTCAGGAGCCTTGTGGAGTAATACACATTCACCAAGACAGGGAAACAACACCAGGCGAGTTATGCCATGATCTGCCAATGGATCGTGGATGCCTGGGCTAAGTTATTGTGAATGAGTTGAATAAAGTTTGACTTATCTCACTGTTTTGTTTTGCTTAATGCTCATTGAATATGTATAATCCCATACTAGGGAACATTCCAGGCAATGAAAACTGCACCTTTAAGAAATATCCTATACATTCGTGTGGCCCAGCATGACAACCATTTTGACAACATCCATTTTGAGCACCAAACTCAGAATTCAACTGTTAAACAGTTTTAAGTGAATTGTAAGTATCTTTATATCTCATTTTTGCAATATGAAATAAACAACTCGTTCCGCTGCTTTGAATCTACAAAGTTGCAGTAATGCCACAAAGCAAACCACACAAAGACCATGTTCCCAGTAAACTTGTTTCAGATGGACTGGGCAGATTAGACCACCTACTGCACCCTGACTGGGATTAACAATAGCCATAATCCTGAAACAACATAGTCAGAGTGTTTTGGTAAACTTTCACCTGTCGGCAGACTTTAAACTCGTTTGGGCCAAAGTTCATGTGGGGCAGAAAGCTAATCGTGTAGAAGGAGTCTTGGATCTCTTCTTTTCTTCAGAGCTCAGAGCTGTAATCCTTTAAAAGTGGCCCTGCTCTCGTACATCTACTCATGTGAAGGTAATCTGCTTTTGGTTTGGACATGGGTATTTCCTGGTTTGACTTTGGGGAATGGGGTTGGAGCTACTTTGTTGAATTAGGTGCACATATAACACAGTGAAACGCCAGGTGAAAGGAACAAGAAGTGGCAGAAAGAAGGATAGCAAAACAAATCTAAAGAAACAGCAGCTGGATTGAAACTTGCAGAAAAGTACTAAAAAGAATTTATAGGACCAGAATTCTATAAATATTGTTCCATTTAACTACACTGGGGTTCTAATTTCCTGAGACCAAATATAAAATATGACCTATTCACTCTCTTTCCATCACCATCAGGGTGACATTCATGCAACAACTTCTCTAATCGAATATATATTTAAAGTTTCAAAAGTTATTTATTTCATGTTAGTGTTTGTGTTTCTGTTACGACCCAGCTCGTTTGGGGTGAGGGAAGTAACAAATTTAAAACCAAGATGTAAAATGGAATAAATTAAATAATGTTTAATTAACAGGAATGTAAAGGTAAATTAACACAAGACTAAAAATATACAGAAAACAACCTAAACTAAGAAACAGAACAACAGAATAAACAGAGTTTTGTGCCAGAAAAGGGGTCACGCAGGCTTACACAAAAACGAGTGGTAAAACTTAGGGACACACACTAAACTAAAACACAAGTTCCCCAAATTAAACCACATAAACCCACAAACAGAATCGAGTGACCAAATCAAAAAAGGCACAAAACAGAACTAAACTAAACTACACAAACACGAAACCAAAATGGCAAACTGGCCACCAAGGCCAGCAGCCCCGAACAGGTGCTGGCAATCTCCTTAAATAAGGGGCGGTGGCTGCAGGTGAGGTGGGCGTCGACCTGCCCCACCAATCACGGACCAGGGCTCCTGCAGCAGGAATTAAGAGAACTTGGCAAAAATCACACAAATTGGAACTAAGGCCTGGGACCGTAACAGTTTCACTAAAAACCTTGAAAATCATTAACTTGCTTCCCAACAGACCTGACTCATTACTTGTCTGGCGGACATTTGTTTGTGAGGAGATGTTTTCATGGTGTGGAATGGGTTGTTGCTTTTTAAAGATCTTTAAAGAGCAACTAAGAGCTTGTAAATGCTTCAGTGTTCAATTACAGCTTTTCTTTGTGGTGATGGACATTTCAGAATTGTTTTTTAAACAAGTCTGGATTTTGCACCATTCAGAAAAACAGTCTTCCTCTTTGCATTCATGGTCAGGACACAATAATACATACAGAAATACGGAACATATGGATAGTCAGGCATAGGTGTACTTGACTAAAATAATCTTAAAGATATGTCCTGTGCATAGATTAATCAGCTAATGGAGATGTTATTGCTAAGATAAAATTAGCTCTTTAATGCAAAACATTAAAACTTAAAGTGCTCTTTGATACCCTTCCAGTGGCTCTTAACCAAACTATAGAAAATGCTATAAAAGCATAAAAGCATTATGAGAGATTGACTGGGATCTTGGAATGCAGAGAGGCCGAGCGCTCAAGACGAACAGCAAACACAGACGAATACTCAGGATATTGAGCTGCTGGTCAGCAGGACAGACACATAGAAACACATTAGGAAACCAAATCTCCCAGCAGGAGCCAGTGTGGGTTTAACCTCTGACCCTGTGACCTCGTCTTAGTTACGCTGCAGTTAGCATGGCTGCTGTGAGAGTGCCAGATACTTGTGGGGAAGTTTTCTTGGTGTGGAGTGGGGTTTTTGCTTGTTAAAGATCTACTTAAACACTTCAAATAAGAGCTTGTAAATGCTTCAATGCCCAATTACAGCTTCTTTTTCTTTGTGGTGAAGGAAGTTTTAGAGTTGTTGAAACAAGTCTGCATTTTGCAATTTTTTTCAAATATCAGTGTTATAATAATCGTTCTCCTTTACATCTCATCCAGGATAAGAGGTTGCAACATAAAAAATACTGTAAAAATGCCTCCATAGCTGTAGTTGACCATGTGCAGGTGTATGGCGTGGTCTGTGGAGGGCTCTGAGGAGGTCTGAGGATTAGAGGCTCTGGGTGAGTGTAATCTGCGTGACCGGTCTGCAGCCCTCTGTCTCAGTTTGTGTGCGGGGCTTTATATTTGAGTGGAGCTGCTGTGCACCACAAGCAGCTGTCTTCACTCCCATGCAGAGCTATTCTGACTGGATTAAGACCTCAGGAAGTGGAACAACAGCTTTTTTACAGGCATCTACATCAATATCCAATACTTAAAACTCCTCCAACCAACACCAATCATACATCAACAACCTGATAAGTGTTAAGGTAGAGGTAGAGACAGCAGCAGTTTATTCTCTATGGTTCACTAAATAAGGGGACCCATTCATATCCATATATACTCTCAGCTCTATGGTATAGTTTAATTTCAGTTGATAGAGAGTTTGAGAGAGGCACTGTATGAAATCAGTTACAGAAGAGCTCAGTTTATGTGCGACATGCTCAGAGGATCTGCAGGGTTCATACTCAAGAACCATCTGGATTTATGATGCCTCCTAAAGGTTTACACATAACTATCTGACATTATTACGATACAGGTACCAGGAGTAAATTCAGGCCTGTCAGGTTAATGAGCCACTTGACCTATGACCTTGCTCATGTTCAAGTTTAAAGTTATAAATTTTTTGTTGCAAAATTTTACTCGAAAGTCCCACATGTAGTGTGAAGGAACACTATATTTAATTTAACAACTTCTGTAATTGGTTCCTGCCTCTTCTCTTTTTGACATTATGATGGGTCATCAAGTTAATTTATTATTTAGGGACCATCCTAACACAAAGTTTAATACAATTCATACAATCACACAAATGTACGAATCATATGTAACAGTTCCATCATAAAGGGCATCTGGTGTAATAAAACTATGAGTCTAATAATCAGTATGAATCATAACTTATTTTGGCAGTTAAGTAAGAAAGTCCAAATTGCAATTATTAAATATTAAAATTTGAAATAAATAAGCTTTATTTTTAAACTCACTAGATAAACAGCTGACCAGAAGAAACGTGTATTTTTAAGACATCCTCCCTCACCGTCCAAAATCAGCCTTGACTTAGTTTTCATGTAAGTGATGTTCACTTAGGATACATGTGTTGGATTACATGAAAATAAATCACCTTAAGTGCTGAAAAGGCTTTAGTTAAGAGGAACACCCTATGTGAGTTATGTTTGCCATACATTAAAATCCATCTTAAAGGCAAAGTGTAGAGGATTAAAGGGGCAGTCCGGACTTCATCAATAAAAGCAGGATCAGAAGAAGTGTCAAAATGAGTGAGAAAACAAACCTGTATTTATGCTGCCATTAAAAATACGTATATGTTTTTGTGGCTTAAACCTGCTCATTATATTAGATGTTTATGTTAGAATGGGTCTTACTGGAGCTGATGGTTTACTCAGTTATAATGTGCTTTAAAAACATGCATATGTGTTTGTGGAGGCTCAAAAACCACTAATGAACCTTTAAGGCCTCTCCAAACTAAGTGTTGTCCCAGTTGTTTTTGTAGCACTTTTCATTATAATGAGCTACAGTTGCATATGGGCCCTATAGAAAACAGACTATGAAAATGCTGCTATGTTACTATAAACAGCTTTTCATTTACCCAGCCAATGAGACACATACATTCTATACACTTTTCTTAAACATCCTATTACACAAAATTGACTCTTGTGACCTTTAAGCCATGTTACCTCATCAAAAGCATGCCTGGAGTTGCGTTGTTTTGTTTCATTCACACATGTTTGAGTAATCCTTTAATTTTAGTCTGTCTACATCTCCAAAGCTCATAATGCTCTGTTCCACCTTGTGATGTCATCACACGGTTGTTTTGAAGTTAATAGCTTCTGTTCCCTTTAGTTCAGTAGAGATTGAAAATTCCAGGTCTGAAATTTTCCAAATGGTTCTAGCGGACGTGTATGGAGTTTACAAACACAGTAGAGCACTTCCTGTATTACCATATGACATCACAAGGTGGAACAGAGTGTTTTCTTTTGGAGACAAGAACTCAGCCTAAATATGCAGAGTCTGTGTCTTAAACATGTGTGAATTAAACAAAAACACAACTCCAGGTGCATTTGTGATCAAGAATGAATATTATATCATAGATCAGATAATAGCATAATATAGGCCATTTAAATGGTTTCTATCTCAGAAAAGAACATTTGGAATTCAACAAAGAGTCCAATCAACATAAACAATGCAGAAATGAAATAAATGAAAATGTACTTCTGAAAAAACATTGTTAAAAGTTAAATGTCCTCTTAATCTCACAGCATTACATTTGCGTGTTCCCACGGCGACATAGGTCTCGTTGTGTGGGTTAAGTTTGTTTTTGGTGCTAAATGACCATGAGTAGAACTGATGTGAGATTCTGATGGAGAAATAAACTGTTCATGTGTTCGTGTTACACTTTCCCACCTCTCCTCTTCCTCCTCCGTTTCATGTTCAAAGACATAAAAGTTGTGATGCTTCGCTGAATTTCAGTCGAGTGTCCAATACTTTTCCTTTTAGAGTCCTGGACAGAGGAGCTGTGGAGCGTGCCCAGTGCTGCCACGCCTCAGTGTTGTGTTTCTGCCTCAGAGATCAGAGCTGCAGTGTGTGAGCACTATTCAAGGCCAAGTCCTACAGCTTTGGAAGAGCATCAGGATTACACTGAGTCAAAGACATGGAGACAGACCAGCAGGATATAACCTACACCAGGCAGGATTACAGTAAAGAATTGTTGGCGGTACAAACTTTTCACGACTCACCATTTTGGCAAAACAGTTTGAAGAAAATGTTCAGTAAAATGCTACTGGACATCAATGATGTTTCTTAATTAACACGGTCCCTTTGTGCCTGGATAACACCATCCAGGCTTTACTAAGTGCTGTTTCAAACGTCTTCAATCTCCATTCCTTAGAAACTTTTTGTTTCCACTCTTCAAAGCTTGGGCCTTGACTTAAAAGGCCCATGGTGCTGTACTTCTTTCTGCCAAGGGCTGTATTTTGATTCACATTGAAATCATTCAGTCTCCAGCAGCACAGCAGCTTTCAATTCTATGTTCAGCGTTTTGGGAAAAAAAAGGTTTTAAATTTTTATGTTACACACAAAATTGAAAGTCACGCTATAGAATGCCAACATACTTGTATATAAAATAAAACTTCATGTATATAAAATAAACACATTATGTTTTAAAAAACAGTATTAAAAATTATACAGCATTAAATGTTAAAAGCCCAAATTACCAACAATTGTCCAAATGAACAATTCTCTTTAACTCAGCTAAACCAGTTAAATATTGTAGGCATTGTTTACATTGTGATTTAGATCAGTTCTGACAATAGTAATTCCATTTGTTGTTGTTGTGTCCTGGCTGATCACTGCCCCGTGGCACCACATGTTCCCAATCCACCAGACTCAGCTCCATTTCACAGCTGTGAAAGAGAGATGTGCCCATTACAGCCCAAACTCAGTGATTTACAATTTGTGTCCAGTTCAATCAGACCTGTCCCATCTCAGCCATCCCAGTGGCCTCACCTGAGCGGGCTGGGTCAGCGGGTTTACTGCAGAGGTACAGAGGCACAGGCAGGAGCAGCCAGGGGGGCAGTCAGGGGGGCAGACAGGGGGGCAGAGGGGAGAGGGGCACGGGGAATAAGAGAAGAGATGAAAGGAGAGATAAAGACTGAAGGTAAAACTAGACTGAGGAATTTACATAAAGACGAGGGGAGTAGAGCAATACTTCCAAACATAAAGCTCTCTTATATATTACAAGATCATTTGTTTCTAGGAGGTGTGTTTGTTGTTTAATCCTTATATTGCATGTATACACAGTCTTCTATAATCTATATTATTTTATCAGTTAAGATCCAGGACTACCATAGCATCCTAAAATATTTTTAAAGAAAAGAGAGGGAAGGTTTTACATCACGACACATCATGACATAACTTCAGAGAACAGATGGTGGTATGCTGACATTACTATTGGATTATAGGAATTATAGGAATTATAGAAAAACTCTCAAATCAAATATTTATAACTATGTTTTTTAAGCAATACGCAACTTTTCTGTTTATCATTTTGTAAATATGAAACATAATTATTTACCTTCATTTACTAATAATTTGGCTAAACATTGTGGCCTTACCATTTTAAAGTCTTCACGGCAGCTTGGTGATATAATCATATATTTTCTCTTTATTTATCCATGCCTAAAGTTAACACAGTCTTTCCTCTGGTCTCTGCGGACTGAACCAGAGCCGAGCTACAGGCCCCTGATTATTTACAGAAGCCATAATGATGACAGATGTGCTGGAATTCAATGGAAAGAAATTTTATGTGTCATAAATTTTAAGGTGGTACCATGTTTACGTTTCTTTCATTGGTGGGAAAATCATAGCACCATAAGAAGACATTAAACAGACCACCTTTAGAGCATGACACGCATCAAACATACTGCAGTATTGGTCTTTGTGTGTAGTTTAGTGTATATACTAGTACTTCACAGTGACATGCTTCTGACTGAGGTATTTGAAGTACTCACAGCAGGTATTATGGGATTGATAGGCTTGGCTCATGAGCGATGCCTGGAACATGTTTTCAAAGTTACGGTTTTAAATGTGACTATAATATTATTTCAGTAAATCCACTTTAGATGTTTCTTTTGGAAAATGTGCCATCTGATAAAATATCCTGGATGTTCAAAACTTGCATTACTCAAACACGATTTTCTACACTCATATTGCCGCTTATAATGATGCCTGTAAGGAATTAGTGCTAAGGTTTTGGTCTAAAATGATTTGGATGGAGTATTCTTTTCTGTAAGTTAATGTTTATTAAATTAATGTCTATCAAGCAAATTATATTTCCTTGGGGTGGTATGTTTTCTATAGGGAATGTTGTCTGTACAGTCAAGGTCAGCAATGGCCAGACGTATTTCAAGACAGGTAGATGCCTAAACAAAATGCAGTAACCAATATAGCAATATTTCAACTATACTATCAGTCGTTGTTTGCTATACTAAATTGCTATTCCACCTGTTTGTTTCTATAGATATGTCATTGCTTTTCCTGGAATGTTCCACAGTATGACATTAAACAGCTCTTACACCTGTGATGGAAATTTATATTGTGGAAAGATTTCTCTTAATCTGTCTTTGTGTAAATGAAAGTGATTTCTACCTGAGACCAGACCCCCACAGGAAAATATTGATAATGACTGATTTTATTATAATAGTGATTATCTTTATCTTTTAGAAACACATTTGGTCTTGTAACTAACACTAATTTGGTTTGGTAGTTAAAGACAGTGTTAGAAATACCCTTCAATGTAAACACTTCTGTTCCCTTTTGCCTTCTAATCTTGTCCGGAAGTGACAAATGCATGTGAATATGGATGCAATTCAGATCAAGCACATTAGGCCACACCTCAGTAGGTGTCGTCACCTTCTCAGTTTGAATTGTATGTCCTCTGGTCATCTCAGTCTATATAAACTTGGTGCTTTTTACCTTTCGGAGGCTGAGGTGGTAGGGACATACTGCTGGTGAGGATGTTGGTCTCTGTCCATATCTGCTGTAACAAGAATACATTTTTGTCTGTATTCCAAAAACTCAGAGGGCTTTGCAAATGGATTCATTATTTATCATCAAGAGATATATAATTTTTTCCACAACACACCTAACATTTATTCAATTACAGGTGGTTTTATAGTTCAGAAATACCCATAGAACATGCATTTTGACTGTGAGTGGAGTCGCCTCTTCACAGATCTGACCTGTAATTTGGTCTGGTCTCCATGAAGATAGAAAGGTTTATTACCGTACTGTGAACCATTCCAGACAAACCAAAAATATTTCCATAGAGAAAAGCTTTTGGCGGAGCCTCCACCAGAAAAGTTTCACAGTGCACCTTTAAGTTCCATTGTATTGTCACTATAGGGAAATTTCTCCTCTCCATTTGACCTGATCCTTCACTGCAGCTGCGGCACTGTCAGAATCAGTGCAGCGCCTCTGGACCAGATGCAGATCTTGAGCTAGGCATAGTTATAACAAACTTAGGTAGAGAACTTTACTTATTGTGCATGGTTTGGGTTGATGGAAAAAAACTGGAATGCTCAGAGAAAACCCACCAGACACAGAGAGAAACATGCAAACTCGATTTTATTTTAATCTTAATGGCACATATATTTCTATAAGTATGCCTTATTTGACACCAGCCTCTTGCTATTTTTGTGACTTATTTGTATTAGAATGTATTATTACCATTAATATTTTCACTCATTGTTATTATATATTATATTATATTATATTATATTATATTATATTATATTATATTATATTATGATGTGTGAGCTACTGTGTCCAAAAAAATTCCCTTGTGGATCAATAAAGTTAATGTTAATAATGTCTAAGTCGAAGTCAAAATCTAAGTAAACCTTCTTGCAGTGTTCTTGCAAGCAAGAGCTCTAACCATTAAGTCACCACTAAGTCACCGTGCAGCATGTAAAGTTAAAAGCTAAATGAAACTATAGTCTGATTGAACATGTCAGAACTGTTATTTATTTATTTATTTTTTGCATCGTTTATTTTTAGTTGGAGTATTTCTTGATTTTAGTACTTGTACATAAATCATTGTTGGCACAGGGGCCTTCAGGGGGCGCTAAAGTTGTGTTTTCTCTCTGGGGAAAGTGCAGATCTTCTTCTGGGAACAGTAAAGATGACAGCGCTTAATGGGATTAGCATGTGTTTCTGCACTGCTCAGAACATGGACTTTTTATTACATCCTTGTTCCACCAACACTGGTGTTACACATTGACAATTTTACAGTCACAATTATCAAGACAAAGGAATAAATAATGGTCTGAATCGTGAAAGGGTGTAGAAGCCCAAGTTTAGAAGATCTGCTCAGTTGTGTTTTTGTTTGTTTCATTCATTCATGTATTCATAGGGTTCGGGTTAGTAATGTGTTGTAATGTATTATTTTTGTCTTTCTCTCTCTGTGTTTGCAAAGAAAACAAAAATCTAACTAAAATAAAGATCTCTGCTGATGGCTCTGCTTCTGTGGTGGAGACTTAGTACTGAGGTTATTTGAAGCAAGTCAGCTTAACATCAGGACAAAAGAAGTGGGTAAGAGCAGATTTGATATTTGTTTTATCTGCCAAACTCAAACTGTCTTTTGTCATGTTACATTAATTCCTGAACATACTACTGCAATAAAAAATATATTGTAATAAAATGTTGTAGTTAAAATGTGATGCAGCCAAGTCACACAGGGCCACACACGTGCACCTTTATGATGACTAAATATTGACACACACAATTCACTCAGGGCTACCACACAGAGACTGGCCTGCTCCAACGCTGATGATGGATGTGCTTCTGGACGACGGAATCAACAAATAAACAGTGGGCTGCATGATGGAGAGGTCAGGAGTCACTGAAGAGAGCCAGGTCCAGCAGTACGTGTGTGTATAGTATGTGTATGTAACAGCAGCCTCATTCACATCAGCTACATGTAGAGGTCATGACCTGCGGTGTGAGGTCATGACCTTGGACATGTGGTCAAACTCAGGCACTGTCCCAGTACTCAAACTTGTGCACTTTAAATAAGCGCGGGGTGTCCCAGTTCTTTTAGAATGTTTTGATCCTCACTTTACCATGGGCTTTTGATAATAAGGAATAGACTTGATACTGATACTGATATCACAGTCATGTTAAAAAAAACACTCTTTATTTAGACAGTAGAATGTAATTTCAACATTAAATCATATTTCTGTCTTTTATGTGGCCTTAATCCCTCAGTCGTCCAGGTAGGTCGCACAGTGGTCCATGGTCTTATACTTGTTGTAATACAACTCAAACTATTCAGGAAAGGTTAATTTCTTTCTATACTTTTGACAGCTCTAAGTGTGGAGCAATGCAGACTTCAGGGAAGTATTCCTCACAATGCATTTCACAGCAAATGGTGCAGCACTTGTAATTTAGCAGCTTATGAGCAATTTAGAGTGAGTGCTACCTGGATACAATTGAAAGCAATAACTTAACTGTTAAACTGCGGACTGTTCAGGTAACAGCTAACTACACTGCAAAAAACAAAAATCTAGTCAAGTTAAGATGACTTGAATTAGGAAAGTTTTATCATGATTTGAGTAAATTTTACTTCACAAGTAAAATTATCTGACAGTGGAAAAAGGGTTTTTGGGCTTAAAATATGAAAATACATGATGCTACACCTAAATAAGAAAAGCAACAACTCTTTGCACTTACAATAAGAAACAAAATCTAATGTTGCTTAAATAAAAAAAAAAAAAAAAACACTCCATTGTTAGATAATTTTACATGTCAATCTGAATCTACTCAAATAAAGTAAAATGTTCTTAATTTAATTCATTTTAATTTTTCCAGTGTATGAACACAAGTCTTATTTGTTTGTGGCCAGTTCGGTTCTAATTACTTTTACTGCAGTACACTCTTAATCCACTTTCATAAAATACACACATCATTGAAGTGTGTGGTGCGTAATGTGGGTTTGGAACAAGTAGATGAAGCCAACAAGAAAAACAGACCTTCAAGGCACTTTGGCTGTATTAGAACCCTTTTTTTGTTTGTTTGTACGTGTACAAAAACGCTTCTCTGCTCATGCAACTGTACATTTCCATGAAAACCATGAACTCCACCATTAACCCCACACTTACCTCCAACTGTTTCAAACTAAACTGTCACAAAATTTATATAATCATAAAACCAAAAACCCTTCCAAATCCATCTAAAATCTTAAACTTTGACCACTCACCCACCCTTTGTTATTCCCTACCTCAGCAACTCCATGATCGACCTCCTCACCTTCAAAAAAATCTCAAGGCCAGTCAAATTCGAATAGCTTTCAATGTTTAAATATTTCTCTGTATGATTAATATATTAATTATCAAAATTCACATCCCGTGCTCCTGACAATTTGCTCCACAGTAGAATTAAAAGGTGGGTCAAATGAAGATGAATTTTTCTATGGGTATAAAGAAGTGACCCTTCAGACGATGAAAGAACCCACAAAACAACTGTATTACTGTTTTCATTTACAACTGTATAACCAAAATATATTTTCCAAAGCTGATCATATACATTTTATTTGTTTTGTTTTTATCAGAAACCTCATCGGAATTTCATATTGCAGCATCATGAACCGTTGTTGGCCCTATAGTTTTTCAAATACTGAAAGATCTTCTATGTGACCCCAGAGCACAGAGTAACTACTCCAAAACCATTACAGCAAGTTGTCCATTGTCTCTTTGCTGATAAGGACTCCTGGGTCATTTTCGGCGTTTGGTCCTGACTGTGGAGAGGAGATGATTTAAACGAGGTGCAGGGAGGTGAGGACAGCACAGATTACTCAACAGGGATTTTAAACAGGAACAAAACTATAATATATGTGTCTCTCTGTTCCTTTACAGTCTCCACATGTTTGAAGAAACTCACCTTATCTGTAACGTATGTGCTGTTTCTAGAAGGATTACATGCACACATTCAAGATAGCGGTATTTAAAGGAGAGGTCAAATATGAGGTTGCAATCTATTGTACAAGATATGACTGGTTATGAGTTATGAGCATGAAACACACAAAGACCTCCAGTTTATATAGCGCTGCTGTTTTTAAAGACACAGTATGTAACTTTTAAAATACACTAAAATAAAAGCATGTTGTTTACTGAAAAGCTTAGAACACTGCATGTTCTTACTTTGAGTGGGCTTGCATTTTGACAAACCTGACTCATACTTGGGCTGGAGGCGGACCTCCTCCTGCTTGTTTCCATGGAAATTTTGTTACTTTGGCTATTATTGTCCACAGTATGACATAAAACAAATCTATCTAGTGTAGTTTTAAGTTTTTATTTCCATGGAATCATGAAGGTGACTTGCCACCTCCAGAACGGTCACATACGGTACCATTAACTGATTTACCATTTTCTACAAATTAGTTCAATATTTTTTCAAAGTCAGTAATGCTAATATTTTTTCATTCAGGCTAACTAGATACATTTTTCATAAGATGAGGTGGAGAATCCATGTATCATTCGTTCATTTGTTTTTCAAAATAAAACCAAAAGAAAGAAAATGAAAAAACAACAATTTTCTTCATTATTTGTCTCCAAAACCAAAATGAAAAAAGGATAATAATTGTTTTTTTTTTTTTTGTTTTTTTTTTTTCAGTTTTCGTTTTTGTGTTTAAATGAATAATGGGAAAAAAAAAAAAAACTGATAACAACCGTTTCCAATTTCTGTAACTTAAACTGTGATGCCGGACTTTTGCACAGCACACAGACTGAACCAGGAGTGAACCAGGACTAAAACAGGTCTAAAGCAGAACTAAACCAGGACTACACCAGGAATAAATCAATACTGAACCAGGAGGTCTAAACCAGGAATGAACCAAGACTAAAACAAGACTAAACCAGGAGTGAACCAAGACTAAACCAGGACTAAACCACGACTGATCCCAGGATTAAACTAGGAAGACTAAACCAGGACTAAACCAGGACTACTCTTGAACTTGAGAGAGTGAGAGATGGGACCCTGAGCCCCTGGAACAGGGTGTCTATTTGTTATTTTTTCCATTATTCCACACAAAATTGGGCTTGGAGACAAATAATGAAGAAAATAGTTTTGTTTTTGTTTTCCTATTTTTGGTTTTATTTTGAAAAAACAATTTAATGAATGATACACAGATTGTGGAGTGTCCCAATGATTTTCTTCATGGAGACCTGGAAATGGCATAAAACTTACCGATTGCCATGGAGACAAGCAGATGTCCCCACCAAATTTGTTTTGGCAATAAAAATGCCTGTAATTTACTAAATGAATAATAAATAAGTTAATATCATACAGTGGAACATTGAAGGCAGAGCAATAACATTTTCATGAGACAAGCAGCTGACGGACCCTCCACCAGAAAGATACACACTGCACCTTTAATAACTACACCCCAACATTCACTTGTCTCTTGGCGGAGTCTCGTGGCACAAATAAATCTGCTTAGTCAGGACCTGGATGTGATAAATATTACAGTGGACGCACAGTTTGAACTCTGTGGTGTGTGGAAAGAGCCGCAGTAAATGAAGGGTCGAACAGGATCTTTTAAGGAAATTACATAAGACGCACCGGGGACAGAGGCTGGTGGCTACGGCTTTGTCCAAATGACTCACTCACGCTCCCAGTTTGTTTATTGTATTAATTTGCCCTGTTGAGAGAAACTGAAAACACTGTAGACAGATGAAATGTGGAAAGTTCTATAGCCAAACCATAACCATTTCCTTCAGACTGAAAATGGATTAGCCTATAATGTGAAGCCATTCTTTAGAGCCGAACAGTATTTGCAGATTCTCTATTTGCATCCTAACTTTATCAGGCAGATATAAGTCCCATGCTAAAACAACATTTGGAAGTGATTGGGTGAACAAAGACACAGAGGATCCCAGGTTTTGTGGCTTTAGTTTGGCTTTACTTTGGCTTTAGTTTGGCTTCAGTTCATGTGTCAAGTATGGTTTCCTTATAGCAAAAGAAAAATTGTATTCTGTCAACCGGACAAATGTTTTTTTGAATGAAGAGGTTTTGCAGCTCATCCAAGCGGCTTCTTCAGTTCTGGTCAAATTGGATGAAAACAGTCCAGTTGACAGAATAAATTTTTCTTTTGCTTTGGATCCTGTTCGGATGACTGAAAGATTGCACAGACTTCCTAATGTACGAATGTTCTCCAGTAACTCTAAAACATGTACTCTTCTCCCAGATACTTCTTACCAAGATCTTGACTCAAGATCTGGATCTGGTTCAAGCCCACCACTGTGGTCAGTGACCGTAAATGTCTATGAAGATGACTCATGTAGTGGCACTAAAAGATTAGTCAAATTCAGAGGACTATTTTCCCTACAAGGACGATACCACTGTAAGACTCATGTGTTCAAACTCCTCACCCGTCTGCAAGGAGGGACAGTGACACAGAATCCAGGCAAATCTCTTAATCTGATCATTTGTATGTATGCATAATGTCCATATTTTTGGAGTTTACAAATATTTTATTGTTCTTTATTTGTGCCTTATTTTAGGTATACTAGTAGTGAACAGATTTGATTGTTAAATTCCTGGGTCAGAAGCTGGAATTTTGAAATGTGCATTTTGTAACTTTTCTGGTGGAGGGTCCATCAAATACTTTTCTCCATGGAAATGTTACTGCTTTGTCTGAAATATTTCATGGTGTTAAAGCTTTCGGTAACACTTTATAATAACTACACCTTATTTAGCCTTAATAAAGCATGAACAAAGGCGTAATTAATAATGAACAAATACTTAATTTAGTCATTCAGGCTTAATAACTACTTAATAACTACCTTAATTAGCACTTAACTTGCACTTAATTAGCCTGTGCTGTAAATAGTTACTCATAATTATTTCATACTTAGTTACTCATGAACTAACCACTTGTGCCTGTTTGTAAATGCATATTTAAGTACAAATTTGAACATTTATTAATGATTCGTAAGCCATGAGAGAATGATTTACCAATACTGCAATGTAATGCTAATTCAGGCAACTATTATCTGTTAGTTAAGTGTTTTTGAGAGCTTTGAATTGAAGACTAATTATGCTTTATAAGGCATTTGTTAAAGCTGGCCATATTCCAGAGTAAGGATAATAGAATCTTCACATTATTTAGGCATGTGATAATGATTAACAAATGTCTGAATAATACCATTAGTTAATGATTCATTTAACCAGTAGATAATACTTTCTGTAAACTCTTCTGAAGTGACTATTTGAACTCAATTTCTTAAGGTACTAAAGTTGCCATCACTTAAGCCTGGAGCATTATAACTGACTTTTCACTTCAACAGAGATGGCAACCAATCTTCACGGAGACTAAACCAGACCAGGTTACAGGTCAGTTCAGTGGAGAGAGAACCCCTCTCACAATCAGAATGCCTGTTTAATGTCATAGTGTGGAATATTCCAGGCAATGACATATCCATAGCAACAAGCAGGTGACGGACCACTAACCAAAAAGTTGCATAGTGCACCTTTAAGAAAAAAAAAACAGTGATGCTAAAATTGTGTAGGAGCAAATTCAGTAAACATACTGAGTTCGTGCTTCTGCTGACCTTAATGCCATAAACTCAGAGAGCACTCAGAGAAAAGCATTTGGAGGTTGACATGTTTCACGGCACTTAGAGCAGAACAAACAGACTTAAATGATTTCCTCATGCTTATCTACAGGGCTTATACTGTGTCTTTAGCACAAACCCTGTCCCTATGTGGTCCCCCTGTGTATCTGGAAGTCATTAATGGTCACTAGTGGTCAGTTTTAGGGTCATGACTCGCTAAGACTCTATGAACTTGCGTGTGGGGGAAAAGTTCAGCAGCTCAGCCAGGCTCTAATCAGTTTAAATTGGCACTCAGGGCACCTCAGGGTCCACAAAGAGGACCCTTGCTGCGTTCAGTTGCCTAAAATGTCCGCAAATAATTAAAATGTACCCTACACGTGCCAAACAGAAAAATACATATGGAGAGTTTTACAACCAAATGCCAGAAACAATGCATTTAAGAAGTGATTGTGTAATTCCCCAGCAGGATCCCAGCACAATGACATATGTAAACACTTAAGGCCACTGAGAGTCACTTGTTTAGGATCATTTATTTAAACAACTATGGCCATTATACAGTAAGACCAACCCTTGCAGCATTTTCAAACGCAATTTTGAGTTGAACTTCCAGTAAATTCCCTTTGGGCGGCAGAATTAGTGACACAAATATAGTGTACAAACTTGTGTGCAGTAGCTGGAAAAACTTTACATTTGGAGGTTAGGAGATGTATTTTGTTTATTAAAGATGCACTATGCAAATTTTCTTTTGGCTGGACGGTCACATTATTGTCTCTATTTTATTGCTGTATGTTGTGCAATACCACATTTAACTTATCTATCTTCTAGGCTCAATTATCTGTGTTGTATTGCTAAAAAAAATCTTGAAAATCATGAATTCCTACACAAAATCATTCAAAGTGCTTTACAGAATAAGAAAGACTTGAAGGGCTAAAATCACAATACAAACAAAAGACTTACCCCTCCTCTGCCCCCCCCCTTTTGCATTATTATGCTTTTTTAATATGCATTGTCCTTTAATAAAGAACAACCCAAAAAAAAAACAACTTTATTGGGGAAGATTTCATGGTAGTGTGCCAGAGAAGTTTCATAATGCTTCTTTAAGTTTCAGAATGCACATTTCTCATAAGAGCCAAGGCCATTATGAAACACTCAGCACATGACTTTGTGCAGTATGTTCATATACCGGAGAGACTTACATCTGATTTTCCACTTAACACTCCAACACTTGTATCCTGCCAGATAACAAGCTCTGAGCGATTTGCAAAACTTGGCTGATGGAGTTGTGCAGGGATTTCTCTTAAGTGTTGACTTTGATCTGTTTACGACAACTGTAAAAGAGACACAGTGAGAATCTACAGAGGACATGCAGACTGACGCCCCCTGTACTGAGGAAACTGACAGTTAAAATATAGTAGCATGAAACACCTCTTAGGTTTGGCTGCATCATTAGTGCATTGCTCACACAGTGTAGTGTCAGAGTTTTTTTTTTTTTGAAGAATACTGTACTTGCAAAACTGACTCTTGTGAGCTTTAGGCCATATTATAATGCTGTTACCTCATCAAAAACATACTTGGAGTTGTGCTTTATTTCATTCACACATGTTTGAGTAACCCTACATTTTTATCCTGTCTATAATCCCAACACTCAGAATGCTCTGTTCCACATTGTGATGTCATGAGGCAGTAGTTTTCAAGTTAACCCCTTAACATCAACCATCACAAATAAGCAACAAACTGTTTGGATCAGGATATAAGCTGAGATAACGGCTGCATTCCCCCAATGCTGGTTAGTGCATAATGCAGTACCTTCCTAGGAACCTTTGGCAAGCACTTGTTTCTAGTTGACGCAAATTTGCAACATACCCACATTTCTTAACATCTACTTCAAGGCAAAAACACACACAAAGCATTTTTTTTTATATATACATATATATACATCTATATAAATTCAGGCGTTAATGGGTTAAGGGGCTCAAATCCTTAAAATTATTCTAGTGAAGTGTGTGGAGTTCAAAAACACAGTGGAGAGCTTCTGTATTACCACATGACATCACAAGGTGTTTTCTGTTTGAGAGAAGATCTCTGCCTAAATATGCAGGATTTGTGCGTTAAACATGTGTGAATGAAACAAAACACAACTCCAAGTATGTTTTTGATGACATTGATCAGAAAATATCATAATATGGACCCCTGAAATGAGATTTCTTTTGTAGCAAGATTCTGTGCAGACATTACAATCACTATCATCAGCGTGAAAACTATACAATTTAAACTATAATAGAAATACAATTACCTTTTAACAAGCTACAGCTACAAAGGTTTTCTCAGACGATTTCAGTTTCTGAAATCACTGGCAGCAGTTTGGTTGAATTCTTGAAAAATGTTTCTTGTGCAAAGCCCTGTAGAGCTCCAGTCTTCTAAAAGAAAGACATGTGCCAAAAACTGTAAAGGGGCCAACCCTGTGCCCTGTCCGCCAATACAGGACACAACATCTCACTCACTCACATCTGTATTCTTATATGGGACAGTCGCAGTGCAAAACCATATGTGCTGTTTGTAATCAGAGAACAAAGGACCTATTAAAGCAAAGCTCACAAACAACTTTCAGATCAATCAGTAGGATTCCAGTGCTCTCATCAGTGCAGTGGAATGACTCAGAACCTTCCAATAAAACTCATTTTGATGCTCATATACTCAAGTGTGGAGCTAAACGCCATGCCCTAAACTGGGATCTGTTTTAAAGATGTCACTAGTGCTTGCCATAAAGCATATTTTCTGTCCTCAACGAATCATGAAGTGTAGTTTATTCATGCGTTTTTAGCTGGAGTGTGTCCCAGCCGCAGTAGGCCTAAGGCGGGATACAGTTGAAAGCCGACAATGCAAATCACAAATACAACAGATGTTCACTCACCAAATGGAAAGTTGGTGGTTTGATTCTCACTACTTGTTGAGAAACCGATGTTGTGTTCATGTGCATGTCACGTCCTCCTTTTATTTTTCAATACATAGTGTTGAGAGGTTTACCAAATAGTGTAACCGCTAGTTGTTGAAGTTGCTTTTTGGCAGGAGATGAATTGTGGAGGAGGCTATTTGAACTCTACAATTATCAAAAAAAAAAATAAAAAAAGAAAGAAAAACTAAAAGAAAAAATCATAATAATAATGTGTATGGAACATCAATTGGGTCAAATAATATGGAGATCTGCTGATGGAGAAGGATTTGGGTGTACAGGAGGAGGACAGGACTACATCACCCATAATGCACTTCAAATCCAAACTGATCTGGGAAAATTCACTAATGCCTGGCGTACACTGTGTGATATTTTCGATTGTTTCACTCAGCCCCCGCTCAAACTGTACGACCAAATCGCAGGGTTTAAAAGTTCACTGCTCACGTTTCATGTTCTGACACGATACGAACTTCTTCAGCAGTGTGAAACCCTCACGAGAGGCGACTGGATTTCAGACAGGTTTGATATTCTTGCGACTTACGACTGTCGATCAGGAGTTGGTTGAGAGGTGTTAATCGGTTCTCGTTACCCCATGTATACTACATGAAACACAACACACGATAAAGTCAAAACTTGTCTTGATCTCAAAAACAGTCGCACGAGTGAAAAATGTGCTCAAAAAGGGCCAAAAATTGCACAGTGCACACCCGCCTTAAATGAAACAAGATGTGCCTGTGAAGAAAATTACATAATTATCAAATATCTGTTTTAGATAGGCCTTTTTGCATTCAAGAAAATAACTGCTGAAACTCAATATATTATTTTTGATATTTCAGACCTACGCAGAACAAGGCAACAATCCATGGGCAAATCTGTTTTGAGTAACACGAATCACTACCCCCTCAGCTCCTCGTCCTTCCCATGTCTCCTCCTCTCTGATTGTGAGAAGTTTAAACATTTACAATAAACCCAGTATCAGTCGCTCCAGTCGCCTCTCCTCTTCTCAAACACATTTCATATTTACCCCCACTCTCTCTCTCTCTACCTCCTACATCGAGAATTCATGAACTCCTGAACTGTCCTTCCCAATCATCTCTGTGCTAAGGGCCAGCTGCATTTGTCAAAGTGACGCAATGTCAAGACGCAGCTAAGTGGTTTTATGTTTCATCCGCACTGACAACATGAAGGGCATAATTTAAACCCACAGGACTGTAGCGGGGTCTGGAGGACGGACTTCTCCTTCATATGTCCGTGTAATCAGACAGCAGACCACAACTGTGAGGATACATGGACTCACAGCGATAGGGTTCACTAAATGACTTCACTTACAGATATATGAAGATGCATAATAGAAGCAGAGCATGTTGTTAGTGATTGACTGTGACATGCAGGAATGTATAAAGTGGTTTTGAGACAGGAATTACACTACCACAAGATTTTCATTCTAGCTAACCAGTCAAATGGACACACTTTTTCATGTTTATTTTATCTTGTGAGCTTTAAGACATGTTAAAATGTTGTTGCCTCATGTAAAACATACCCAGAGTTGTGTTTTGTTTTATTTACGCATGTTTGAATAATCCTGCATTATTAGTCTGTCTGCATCTCCAAAGCTCATCATGCTCTGTTCCACCTTGTAATGTCATGTAGTGGTAGTTTTCAATTTAACCTTTAGTTCAGCAGAGACTGAGGTAACAATATTAAAACAGGTCATTTAATAAGTGCTTGTGTTTGCATTGTACACAGTGTAAAATATTAAAAAAAATACAATAACCCTTTCCACATGCTACAGTTTTCTCACATGATTCCTTTTTCTGAAATCACTGGCAGCATTTTTGGTTGAATTCTTGTAAAAATGTTTCTTGCTGAAAGCCCTGCAGAACTCTAGTCTTCTAAAAGAAAGAAAGGTGCCAAAAACTGCAAAGGGGCCAACCATGTGCCCTGTCCCAGAGGACACATCTCACTCACTCACATCTGTATTCTCATATGGGAGAGTCACAGTGCAAAAACTAGTGTAGTCAGGACCGCACTAATCAAGACCAGTCCAAGACCACAGAGTCCTGAGACCAGGACAATACCAAGACCTCTGAGGGTCGAGACCGAGACAGGACCAAGACCACAGCCCATTGAGACAAGATCAAGACCATCTTTGTAATTTTTGACATTTATTTGCATTTTACAGTTATTTTGGCACATTATATCAATGTTTTTATAAATCTATCTCATTTTTATCACTCGTCGAGGGTCAGACCTCGAGTTCAAGACAAGACCGAGTCCAAGCACCTTCAAGACCAAGACAAGACAGAGTCCAAGCACCTTCAAGACCGAGACAAGACCCAGTCCAAGTACCTTCAAGACCTAGACAAGACAGAGTCCAAGTGCCTTCAAGACCGAGACAAGATTGAGTCCAAATGGGGTTGAGTCCGAAAGGAGACCAAGACCACAAAAAAAAAAAAAAAAGGTTTTTGAGACCAAGAAAGGTCTCGAGTGCTGCAACACTATAGGAACTACACTACCACAAGACTTTAATTCTAGCTAACCGGTCAAATGTTAGGACACACTTTTTCATTCAATGTCTTTTCTTTATTTTAATAACTATTTGCATTGTAGATTTTCACTTATGGCACCAACATGTGAAATAACCCAAAACATGTTTTACATTTTAAATTCTTCAAAATGTCTGCCTTTGCTTTGATCACTGTCTGTGTTTACATGTACGCCATAACGGATTATTATCTGAACATTTTTAAGATTTTATTTAAACGACGTAGAAACCTCAAAATCCGATGTGAGTAATCAGAGGGACCATGATCAGAAAGAAATCAGATGATTTGGCTGTTTACATGTCATTTTAATAATCTTATAACTCAAACAAATCTGATTTTGAGTGTGTATGTAACCACATCCAGTGCTTACACTCTTGGCATTCCACTAATAAACCCTGACGAGGCAAATCTGTGAAGTGAAAACCATCTCCTCATGAATCTGAATCTATTAAAAAATGCAAAATAATAAAGAACTTTGCTACATAATTCTGTACATCTTGCTTATTTTTTTATGTCTTCAATATCTAAGCATAAAGGAAAAAAACTGAATGAGAAGGTCCAAACTTTTGACTTGCAGTGTGATTAGTTTTTTTTTTACTCACGATGATTAAATAATAATAATAATACATAAGACTTAAATAGTGCTTTGCAAACAATAAACAAACACATTTCTACATGAAGAGCTTAAAGGTGCACTGTGTAACTTTTTGGTTGGCAGTTCATCACCTGCTTGTTTCTATAGATATGTCATTGCTCTGCCTCGAATGTTCCACAGTATGGCATTAAACAGCTCTACCTTACATTTATTAAATTACAGGTGCTTTTATAGCTCAAAAATATCTAGAAAAACAGGCATTCTGACTATGAGCGGCGTCGCCTCTCCACAGTTCTTACCTATGACTTGGTCTGGTTTGGTCTCCATGAAGATAGAAGGTTAATAAAAATTTTAATTGCTAAAATTAAAACATTAAATTGTTTATTATTGTGCAAAAATGTGTTTATTCTTGAAGCAAATGTAGATGCTGGGTTCCATAGCATTGTGAGCGCAGCAGTGCCTTGGCAGAGGTCCACACTTTGTGCATGCTTCAGTACAAGAGTGTAGGGTTGCCTTTTCTCATAGTTTATGCCCATCTAATCAAAGTAAACCACAACTGTGAGGCTACACAAGAAGACATGTGTTGTTTATAACTGATAGTGACAAGTAGGAATGCGTATCAAAGCAATCCTGCTAAAGGTAACCATTTTAGGTCCATTGTTACTTAAGCCAGTGTTTCCCAAACTTTTTTTCTGGGGACCCATATTTTAAAAGTCACAAACCTTTGCAACTCAAGTGAATAGACATTATTTGTTAATCACAAAATAAAAGTAGACTGGACCATTATTGAACATTATACTGAGGATATTTTATTGTTGACTGAGTGCTCATGTCTCTTTGAATAATTAGAATTACTCAAGTTTTGAACAATGAAAAACAGTAAATGAACCAGCAATAAAAGGATCCATAAGCTGCCTGTTTGGACATTAAATGTAGTCCATTTCTTTTTCTTTTCAACATTCAACTAAACCAGCAATATTGGAACAAAATAGTCTGTACAACTGTATATTGCAGACCTACATGCAGATCGTGACAAGGCGACACACACACACACTCACACACACAAAAGTAATCTCTTGTGTCCCGCCTGAGCCTTTGGGAAACAATGACTCAAGTAAGAGTAATGTTACTTCTAGTAAAAAACACTCAAGTAGAAGTACAAAGTAGAGCCCAAGAAATCAGATTTATAAACTGAAAATAACATAATATAAATATCTTAAATTTCCCTTGGGATCAATAAAGTAGCTCTCTCTCTGTAATAAAAGGACAAAACATTTGATCACAAAATCTATTGGAAAAGTGTTTTCCCCCAAATTATATACTGTATATGAGCAGTGCATGAAACACTACTGATTAAATAATTTAATATTGTCAAGATGAAAATTTTGTCACCTGTAGACTTACTCTCAGTGGGAAGAGTAACTAAAACATTTACCCAATTAGTATTACACTCCAAAATATATTCCTCAAGTAGGAGTAAAAAAGACTGTCTGAAAACCCACCTTGCTACATGTGTTTTAATGCTTTTCTCTCAATATTTAATAGTAATAGTAGTAAGAATAAGTAATTTCTTGTCGTTTTTCTAGTTTCTCTGTTCCCATGTTTGTCAGTGCTTCACAAAGACACAGTTTCAGAAAAGGATTTGGTCCAATCAGAGGAGACCAGAGCTGAGAGCACTTCAGCCTCACACAAAGACCATCAGAGCAGCTTCAATCACACCACAGAGGAGAGGGGATGGACCACACCACCGCGACCCGTACTAAACATGAGCTGATGTTTCACTCTCCTGCATTTTGAGTGGATGCAGGTTGGCTTTAAGTTCAAACGCGTGTAGTAAAAAATGATTTAAACTTACATTAACGGTCCTGTACTGCGCAAAATGGACTCTTGTAAATTTTAAGCCATGTTAGAATATTGTTACGTTATCAAAAATGTGTATTCAACATGTGCGAATGAAACAAAATACAACTCTGGGTATGTTTTTGATGAGGAAACAACAATATAAAATAGATCAGAGTATAATATGGGCCTTTTAAAGCCTGTTGCAGATAAATCCAGCAGATATAAGACAAAACAGAGAATGAAGCAAGGCAGTATAATGAATAAATACATGTTAAGTATGGACTAACCACAAGAATACATTTTTGGTTGAAAAAAGGATACAAACCAACCCCAAATCCCTAGAGACACTAGAGACCTTAGCTTCCATCTACCATAATGTTGTGGTATTGTTATTTAGGGACCACAGAAACATAAAACTAAGAAATCACTCAAGAGACAAAGAGGACGAGAACAATGTAACATCTTTATTTCATCAGTCAGGGTTTCCCAAAATGAAGAAGTGTGATTTTCAAAACACACATTAAAATAAAGAAGTTTTCTGAATCAACACAAGGACCTGGTTAAATTCATTTTGAAACAAGACAATACGAGTCTATTTACTATTGTCATAATATTTTATTTTTGAGAAATCGTTGCTCTGAAACAATCAAAACACGTAACAACCAAGTTATGTTTTGTGATTTTATGTTTGGCCTGTGGTCACAGTTGCACAATATAAGGCTTCGGGGGAAAGTACACCACCTGCATGTCTCTGTGGAGATGTTATTGTTTTGCCTGGATTGTTCCATGGCACTGAGCTTGTCTATCTCACTTATATTCAATTACAGTTTTTTTCTGTCACCTCTATGACCTGTGTATGACCTGTAACTTGTTATGGCATCACCTGCTTCCCTGGACCCTCCATTAGAAAAAAGTTACATGATGCACCTTTAAATCAAGTGACCCAACATTAATGAATATTTAGGAAAACTATGATGCTGCTATAATGTGGGTATTCAGTTGACTTTGAAATGAGCAAAAACAAACATTACATTTCTACATTCGTTGAATATCTGTTACACAGCCTGTTTATAATTTGGAGTAACTTGTTGAGATTATAGTGTAGAGTGGCCTCCCTATATTTACCCAGGACAGTCCCAGTTTTGAGCCCTGTGTCCTCTGTTCCAGTGAATTTATCAAAAACCAGTGATTTTCCCCAGGTGTCCCTATTTTTGACCGCGAACAGTAAAGAGGAGAATATATTGTTATATATATTCTCCTCATCATTCATTCTGCTGCTGCTCCTCCACTAAAACAAGTTTGATTCTCTGAGCTGTGAAACCAACAGTGGAACATGTTACCAACAGAGCTGATCACATGTACAAACTAGGCACATTCTCACACCTGGCGAAACAGTGGCTCCTTTCAAACCAAACCTGCGCCCATAATGTGGACTGAGGAGTGTTTGGAGAGAGTGTGATGTTCTGGAGTGAATCCATTGAATGATCATTTTGATGACGTTTTTAAGGTGCTGAGAGAACTGGTGTGAATGATGATACAGAATTTTTATGATGCCTTATGATGTCATTTTAAAGACACTCTCTTTGTTTGATAATTAATGAACTATAACATCAACCTGCCCATGGATAACAGGTCGAAATTAGCACTGGCGCTACAACCTGATAAAATACATCTCTCCTGTTAAGATTAATGTATATTATGCACTGTCTCATTAAATAAACTAAACTAAACTAAACATTGGTTTAGCTAAAATACCTCCTCAAGACAAGTGAGTGGTGACTGGACAATGTTACGTGCTCTTGTCACATTTTTATTTATACCAACCATCCCAACCTGGGTGTATCCCAGTATTGAATTTTGAAAATCTAGCCAGCCTAGTTTAGAGGTTGGATACAAAATACAAAAATAAGATTTTCATAATAAAAGTTACATACATGATGTGAGACTCTCTTCTTCTCAATGAACACATCAAACTGCAGCTTCTTTGTCCTGTCTCTGATCCATGGGACAAAAGTTGACAAGGGACCCTCTTCCTGGCACCAACAACAAAGCATCAAGACGAGCTGTCAACTCCAGCTCCCAGGATGCCGGGCAGCCGCACTCAAACCCCCATCCCCCTGTCCCAGGCTTGTACTCAGAGCCGATGGGAGCAAACAAGTGCCTCTCAAAGACCCATGGGTGGCTCTAACTGCACTTTCAATAGCCCCTGCCCTGTGAATGATAGATGCAGAAAGAGAAGAGCTGCTCAAAACACATCCAATGTCTTCATTAAACTCCGGCTCACGTCCCGGAGGAGCAGGAGAGGAGCGAGGGATGAGGAGGAGAAGGTCATGTAAACAGACGTGTGTGTGAAAGAGAGGAATGGGCACAGAAGGATGCCACTTGGAGCACACACAAGTTGTTATTGTAAACTGTGGTCTGTAGAAGTGTCTTTCAAAATCATGCAAACTGCTACACTCTATTGAAGTTCTCAGATGATTGTGGAAGCTTTTAGCACAGATTTTTAGCATTCTTTGTACATTTGAAATATTTTTTTATGCTTCTATAATCAAAATATTCATACACAAACTTTATTTCCATCTGTCATTTGGAAATTGCTGTGCCTAGTTCTGACACACCCAATAATACCTTAACAATTATTGTGGAAATTCACAGCACACGGTCATGGTATGGTGGACTATTGGTATATAGGCTAATAACTCAATTTTAAGTGTAAAAACTTAAAGATAATTCGATAGGCCCATTAATTATTTTTAGAGACCTAAGTGCTAGATGCGTTGTTAACCGCTCGCGCGGAGCTCCTCGCACTTCTCTTTAATCTCTCTCTCCCTCTCTCTCCAGAGTAGAGGCGTGGTGCGTGCCTCTGCCTCTCATTCCAGCACAGACTCGTGTTGGAAGCTGCAGCGGAGCGCGGAGAGACGCAGGAGCCGGAGCCGACCCGGAGCAGTGCTGGTTCAGGTCGCGCTTTTACGCACGGGAGCAGACTGTCCGGACATGTTGTGAACTTACATTTCTGACAACACGTGCTGGAATAATCACTTTAGACGCAGAGTACGATTCAAAATTAAATCAAGTTGACAGTATTGTAGCAAAATGAAGGTATTTACACAGTTATTTCCTTTGATCGCGCTTTTGTGCGTCCACGCTGTTTCATCCTCCAAGTCCAACGTGCCACGGTTGAGGCTTTCGTATAAAGGTAATTGCTGCAATCAAATTCTATTACGTTCATTGTTCTGATTTGGATGCCCATGCGCTGTTTGCAAGGATTCATTTGATTTTGATTACAGCAGTCTGCTTGTTTAGACAGAAAGAGACAAAAAGGCTCAAATAAAATTAAATTAAGTTAAAATTGCTTTGAACTTGGCAGCTTATGATATGTGCGTGTGTTAAGACTCACTTTTGTTTTCCTACTGTTTACATTACATTGCTTGTTTTGTATTGACCGAATGGGCTACTTATTTTAAAAAGTAAAAACATGTGCAGAGCGAGTTACCACATAGATAAGTTGGTGTAGCCTACGCATTATGAGGAAAAGACACGTTCCGGCGTCTCATCCCATCACTACAGACACTAATACAGTGTGAACCTGAGCGCATGTGGCTACTGTTGATTCCAGTGTTTTGTTGTGTGTTAGATGAGGTATTTTTGAACGTTTCCAAGAGAAAGCAGTGCACTATAAACCAGATAGATGCACGGCTGGAGGAGCTTTTGGTCCTGGTTAATTTCTGTGTGGTTGGACGCACCACTGTGAGTTGAAAGTTTATGAGAGGCACAGTAACTGCACGGAACACCTTCAGCTACTATAAAGGCTTAATAAGGATTTCTCATCATCATCACAGTTAACACGTAGCCCGCCTGTGAGCTCTTGACAAGGTTACAGAAGGTTTATGGCCACAACTTGATTTATTATGTATCAGTTTATATTTGAAGCTATAATGAAGTATTTTAGATTTTACTTTGTCCCTTGTGACTCCAGTATCTAAATATGAGAATTATATCAAGTGCATATCAAAGAGCAGAGGTGGAGCGTAATGAAGTTAGTAAAAATACTGTACTTTAGAATACATGATTGGGTTTTTTGGATACTTTTTACTTCTCACTACATCCAAGAGCAGCTATCTGTACTTTTTACTCACATACATTTTCAAAGTATTGTTTTTCTTATTGTTTGAGGCCCAGTGACAAGCCTGAGGGGTTTATTTTTACACATTTGTAGTCTGAGCAAACAAAAATATAGGCTACAAGGAAAACAGTTAGGATTCAAATCACTAACAAAATCATTAGATTGGAAGGTTTATTAGATCTCAAAATCTGTGCACAATACTTTTACTTTTTACTCTTAAAGTACAATTTTAAACAAGTACTTTAATATTTTTACTTAAGCTGACTTTTTCATATGATACATTTTCTTTTACATGAGTATTTCTTTGGTCGTGTATCTGTACTTCATATGTACTTCATCCACAGCTCTCAATGACCCAAACATTCCATTTTCTTATTTTTTATGTTTTCCCTCTTCTAATTTAGTTTTACAAAATCTACAAGTGAGTTATGAAACCAAACTAGCAGTACTTCTCTTGACCACAGACTGTCTCCTCTTGCCTGTGCCCTGTTGTCCAGTGAAACATCCTTTACATGTGTTATTGTGTTAAAGGTGCATTGTGTAACTTTTCTGGTGGAGGATCTGTCAACTGCTTTTTTCCATGGAGATGTCATTGCTTAGTCTGGAATGTTTCACAGTATGGAATTAAACCTTTCTATCTTCATGAACCAAAGCAGACCAATTTACAGGTCAGATCTGTGGAATAATGACCCCACTCACAGTCATTATATGTTTTTCTCAGCTATAAAACCACTTGTAACTGAATAAATGACCAGGGAAAGTAATGACAGGGAGCAGAGTGTTTGTCCACTGATCAGAAGGTTGGTGGTTTAAATCCCACTTTTGACATAAACATCAGTGGTTGAGCGGCCCGGTCCACTGACCCACAGGTTGGTGTTGTGATTCCAACTTCCAAAGATGAATGGAGGGCTCCCATGGTCATGGAAATCCTGGGAAGGTCATGGAAATTGTGAATGTAATTTTCCAGGCCTGGAAAGTCATGGAATTTTGTAAGTTCAATGAAAGTTTTGGAAAAGTCATGGAATTTTATTATCTTTTTCACGCAACTCCAGCAATCTGTTAAGTTCTCATTAGGTTATTATGATTATTTCTGAACATATGCTCCTTTTTTTTTTTTTAAAGAGATGACAATAAATGCACTGACAATATTCTGAATGTTAAAAAAACTATAATACCAAACCATAAGGTGAGTGGATAGGGTTAACATTTTATATTTAGCCCTAAAAGCACAATTCTACACATGTAGGTGCCGTAAAGTCATGGAAAATTTACTTTAGGCCATGAAAAAGTCATGGAAAGTTTTAAAGTTTTGTCAGTGAAAAAGAGTGGGAACCCTGTGAATGCTGTTGTTTTGTCCTTGGGCAAGACACTTCACCCACCTCACCCCTAGTGTCTGCAATGTGTGAATGTGTGTGTGAATGGGTGAGTGGTTCCTTGTGGTAAAAGCACTTTGAGAGCCTTGAAGGTGGAAAAGCACCATTTACAATAGACATAGAATGACAAAGGTGACAGACCCACAGCCGAAAAGTTACATACTGCACCTTTAAAGAGCACAGAGAGTCAGATCTGCGCTTGTATTTACCATCACACATACATATCAACAGGATTTCCTTTGGTTCAGTTCAGGTTTTCATGATAAAAATCCAGTGCAGTGTGAGGTTTTCCTGTCAGACTGACCGGACACAGTGCTAAGAGGGACAGATCAGAGCTGATAATGAAAATAAAGACAGGCTTTAAATCACAGACTCCAGTTCAGATACTATCAGGGAGAGTTCAATATGGAGTAATCCTACGCCATTCCTACCTCCTACGTAGCCTAGACTATAATATGTGTGGTTAGTATGGAATTTTCATAGTTTTTCCTTTCTTTTCTTTGCAAATATTTAATATAGCTTTTATTTTGATCAGTTCCCCTGGACCAGCTTTTTCAGAATGAGTGTAGAGAGTGAGAGACATAGCCAGATTTTACACCAAATGCCCTTCCACGATAATTATTATATTATTTATTGCAAGAAGTGCAAATACTCAGATCATGACATAAGTTATAGTAGTGAACATGTTTCTTTGATGTCTTTATATGCTGTGAGAAAAAGAGCCCACCCATCACTAACCAGGTGGAGGTCCATGTTTTTCATGAGTAAGAAAAAATATATTACATGTCCCGTATATTTTAACTATTTAGTACATAATTTTGAATTCTATAGCTACATAGTAAATCCTGAGATCATAAAAGCCCAGATTCCCCTGCTCACTCGTGCTCCTGCATCTTGAACCAGAAGTGCTCATTAGATACAGATTGCTGTAAATTTGCTGAACATATGCGCTCTCTCTGGAGGTTTGACCTGTTAATTTTCCCTGACCTTTCCTCCTCACCTCGATCTGCACAGGCTCAGCTCCACATCTGTTATTCTCCGTGTAGAAGAGCGCATTCTGATCAGCGTCTTTTTGTATCCAACCTCTCAAGTCTGCATCTAATACTAAAAATGGTCATAGATTTTTAAGATGTTTAAGATACTTTATATATATATATATATATATATATATATATATATATATATATATATATATATATATATATATATATATATATATATATATATATATATATATATATACCTTTTAAACAATCTTTTACTGAGTATTAGAAGCCTACATAAGAGCTCAAAGTTGAGCTATAAAACCATTTGTAACTGAATAAATGTAAAGTAAAGCTGTTTTCCCCTTGAAAGGCTGACGGTTACAGCTTTCCGAGCATATTTCCGGCGTTATCCTATGTCACACGCACGTTGTGTGATGATGTTGGGAAAACGAAACCGGTCAAACACATGCCCTCCATCCATTTTGTTTGGGCCAAACTTTGCCAAAGAGTGTAGTGAGTCAAAATGGTTGACTGTTCTGAGCGTCTGTGTTCGTAACAATTTTTAAAAACTGCTCTAAGTGCAGTTATTTCTCAAATAAATGGCAAATTATGCATCTTGGGATACGTAATTGCACATCCCTTGCTATTTTTATTTGAAAGGTTTATTTCAGTCCAAAAGCACAAAACGTAATAAACACCATGGAAATGCAGGAAGTGAGGTGGCTCTGTGCCCTGGACTTGACATGAGCTGTTTCCATGACTGGCACCAGGAAACTCATGGGGCCATTGCACTTTTTTTGTTTTTGTTTTGAGGGCAATAAGGATATTTTTAGTTTACTTACACACTTGATTTTGCACTTTTGTAGCTAAGGCACTAAATTAAGCATTTTCATACATACTGCGTGTTTTGCATGAAAGCCGTGTACATTTTATTTTCCTTTTTTTTTTTTTTTTTTGCCTATAGCTTTGATTATTAAAAAAGGATATATGACACTTCATTAGGTGGTAAAAAGGTGAGTTTTAATAGAAAAATTAAGAAAAAAAAATCTAGGCGAGTAAAACTGTACTATAATTGCCCTTAGGTCTGGAAGGGTTAATATAATACTGTGGAACATTCAAAGCAGAGCAGTGAAGGATCCACAACAAAAAAGTTACGCAGTACAGCTTTAACGCGCTCAGAGACTCAGATCTGAGCTTGTATTTTAGTGAGTATTAGAAGACTGCATGACATCACACGGTGGAACAGAGCATTTTGAGCTTTGGAGATGTAGACAGACTAATAATAAAGGATTACACAATCTGCTCTCTTCTGCATATTTTTGGTCGGCATCTTTTTGCACCCAAACTATCCATCTAGGACTAACAATTGCCATAATTTTCCAGCTGACTTAATTTTAAGATGTTTAAGGTGCATTTTTACAACCTCTTAGTGAATATTAGAATCCTTTCTCTCAGCACGCAAACTGAGACATGCCCATCGCGAGCACAGATACAAGTATTCTGTCATAACTTGTTGTAAATTTTAATAAGACATATTTGAAAGCTAAGCTCAGTTAGATAATTACTGTTCTTGTTGCTCTGTGCCTAGATGAAGCTGCACTGCCTATGTGATCGTCATTAGAAAACCAGCCACTTCCTCACATCCTGTTTAGTTAACCTTAAATCCGAGCTGTTTGAACCATAATTTCCTCCTTGTATATTTTCTCATGTGTGTCCCTCACATTTGACCACAGTGTGAAATACTAAATACCACACACACCTTTGTTTGATCAACTATTCAAATCCTTATCTTGCAGCACAAATACAGAGCTGGTGTGGATATAGGTCACTGTAGGATTGCTCAATACAGAAATGCCAACAATCAGAATGAATGTAAGGAATTGTTGTTCTTGTGAGTAACAGCTGAAATTGTGGTGTGTGTCAATTTCCTTATAACTTGAAGGTCGGGGGTTCAAATCCTGCGTTCCCCAGTCATGTCCTTGGGCAAGATACATCATATATTATTATTCAAAGCTTGGGAAGGAGTCATATAAGATTGTGATCACCAACCAATAGTTCAGTGGATTTGACCTTAAAGGAACACTGTGTAATTTTACTTCACATGCTTGTCTTGTGGTAATGTTGTTTTTCCTGCTTTTCCACTGTTTTCTATTAAACATATCACTTTAGTGTTATTTTACTACAGATGCTTTTATTAGTATGTTTAATGCCACACTGTGTAACATTCTATGTAAAGCAATAACAGGAAGGTGTACTCTTGGAAAAGTTACATAGTGCAACTTTAAATGTTTCACAGCAGGTATTAAGATTGCAATAGATTTGTGATTTATGTTTAAAGGGCCTATATTACTCTTCTAATCTATGTTATAATGTTGTTTCATACTCAACAAACCAAGCCAAACATACACAGAGTTATGTTTGGCTTCATTCACCCATGTTTAACAGATGTTAACCTGCATATTTAAGTTGAGTTATTCTCTCACTTGTGATATCACGTGCACCACTGTGGTTTGAAACTCCAAACTATGAAAAACAACAGGTTCAGCCATTTTTTCCTATAAGAAAATGGGGTATTTTGATCTTTGCAGCAGATATTCTATTATCTAAATATTTTTTTTCCCAAAGAGTGGGTCATGACTCTCAGGTGGGATGCAAGAGATTTTTTTTTGGGTCGCCTTGTCACGATCTGCATGTAGGTCAATTGGATAATGAAAAGAAAAAGAAATGGGCTACATTTAATGTCCAAATAGGCTAACTGTTCAAAGAGCCATGATCAATAACAATAAAATATCCTCATTATTGTTCAATAATGGTCAAATCCACCTTTATTTTGTGATTTATCTATTGAATTGGGTCTTGAAGGTTTGTGACTTTTAAAATATAGGGCCCCAGAGAAAAGTTTGGGAAACACTAAATTGCATAAATAATTGCAGCCTTTGCGATTTGATTACTTTGGTTTTGATTTGACTGTGATTTCATCCAGCCCTACCCATAATGATCTCCGTCCTTCACACATCACAATCTTAAACCACTAAGTCCTATCTCCTCTTGTCTCGCCCTTCTCCACTCACCTCTAGTCTTTCCCCTTTTCCCTGAACTCATCTGGGTTCCCATAATAACTTGGCGATGCCCGGGAGGTGTTTGCAATCCCGGGAGGATGTAGAGGTAATTCAGCCACAGGAAAAGCTGTCATTATCTCATTTCAATCAATTAGTTTCAACAGGAACTCAGCCATTTTGAAACCGCCAAACCGCTAACATGCATGCACAGTGCTCACCACTGCACTTAAAGTCATCGGATTTGGTGATTTATGGAGGTTTTGAGTTTCGGGTACAATTTGTTTAATGCTGTGTTTATCTAGTTAAGGAAATTTAAAAGCTATTACAATCTTTTGCTTGTGTTTCTTGTTAGCGGTTTTGTTTGTTCAGTATTCCGGAGGGTATTTAGTTTGCTTTTAAATATTACTCAATTGTTAAGCTTCAGTTACTCAAATAGATGAAATGCCTTACTAAGTATAAAACCAGTTGCCGTTAGAAAACATGCAACATGTAGTAGCTGGAACAAAAGAGTTACAAGTCTACTGTATAGTACTAGCAGCATTTAAGGTCCTATATTACACAAAATTGACATTTGTGAGATAAGTCGTGAAGTCATGTTAGAACATTGTGACCTCCTCAAAAAGAGACCTGGAGTTGTGTTTTGTTTCATTCACACATATTTGAGTAATTCTGCATTATTGGTCTGTCTACATCTCCAAAGCTCAAAATGCTCTGTTCCAATTTGTGATGTCATGAAGTGGTAGTTTTCAAGTTAACAGCTCCTTTTACCTTTAGTTCAGTAGAGACTGACTCTTCCAGTGTTAAGCCCAAGTGTTAAAGACAAGTGTTAAGTACACTGTATGATTTTTGGCCCCTTTTGAGCCGATTTTTCACTCGTGCGACTGTTTTTGGCATTTTGCAGAGTTTTGGCTTAATTGTGTGTCGTGCTTTGTGTAGTAAATGAGGGGTAACCAGAACTTATTAATACCTCACGACCAGCTCCCGATCTGCAATCATAGGTCGCAAGAATATCAAACCTGTCTGAAAGCCAGTTCACTTTTAAACCCTGTGATTTGGTCATACAATTTGAGCAGGGGCTGAGTGAAACAATAAAAAAATATTGCACAGTGTACGCCAGGCATTAGTGAATCTTCCCAGATCAGTTTGGATTTGCAGTGCATTGTGGGTGATGTAGTCCGGTTCCCTTGGTCCTCCGTCAGCTCCAGGTGTTCTGCATTAAGTCCTCATTAGGCCCATAGCAACAGTCTCCAGGCTTCAGAGCTCAGGAAAGTCTCAGGAAAGTAATGAGGATGTGCACAGGGACAGTGTGGCTCAGCTGTCAGGTGCACGGGCCGTTTAGTACAAAACCTCATTCAACTGTATTCAAATCCTCCATAGGAAATTAAAAAAGAAAACTGAAGTGATTCTGAAGCCTTTGTAAACAATTACTATTACTCTACTGCTGATGTTCAGTTTTTCAGAAGATATGTCTTAAACAGATTTGTAGTTCCTTAAAGGTAGAATATGTGTACATTTATATTTCAAATTTTGTAAACATGACCTCTGTGCCCCAAGATATAAGGTAAACATGTTTAGTTGGGTTATTGAGTTATTCTTAGTTACAAAAATGGGTTGCCAGTTTCTTTGACTAAAACAAGTTGGAGATGAACTGGACTCTGAATCCTCAACCCCCAGCATGAGCAGCCTATCATGAATCAGTGCTAGAGCAGCCTCTGCACCTCAGTTAGTTTTTTCAGGCCGATAGAGAACCATGTCGGTTCCAGGTCCCTCACCTAATCCCAAACCAACTGTTAATGCGTAAGGGAACCGAAAAGTTGGTTCTCAACGGGAAATCAGTAAAACTTGTTTTTTCCATGTGAACCGTGACGACACAGTAGACGTCAGCAGGTTCATCCAGGTCATACGTGGTAAAATAAACAAACAAAGAAAACATGTGGAATATGGTGGAGAAAACAAGTGACAAGAAGATTGTGAGACCAAATATTTGCTATATCCGTGTTCGCATGGTAAGGTTACATCTTTGGATTGGGCGTCGCTGCCGCCTTCTCCACAGTAGATGTTGTAGCAGAGCTTGAAGCAGATAAATAATGATTTGTATGAGGACAAATGCTTGTTTGTGTCCATGATTGCTATTTTCCTTGCTGCAACATCCACTTTCGTAATGGCTTGTTTTTAATTTGGTGACAAATCCACTCCCTCTGTCGATGATGCATACCATAAATGGTATGAACGTGGGTCGTTCACTGGTAAACACTTTGGTTCCCGGCACCGGCACTGTTCTGGCCGGCCTGAAAAAAGCTAGTGAGGGAATTTTGGAGGTTCTGAGCTTTCACTTGAGACATCTGTCATCAACATGCAGGTTTAGGCACTGACAAGGTTCAGTAATGATTGTAGATCTTTTTTTTTTTTTTTTACTAGCAATATTTTTATCAATACAGTACCACAAACACTTTGTTGTTTTTAAGTATTCATTCATTATTTCCCACATCTTGTTCTCAAAGGTAAAAACTTTTCAGGACTTCAGTTTCAGAGCAGCATAGTCCAGTACATCGACATCCTTGTGCATTTTGTCTTGCATTTGCCCAGAGGGTTCAAGTTAGTGTTTCTTTTTCCTTTCTTTCTGAAGTCGTCTTATGTGTTCCTCCTCCTCTACTCTCTCTCTTCCTCCTCTCTTCTCTCTCTCCTCCTCTCCTCACTCTCTTCTCACCCTTTCCTCTGCTTTCCTTTGTGCATTGGCTGCAGGGGTGCACTCTGGCTCGCAAAGACTCCTGGGGCGTAGTTTTGATCCGATTTTATTAGTCAAAAGTCATGTTTTGTTTTCATTTCCATGTGGTGAATTAATTAGTTTTATGTCTGAGTGTTCTGAGTGCTGCTACAGTTCAGCGGGTGCTCACAGTGCTGAGGCGGGGCATTGTAATCTGTCAAAGGGACACCCGAAATCTGGAGAAGTAAGGGGTGGGTGTAGCACTTTAATCTTTTGGCTGCTTTTCAATGACATATCATCAGTTTTCAAGTGTGGTGGTTGTAGTTACTGAAAATTGGATAAGAAGGAGTTGTGATAGTAATAAGCTGTTTTGATAAATACTTTTTTCATGTGTTTAAAAGGCCAACTCTGTAACTTTTCTAGTGGAGGCCTCATCACCTGCTTGTCTCCATGGAGATGTTATTGCTTTGCCTGGAATGTTCCAAATATGGCATTAAACTTATCTATCTCCATGAAAACAAGCAGGTGACGTTACCAGGCCTATAGTAACAGGTTAGATTTGTGAACAGGAGACCATGCTCACGGTAAGAATGCATATTTTACGAGATTTTGTTTTGTGTGTGTGTGTCTGTTTTGTTTTATTTTGTTTTGTTTGTTTTGTTTTGTTTTTTGCAAATGACTGTATATGTCATAAATGCAAAATGGTTTAATGAGAGAAGTTTATGCTATATTGTATTTTTAGACTGTAAGTGGCACTTTTTTTCATGGTTTGGGTGGTCCTGCGATTTATACTCCGATGCAACTTTTATATTAAAAATTTCACACTGACAGCCGCAAGAAGCTCTAGGCTTGTGTGCCAGTATCTGCTACTTCTATTACTCCTGTACCACTGTCACTTCGTGTTCTACTGCGCATGTCTCCAGCAGAAAGAGCCTCTGTCCTGTCTGTATCATGTCAGTCGATCGCACCATTACTTCTGTACCACTGAAAATGTAAAATTTAAACAAACTGATAAAAACAACTGAACAACTGAGAAGACTGAACACAAATGCCCCCAAAAAGAAAATCATATTTTGCAGATAGCTGCAAGTAGCGAAATATGCAGCTGAAAACAGTAATCGAGCAGTAGAAAGAAAGTCTGGAGTGAAACTTGTGACAATCGGGAGGGTGCACCATGCAACTTTCCTAGAAGTCCTTGGATGGATCGACAAAGCCTGGACTTCAGTGTCAATTGAAACCATCCTGTCGGGATTCAGAAAGGCTGAAATAATTCTAACTGAAACTGATGCTGAGTCTGACGACAGCTATGCAGAAGAGAAAGCGGCACTCTGTTTACCTCTGTAAGTCATGGAGTTGCTCAGAAGTGACACTGAGGATGAAGAATTCAGTGGATTTAGTAATTTGGAATGAGATGGAGAGTTTGGTAAACTTGTTCTGTTCTGTTGTTTATGCTATAGTTATCTGAAGAACTGTTCATATGTCCGGTGCGACTTATATATATTTTTTTGGCTGATGCAACTTACAGTCTGAAAAATACGGTACTGTGGAAGATTCCAGTCAATAAAGACATGGAGACATCCACTGAGAGAACCAGCTGGCCAACCGTGCATCAGAAGAATTACACAATGCAGCTTTAAAGGGCCCATCTTACACTATTTTCTGATCTATGTTTCCACTTCACAAACATACCTGGAGTTTTGTTTCATTCACACATGGTAGTACAGGAAGTGCTCCACTGTGTTTTTAAACTCCATGCACCTTTATTAGAAGCATTTGGACTATTTTACCCCTGCAATTGGCAATCTCTACAAAACAAAAGATAAAAGGTAGCTGTTAACTTGAAAACTACTGATTCATGACATCACAAGGTGGAACAGAGTATTTTGAGCGTGGGAAATGTATCCATGTCCCCTATAGAGCAGAGGAGATAATGCAGGGTTACTCAAACATGCGTGAATCTCAAACTCCGTCTCACAAGAGTCAATTTTACAAAATATAGGAAGTTTAATGAGTGAAGTTTGTGCCATACGCTGGAACATTTCAGGCAAAGTAACAACGCCTTCATGGAGACAAGCACCTGGCCAACCCTCCATCTGAAAAATGTCACAATGCAGCTTTAATTTTAGAATGTAACTCATGCCAACCACTGATTAATTTTAGGCTTTTTCTCACAATCAGTGCAACCATTATTTCTTCCATCAAAACTTTAAGCACTCCCAGACTTTTGGCCTGATTGAAATACCAGCATTTTGGAAATACACTGTACGGTAAAGAGGAAACCAAAAGGAGAAAAGTAAGGGTTTAAATGGAGGCCAGTTGGCATGTCCCGGGCTCTTGTTCACTGTGAGCTACAAGCAGGAGTATTGAAAAGACATCTGACAGATTTTACTGTTTTAGTAATGGTTGACATGTGTTTCAATTTCCCCGTTGGTAGAGGTTACATTGTCCGTGAACATGCAGCCCCAATGCCCAGCGATTTACTGTTTATGAGACACGTCCAAGAGTTTACTACAAGAAATAAATGTTCAAACGCTGCATAAAGCACAATCAGAGGTATTGTTGAGTTACCGGGGAGGGTTAATGGCTTTTTGAGAAGAATAAATGAGGGGAATTGAAGTTTTATTGGCTTTATAATCTTGACTCTAATTTATGATGAATAAATGCAGTGTTGTATATCCGTCAAGAGAATTTAAGGAAATGTCATAATTATAGCACAGGTGGAGGGACTGTGTGAGCCAGATTTGAATGTTATTGTGTGAACGGGATGACAGTGTTTTCCAGGGACTAATAGAAAGCACCAACAGGATTTTATTTTTTGAACCACAGTGCAGACATGCTGAAAATCGAAATATTATGGATAGTAGTAATGTGACGTATGGATACATAGTATAAAGAAATGGAGTCACTCATAGCTTTCCATTCCAGTCAAGTGAAGCCCACAGAGGCACTTACTTGTCTCCTTGGAGATGTTATTTTTTTTTACCAGGAATGTTCCACTGTGTGGCATGAAGCTTTTCCAATAATTATGTATTTACAGGTGATAGGTGATGCAGCTCCCTTTATGTTATTAGGTTCTTTTTTTCAGACCAAGAGTTTCTTTCCATACCTGACAGTTTGGACTGCTCACTAGCGGTCTTCCTCAGCGTCACGTGATGCTACTGTGACGTGTTTGGCCAGCTGATTTAAACAGGTTTTAGCACTGTCTTCCTACCAGTGGAGGCAGCCTGACAGCGAAATCTACAGTCTGACTTCCTCAGGACAGTATCCCAGGTGTGTGAGAGTAAAAAAGCCCCATCGTCCCATTTTAAAGTCCCGTGGGCACGTTTCCGTATTTCGATTGCCTCTTTAATCCAGGAACAGTATTTGTTTTCCTCTGTCCCAATGATGTTTGCTGGATTAAAGAGGCAATCAAAATACGGAAATGTGCCCATGGGACAAAACCTGTATCAATCAGGTGACCAGACACGTCACATTAACATCACTTGACCACTCTGCAGAAGACCACTAGTGAGCAGTCCAAACTGTCAGGTATGAAAACAAAATCTTGTCTGAAAAAAGAATCTAATAACTCAAATTATCGGAAGACCAAATGAACCTCAGGCATTATCTGCTTGTTTCCATTGAAATATGTATGTGTAATGCCATACTGTGGAACTTTATAGGCAAAGCAGTAACAGGTGGCACATCCTCCACCAAAAAGTTGCATAGTGCCTCTTTAATATTTCACAAAAGTTCCATAAAATATATATATATATAAACAAAAAAAAAGAAGTTTGCTGTGTGTAACTTCAAAATTATTTTCAGTGAACAGATGATTGATGAACTGAATTCAAGAGCTCCTGCAAAATATGCCGTTATCAGTCGCAGACATCTGTGTGGATCAAACGACTGGTCCAGTGTCAACACAATTATGTCTTTATGTGGGCACCAGATAAGAGGAGACAGGGGCTTAGACAGGAGAGCAGGGAGAGGTGTGAGAGATGGACATGTTTGAGATAAACCTGAGAGCAGATCACAGCAGAGGCACACGGTCCTGTGCTGATAACTGCAACTGTGTCCTGGAGCCTTGATAAGAGACATGAAAAAGTGTACGTGCAAACACACACATCACATGCTCTGCCAGCTACACATAAACACTGAGATGGGACTGACCAAGACCTTCTGATGGACTGAAACGTGATGGTCTGAAACTATATTTACCAATCAAGTCTTTATGGAGCCTAGATTACAGGTGAAATGGTCATGGGCAGTTTAAAGGGTGAATATTACTCTGTTTTCTGATCTATGTTATAATATTTCCTCATCAAAAACACACCCAGATTCTGTTTTGTTTCATTCACACATGTTTAACACAAACTGCTGAAGTGAAATAAATCTAGACAAATTACATAGTGGTGCTTTAAAATGCATGACAATGACACTAGCTGATTGAAATGTGTTTTGTTTTTCTGACTTTCACAAAGTTTTTTCAATGTTATTTGCGGTTTGTAGACTCAATAACCCACATTCAAAGTGGCTTTATTTACTGAAAAAACACAGGCCTGGCCTCAGCATGTGATCCAGGCCGAAAGACCCATGTGAATTTAAACATGCGAAGCTTAAGCGATGAATGCAAGAGACATGAATGGAGGGATGAATGAGGGGGGAGTGAATGAATATCTGTGAACAGCAAACTAATGGTACGGCTATGAAAGACTGGAGCAGAAATACCACGCAGGTCATGGCTCTACCGCGAGTCCAGATAAAGGGATGAGGAGGGGTGGAGAGAAAGGAAGAGACGGAATTTGAAAAGTTTCGGGAGAGATGAGGGAGTGAGTGAATGAACGACTGACAGACGGAAGGATGAAATAGGACAGAGGTGAAGCTAACACTAGAGCCTTTGAGGAGAGGTTTGAAGCGGTCGCATAGAGACAATGCTGCTTTGAACCTGTGTCATGTGGAGTTTAGGAAGTCCACTATAGGACGTAGGAGCAAAGGGGAAGTACACGGACCATGACTCGATAATAGTTGAAACGTTTGTGCACTGGGCTTTGTTTAGTATGTTAATGTGAAAGTATCAACGTAAACATGCTTGGTATTCATAGGTTTCAGCTTCATGTTTTATAGATGATATATTGAGTAATTTTGTTCATTCAAAAGTTGTTTTTGAGTTTTTGTTTGATACTGAAAAATTTGCTGCATCAGTGATCAACTTCCAAATATCGATTCAGCTGATATAATATTTGGATATATAACTTGATGTCATGAGACTATTTACTGGTCGTAGTTGGCCCAGAAATTCTCAGAATGTTTGAACTTTTATTTATACAAGCTGATTAGCAGTTACTCGAGGAATCAATAACAGTTATATTACAGATTTTGATCAGTTTTGTCTTATTTTATTTTTGTTATAAGGAAATAAATGCTGGGTAACACTTTAGATTAGGGATAATGCATATTAAGTGCTAAATTACACCTTTGTTAGTATTTCTGAAGTACTTTCAATGCATTTTTTTCTAAGGCTGTATTTTGCGAGTACTAACACATTAACTATTTTCTTCCCATTAAAGTGGTGGAGATTACAATAGATGTTTTTGTGCATTCACTGTAATCTTAATCAGGATGAATAAGTGTTTGATTAATACCAACTAACAGCTAAGTAACAGCTAATTAGCAAACCAATTACCACCGATTAATATGTGGTCCCTAAACTAAAGTGTTACCAAATGCTGTTTTCAGCCTCTGCACCGGTGTCGGTTGATATCGAGTATCAGCAGATACTTAAACCTATCGTATCAGAATCAGGATCAGAACTGAAAAAGCTGCATCAGTGCCTTCCTATTCAAAAGATATAATATTTTGTTTTTTAATTTAAATGTGTTACGGCAAATGTGATATGTTTTCCTCATTTAGAAACCGATGCACAAGAAAAGGAACAAGAAAAGGAATTTATACTATTTTACATAACACATATTTCATTTTAATTTCTTCTATAATGCTGTTACTATGCTCATGAAGTAAATGAAGCTAAAAACTATACAATTTTAAAAAAGGGGAATTTAAGAGGATTTCAAGGGAAAAGGAACATTCTTATCCGTCAGCTGGATAAAAGTTTAGGAGTGAAGACGTTCTGTATAATTCCTGTCATCCAGTTACTTTTGTCCTGTTGACTGATTTGAAATTCTCTTTTGCTATTTATCACACCCGGACAACTGGGGGACGTCTATTTTAAGGGTCAGTATAGATTATGTGGATATTTGTAGTCTGTCTTTGGAGTCTGATCCTTCTAAGCCTGAACAAAAACATTTAAATCAACTTTAATGGAGCTTTTAATTGTTCAAATGACATAATTGAGTGCAGTATTTATTTAGTCATTATTTTATTTTACGTGTAATGTCTTTCTTCTTTGAATAATCTATAGCATATATCTAGAATGTCTAGAATGTAGCAGAAGCCAGATATAGTGTTTGATTTGGACGACTAAAGCAATTTAGACCTGTGCCAAAAATAACCCTGTATCTGACAATTCACATCACAGCAATGGATCCTCAGTTACATGAAAATGAAGAGGAACTATTTGTTTAAACTTTAGACAGTTGAACACACCCTAAGAACAACACAGCTTTGCCCATGGGGATCTGACCCATCCTGTAGTCTATTATTATTGTAGGCTTTATTAATACTATTTCAGATCTAATGTAATATAATGAGAAAAATTTGTTTTTGGTGGAGATGAGCCACGAAATCACCGCAAATTCAGAGTCGGGAATATGCGCAATACTCTAACCACCACATGACAGTAATGGCGAGTGATTATGCAAAAAAATTACACAGATTTTAGTTAAAACAAAAGCAGCACACTGACACTAAAATGTTTCTGTAAGCCCGTTAGTTTTCTTGTCTTACACCAACCTCATTAAGAAACAGACTACATTTTTGGAAATATAACTGTTTTATCAATCAAAGTACATTGTACACTTACATGGCCAGCTTACAAACTACTGACCACAAAGCCTGTCATAAAGGGGGTCATAAAGGGGGATTTTCTGGACTGGCATTAACATTATGGCCAAATGTGAAGCAATAAAACTGTAATGTAACCAAGGATCTGCCATAGACGCCAACCAGAGTTTCTCTAAACCAAACTGCACAAATTCTTCCAGGACTTTGAATCTGAGCTTCTAACAACTCCTTGTCTAAACTCCACATGCTAAATTGTGTTGAACTTGGACTCGCTGGTGGGATTACTGGGGGCCAAGTGCATGCTGGGATGTGGTCACAGCTACGACTTACCGGTTCCAGTCTCTTATTCCCACTGAGATGTGAAAACATAATTTGCATTGGTTTTCCTACAGACTTTAATAATGATTCATTTTGTTATCCTAGTTTGATGTGTTTAAGTAATATAAACTGTAAGAGTCCAAGAGGCATGGAAATATTAGTGTAGGAATTTTATTTTTGACTTAATTTGATCAATTTTGTATTGACACTAAAGACTTATTATGACATAACCTTAAAGGTGCACTGTGTAACTTTTTGGTTGGTGGTTCGTCACCTTCTTGTTTCTATAGATATGTCATTGCTCTGCCTGGAATGTTCCACAGTATGACATTAAACAGATAGATTTTTTTTATTTATTTATTCAGTTTTTCATGTTTTGTGTAAAAAAAGAAACAAACAAATACAACCAATGCAAAGCTTGGGGTGCTATTTCACTGCAGTAAGGATGTAGAAGGTGGATCAAGTCTCATTTGTCTATATTTCAACCATTTTGTCCAGCGTTTGAGGAAGAAATGTACTTTGAGTTGTAGAAAAAAAGTCAGCATATATTTCTTCTATGATATCGAGCCACTGATTCACTGACGGTGGGTCCTCTTTAAGACATCGTCTTGTTATTGCTTTTTCTGATGCCAATGGTAGAATCTTAAAAAGGTATCTGTCCGCTTTTTCGATCACTTCTCCATGCGGAGCCAAAAATAACTTTGGGTTCTTGGGGGCAACATAAGTCAAGATTGCATCTGTTTTTTCAAACACATTGTCCCAGAATGATTTTTATTTTGTACATGTCCAAAAAACATGAGAGTGATTCAACTATGACAATCAAACCCTTGTATTCTGGCTGTAATTTGAGGAGGAATGAGTTGTTGTTTGCTGTGTGCTGCACATCAAAAGCCAATCATCCTCTGGTAAAACAATATTCAGCTCCTCATCCCATTTAGATTTAACATAAAATGTGCTGTTACTCTTCTGTATTTGCAGCCATTTATGAAGTTTAGATTTGATAAGCATCTGTAAATACATTTAGAAGAACAGCATTACTGTTATCATCTTGGCTTATTTTCAGTTGCTAGTGGTTTTGTCTAATAAGACAGGCATTCTGACTGTGAGCAGTGTTGCCTCTCCACGAATGTGACCTGTAACTGGAAGATAGAAAAGTTTAATGCCATACTGTGAAACATTTCAGACAAAACAATAACATGTAGAAAAGCATTTGATGGATACTCCACCAGAAAAGTTGCACAATGCACCTTTAAAGTCACAAACCTTTTCAAACTTGAGTAGAAATTTGTTTCACACGAGACACACACCAACATACAGAACATTAAATATTATTAAAGAAAAAGAAGATAACATCCACATTTTAAACTTTCAAAAAAGCAACAAAAAAAAATTAAATACAAAACTGAAACTTAATACATTCCAGGAGATTCAGAGGTCTCGATATGCCTGTATGAAAATGTGAAGAGTAAATACAGCCGTACTGGAGTGATGTTAGTGGGAGTGCAGTTGTGTTGAGAGGCAGCAGCAGGTTGTAGGAAATCCCAGACTTCCCTCTGTCTTGAGTCGTCAGTCACACAGGATCAGCCTGTGTCTCTTATCTGCACCATGACTGATTTGAGTGAGCTGCTAATGAACACGGCCTCCGCAAGTCTGACAGCACATTCAAAGATAGGACAGAACTGCCGCCTCTCACCTAAATTTTATATAGTTAAATCTCATATTTTTGAGGCACTTTGACAATGCAGACTTGTGAAAAGGTTAGAGTGTAATGAAAAAACAAACAAACTGCATTCAGACTGCAGGGCTTAATGCTCAATTTGGATTTTTCTGTGAAATTCGTTTTTTTTGCGAGGTTGTTCACATTTCCAATTCTATGCGACTTGTATGTGATCTCCAGTGTGAACTTTAAACGCCCTAAAAGTGTCCTGCATGCGCATTGGAGGACACAATAATGCAGGGCTTGTCTCCCAAAATACAGTCCAGTTATTTGTAAAATGGACAGGTTACACGTCCACGGAAGCTTTGTTTGTTTGAGTCTTTAGCCTCCTTCTATTTGGCTCATAGGCTCTTTATTTTTTGTTGACATTGGAGCTAGGACCGCCTGTAGCCGCGCTTGACCATTTTTTGGCAATCACTTCAAAAACTGCCTGGTTCCGATAAGACCTCTCCAATTTTGCCTGAATACAGCGATCCTCCCAAATATTAATTAAGTCGCTAACCTCGCCCTCCATTGACTAGACTCCGAGCCTGACGTTTAGGTGGGATGAATGTGACCTGGCTGTTCAGACTGAAGTCACATGTCAAAAGATCAGACGTGTCGGTTTTAAGACCACATATCCAAGTGGCCTGGGTCGCATTTGAAAAAATTGGACCTGTGTCGTTCAGACTGTTATTAAAAGATCAGATACGAGATCACATAGGAGCGAAAAAATCAGATTTGGGTCACTTCAGGTTACAATCCGCAGCCTAAATTAAACTTTTGAAACATACAAATCTAGTTCACGATTTTCAGAGTTTCAATTTTTCCCAGATTGTTTCGACACAGGTAGAAATACAAAGATCTCTCCTACACTGTTTTCACGTCCATAAATCATCACTGGACTTGTTTTGACTGTTCCTGACGTCAGGCTGGCAGTCATGTTGTATAAATGGCAATATTTTTCATGGTTCATTCCTACTGCTGACAGAAAATTATGTGCTAACACCAAATCAAAGTAGAGGGAGTGCAGCTTATGAAAAATTAAGTTTTATAGGCATTATTTTAGTCATGTAACATGGTACTACCAAAGCCAAGGTACACAAAAGCATGTTTAAAGGCCAATAGCAGTACAAATATGTGTCCTATCCTATTCAATAAACTTGTTCAGACTATTCCATTATAAGATCATATATATAAGAGAGCTAATTACCAGCTGCATTGTCTGAACAGATGTGTGTGTGTGTGGAGGGGCTTGAGTGGGAGAACCGCAGTGGGCCAGCATGTTGTGTACTCAGCAGATTCCACAAATACTGTGCTTTCTTCAACAATATACAGCCCCCATGTAATGAATCTCTGCTAATACGTGTAATGAGGCCATATTTGCTTGTTCGAGGCGTTATTTATGTATCTGAACCCGTCAAAACAAAAATCCACTGAGAAATGTTTTGAGATGAAATTGACAGTGGATTTAGTTGAGAAAGTGGATCAGACCAGAGCGTGACTTATGGATTCCTGATGGCATGTGAGTATTAGACCCAGGGGTGTAATAGGCTTCAGATGGGTCCCTCTCTCACAGTAAGCCAATGCTAACAGATCATATCGCCCTAAGTGTGAGGGCCGCTGTACAGGCGGGATCTATGGAGCTTAGCGCAGATTACAGAGGCCTGGGTGCAATTTGTACAGGAGAGATCAGCCACAGATATGAACAAGGCATGTAGTGAAGGTCTGATATAGTTCACACATCTACAAGGGAATTTTTCAAATATGTCACTCAAATTTGTATTTTTTTTACATTGCAATGCACATTTTGTTCAATTTTTTTATTTAAAGATTTTTTTCCAAAAACAGACTAAAGTAAAAGATTGTGTTTTGATTCTGGATGCATTTATTGCATCTGAAAAACATACAAAAACATGTCCTTATTGTCGGGCTTGCATTACCACAAACCTGACTCTTATTTTGCCTGGAGGAGGGCATGCTTGTTTCCATGGTAATCTTGTTCATTTGGAATCATGCAGCTGACTTTTCACCTCTGGAAAGTTACATACTATCACTTTAATTGATTGATGACATTATAAAAATATTATTAGCTTCCACTGGCTGGATGTTATTACATTTTATATGAACCCACTGTTTGTCAGTAATTATCTTGAACCTTAAAATATGTCATCATTATTATCAAAAGGTAATTTATATACCATAATTTCTGGACTATTGAGCACACTTGAATATAAGCCACCTAAGCTAAATTTTAACTAAAATTTTAAAATTGTACATTTATAGGCCACACCTGAATATAAGCCGCAGGTGTCCATGTCTTCAAGAACATTTTCAAGTTCGCAAGCTTTTATCGTCTTTTTGCATTGAGTCAGTTCGTCATTCTGCCGCCGCCAAAATCTCACCATCGACTCATTGATGCCGAGCTCACGTGCAGCAGCTTTGTTTCCTTTTTCGACAGCCACATCAATCACCATTAACTTAACTTAATCAACTGCATCATCTGTATTTCTTTGTGTATTTTTCATAAGGAGTGTGTGTATGAAGTGCAAAATAACTTCAAAACACAATCAAACTAGAATCTTCCTTGACACATCACTCTCCCCGAGCTCTACAGCGCATGTCTCCTGCAGAAATAATCTCTGTCCTGTCTGTGTCATTCAGTGTCTTGTAGGATTTCATCAGATTTCAGTCTCTCTTGGGAGCAGGGTTAATTGTATTGGTCAGGTATGAGTGGATGTCCGGCTACTGAAGTTTGAGAGTTTCTTCTTGTCATTTACGCATACGGGTAAGACATATCCCCCTCACTAATGTTCATTTAGCATCATAACTTATTTTATCACACGGTGATAAACAGTTTGAGTGCGCTGACAATATCACTAGCTAGTGTAGCAACTTCATGTTAACCCTAGAGCTATGTGTTACCCGCACAGACAGCGGCGCTTTCTGCACTCAGGCTGTGCACATCCGCTGTGTTACCAAACCATAGACCATATATATGAATGGACAATGTGTCAAACAAATAATCTGTCCATATATTCGCCGCATCGTTTTTTAAGCCGTAGGGTTCAAAATGTGAGAAAAAAGTAGAGCCGTATAGTCTGGAAATTACGGTAGGCTACATTTATATTTTAGGAATAGTATGGTATGTATGGTATGTTATTTTTCTTTTGTATATGACTTTATTCTTAAGTTTTTTGTTTGTTTGTTTTGTTTTTAGTTAGTTTTTTTTGTTTGTTTGTTTGTTTGTTTTGTTTTTCATTATTATAATGTGGAAACATTTGTACCTGATAAAAAAAGCAGCTGCAATGAATCTTGAAACACATAAAACAGTAAATCATTTTAGATTGCAGCCTGTTGTGTAGTACAAGAGAAACCAACTTGTCTTTCCTTCTACGGGAATATGAAATGAGATAAAAGAGTACTTTTAAACATTCATTTTAAAAGTACAGATTATCATGACTTACATGAAGGCTGTAATATGTTCACTGAGTCAAGTTCTACTTTTAGAAGATGACGTGTGAAACCAGACCCTACTGTAGTTAGCCCTATAAGGAACTGACCTATGATTTGAGAATAAAAAGATATGCTCCCAAAGCCTCCATAGACAAGATTTTTTTTTTTACAAATCCATCATCAGTTTTTAATAATTTTACTTTTCATTTGGCCTATAGTTCATGCTGTATGCCTTGCACTTGTCAGCTGTGCTTATATTGACAAAAGCACAACCTCAGTGCCACCTTTGTTTAATTACTCTGGACATGGGAGTGATGACAGACACATAAAGATGCAAATAAGCAGAGGATCTCTCAGCGACGGCCCTGGGTTCTCTCACAGTGCGTGTGTGCTGCTCCCTGTAAACATGGCTGCCTCTTTGCCTCTCTGTGGTGTGGGTGTTACAGTGGGTTTTGACACCTCAGTGAAACCAGATGCACACATCGCGTGTCGCATGGTTTGGCAGTAGTACAAGCTCCTATGGCCCGGTGCATGCTGGGAAATGAGACACATTGAAGACAGATGTGGATGCTTCCCCCGTGAAAGACAGAAAGTGATATGGACATGGGAGTGGAACAGGGTGAAAGATGGGAGACATGGTTTATAGCAGAATTCTCTCCAAGTTGGATACTCAATATTGGGTCCTATATCCATGAAGGTATAACTGAGTAAAATACGGTTATTGTTAAAAATGTTGAATGTATATTTAAAAAAAAAAGAGTAAAGTCTAAAGAATATATCAATATAAGCTCTGTCTGAGCTCTTGAGTGTTGCTTCACTGTCATCTTGCGTGCTTTTAGAACTGCAAGAATTAGCACGAAACAAAAAACTAATTTGGATTTTTCTGACAAGTACTTTGACATATTTTTATAAACTAGGATTCTATTCAGAGTGGACATTGTAAACAACTTCAGGGGGCATTTGAGAGAAAACTGAAATAAAATTCAATAAACTAATCCCAGTTCAGAACATGTTTGTAGAGCTCTTATAATAGGTAGATTTCATTGCGAAATATTGAGCAGCCGTAGTTTTTAATGTTAATTGTATTGCTGTCATACTGGGGTATTTGGTCTCTTTTTGTATATATGTATGTGTATTTCTATGTGTCTATTAGTCAAAGATCCAGATTGATTATTCTAAATGTGTTTTTTTATAATCCTAGGTGTGCCTCTGTTGCTCCACCTCTAGAATTTTTAAGATATTAGAAGAGAACTGGAATAGAAACTGACATCCTTCAAATTGTTTACTTCCCATTTGAATATCAGTAAAAAACAAAGGTCATGAGTGAGTCGCACTGTGAAAGTCTCCCATCTGTCAGTGCGCCTCCACCTCTGTGTGTACTTAGTGTATACTGTATAAAGTTGTGGTACTACAGTTGTGGTATTTGCGTACTGCATATTTGTGGGGGATTTGTGTGGAGCTCTGAGTGATTTACGAGAAACAGAAGTGAAATGTGAAAGCCTCAAACGGGGCAGTTCGTGTGGTGGATATAAGCAATGTTTATGGAGAAACAGCTTCACAAACTGAACACAGAGTCCAAATACTAACATGCCAAGTCAAATCAACTTGAGTACTTCATTCACGCAAACAGGTATTATACCTCATTTTATCTGCCAAGCCATTGCACTGAATACAATAAAAGGTCTGTGGCCACTTTTAATTTCAAGATTATGTATGTGTAAGACAGTACAGTATTTTTTGAATTATACCAACCATAGTAAAGTTTAAAAGGCCCATATTACATTATTTTCTGATCTATGCTCATGAACAGACCTAGAGTTGTGTTTTGTTTCATTCATACATGTTTAACACACAAACCCTTAGGCTGAGTTCTTCTCTCAAATGGAAAACAGTCTGTTCCACCTTGTGATGTCGTGGAATTGCCAGTCTCTTCTTAACAAAAGGTAGAAGGTAGCCATTAACTGGAAAAATACCATAACATAACTTCACATGGAGCGTTTTGAGCTTTGAAGATGCAGATAGACTAATGATAAAGGATTACTCAAACATGTGTGAATGAAACAAAACATGGTGATTTATTCTTAATTGCAAAAACAATGTTATCCCATTTATTTATGTTATAATTTTGGCTGGCTCTCAAGATGATTAGAAAGTAGAAGGGATGGGTTTCCAGCTGCTACAGTCCAGTTGGTTTGAATCTAAAATGCCTCTGATCTGACTCCTCACTAAACCTGGCACATGCAGACAATCCTTAATCAGTAGTATAATCAAACCATAGGTTGAAATTATTTGGATAATGGAACGCCATCACCAAAAACAATACTCTGTGCTTTGAGAAAAATCAAATCATGAGCTCAACACTACCTTTTGTTCAGTAGAAAATGGTAATTGTAGGGCGAACAGTATCTGAATGATTCAAGTGAAGGTGTGTGGAGTTTAAATACGCAAACTTATTTCTGTATTACCACATGACATTACAAGGTGGAGCAGAGTGTTTTCTGTCTGAGAGAAAAAAACTCTGCGTGTTAAACATCTGAATGACACAAAACACAATTCCAGGTTGTGATGAGGAAACACGAAGATCCACTGATCGAAACATTTTCATTTATTTGGGAGTAAGTGTGCAGGCTTTTCTCATTTTCATTGATGAGGAAACAACATTAAAACAGATCAGAAAACAGTATTATGGGCCGTTTAAATTAATATTTTTATGAACTTCTTGGAGTTCCCCTAACCACTGCTCTTCTGAGATTTTGCTGGACCCTCCCATGGTGTTCCTTACAGACACTGGGCCACACATAGTTTTCTTGTCACTTTTCATCACCCGCTCGAAGGTCAAAGGTCATCTCATGCTAAGGAGCTGTGTGGAAAGAGCTGAACTGATGCAGAGCTGCTAAAGACATGAGGGGCGGTTCAGCTGTCAGTGTCAGATATACAACACGGACATGCCCATCACATATTCTCTTTTGAACTGAATATTTGTGTAAAAAAAATACGATAATTTTCAACAAATATATAGTAATATAAATAGTAGAAAAATATATAGAAGTAAAATGATTAATCGCTTGTGATGGTGCTTTGCATTTCATTTATTTTTTATCACTACAAGACCATTAACCAAAAAGAGAAAAATGGAAACATAAACTACAGAACCAATGGTATTTCAGAGCATATTTATAGACGCAATTGAAGCAGAACAGTTTTTGCAAAAGAAATTTTGTTACAAATGCAGTCAGGAGTGAGATGAGATGTCCACAAAAATGAGAAAAGGCATAATTTATTATAATAAATTATATGGTTCATTTCACAAACTTGGCCTCTCAGTTTCTTTTATTTTATTTCATATTTTTGTGCTGCTCTTGAAGCCAAATGTAAATAAACTGATGGAAATGAAATGTGCGCACAAAGAAGCACAAAGAGATGTTGCCCCATTTTTAATTACATCTTTTCCACCATTGTTCTCATTCCAGTAAATAGTGATTTTGATTTGATTGCAATAAATCCTGCAGTAATAATGATTGGGGACATAACTGTATAAATTGGGTGAGCTCAAACACAGCAGTGGGTACAACAGCACATGTTAGAACTCCCAAACCTGCCTCCTCTCTGCTGTCAAACCACATCTGCCCTTACAGTTACCTCACACTTGGCACCATGTATTTTGCCTGATGTGCACCTAATAATGAGACCCAGTGCTCATCCCGGAGTGAACAGCCTTTGCCAGGTTCAATAACTATGTCATACATCACTGCGGTTGTGTGTGTGTGTGTGGTGGTGTGTGTGTGCGGTTGTGTGTGTGATGATCTGTCTGTCTCTGCCCATTACTGTCTCCAATCCAGACCCATCCTTTATCCCAGCTGCTCTCTCATTGTGCTCCCTCGTTATTTCTTTTGCATGAGTTTGAAAGTTTAGCTTGTGTTTTACTTTTCCTCATTATTTTAGTGAGATGAGGCTAATGGGCACACTGGGGAATCGTGCTGTAAGGCCATTCCAGAGACATTGAAGAGCTCCATAATTAACTAAAGGAGATTTATTTATGCGCCTTTGTTTCATTATTTAGTTTATTCGGTTTATTTAGTTGGAATGTAGTCTCGTTCATTTTGTTAATGTTGTTTATAACTTTTATGGACTTGAGTTATGAAATATGTCTAAATTGTGATAACTTCTTCATTATTATATATTATTGTATAATTCAATTGTATCATTAAAATGAATCATTGCCATCTTTGCTTTTTGTGGAGTTTGCATATTCCTATTTCTGGGTGCACCTTAAAAATGCAGCAATTAACATATTGTCAACCTCAGTATAACAAGATAGTTTTTGTTTTTTTGCTAAATTTACTTTTTTTTCCTGTTCTATTTTTAATACTGCTGCATCTGTAGGTTTCTTTGGCTCTGTTCTTAACCAATCAGAGCAAGTTTTACAGCAAAAAAGCCCAAAACAACAACAAAAAACAAACCACCTAAAGTAAAAATAATATCCTGTTTCTAAGTAAACAAATGAAGGGAAGTTCCTGCCTGTTATACCAACCTTTAATGAATATAACCATAGCATAAATTCGTAAATGAGAACAAAATAATGATCTCCAAATGTTCTGGTGTGGTGTGTGTGTTACAAACCATATTATCGTGCTACATAACAAACCCCATGGGCCCTTCTAAAAACAGAAGTATAGTTTGCATGTGATGCTGCTGTGAAGGCCAAACTGTCAGGGCCTGCTCAGTCTGTGGACAGGCAGATGTATCATGTGTTTGTGTGTTTGACAGGTGAAGACTAGCGCTCCTGTCAGAGGCCAATGACATGAGGACATAGAATCTGTTTAATGAAAGCAGTGATGTTTGGGTGATGTTCATTTCTCTGGGTCCCAGACTGATGATAAATAAACTTCTACTGTGTTAAGTAGTGCTCAAGATTAATCAGTTTGAATTAACGCAATAATCAAATCGCAAAGGCTTTTGGAAATAACATAATTTCCTCCACAAACAACAAAATAGTTTTTTCTCTACTTTAGATCCAGTATGTACAAACATGTTCTGAAATGTGATTATTATATTAGTTTGTCAGTTCATATTTTAGTCATTTTTTTCCTGGACACATTTGAAAATTCTTGTCAATGCTTGTCAGAAAAATTGGAATTTGAAATTTTTCCCAAATCGCTCAGTCTTTGTTTTAGACATCCAGAGTCTCCTGCCTCATTTTACAAGTCTCATGCTACTTGTTACTCAGTTCGTGTGGCTCAGATGTGGATCAGGCTGCACAATTTTGTGGAGTTGGTCCAGAAGTGAACCAGATCTCTCTAAAGCCCAGATAGTACCCTGAGGACTATTCACATGCGTTATCATGCCTCAAACTCCTTTTTACTGAAATTACAAGCGTTTTATCTGCAGTGCAAAGACTATGATGTACTGTTGACACAATACTAACATTTTAAACTTGATTTCAATAGGAATACGCTTGATACTCAATACCACAATGTTAATTAAAATTTCTCCTTTTTAAATTTTTATAGTTTTCAACACAAAATAATTGCACTTTTTTATGTTGTGATCTAGTTCTGATACAAGATCATTCTAAAAGTGTTGTGGAAATGTCCAATAGAGATAGATCAACAGATCTGGCAGATATTTAGACTTTTTAAGGTCTTAAAGGGACACTTCAGAATTTTGTACATAAGACCTCATTTCCTAGCCAGAGTGTTGGAGACGTGTGGTGACACTTTTTCAAATATTCCATCCTTGGATTTGCAGAGGTCGCTGGTGCTAGACTAGAGCATGTCAATGGCCATAGTTATCATGCCACTAAAAACTGTCTTACCCACTCCACAAAGCACCCAAAGCACTTATTATTAAATTATATTATTACACCAGACTGTCGATGTAAATGTCTGTGTCAATAGAATAATTTTATAAGTAAAACCAACCCTGCGTTTGAAGGATTTATGTCTGAGCAGTACCAGCGAGTTGAACTTCCTGATAGAAAGCTTGGCAGTGGTGGCAAAGTAAAATTCCACTGCTGCTGAGAAAATAGTCCCTCAACATGCAACAATTCATGCAATGCAAGGTTAGTTTTATTTTAAACATTATTCTATCAACACAGACATTCACTGGCGTAATAATTGATTTGCTTTAGGTGCTTTGTGGAGTGGGTAAGACTGTTTTTTGTGGAAGGCTAACTATGGCCAAATGCAAATAGATAACTACTCAAAACGTGACTGCACTGCTGTCTTGAAGGTTTGTGGTAAAAAGGGACTTTAGGTGAGTTTGTCGTAAATTAAAATGACATAATTTGGCTAAAAAATAACACAAATCAGCCATATATGCAGTATATTGGCTCAAAAGATATGAGCAGAGCTTATCAGCCATCATTTTCCCTGCATTGTAAACATACTGTATCTGCACTGGCCATGAAAAAACATCACAGTCGATCTTTAGTGTCCAATTTCATTGTGTTTATATACTTTTTTTCAGTATTGACACTGGCTCAAATAGATATCCTTATTGGATACTAGTTGAACTATGGTTTAGCAACTGATTTTCTGTACTTTTGACACCTGTACTATGGAGGAATAGCAACAGTTTCCACTCACAACATACACAAATAAAGGATGAATTTGAAAAGAGTTCTTAAATGGTCCCATATTTCAAAAACACGGTTGGATTAACGCAGGAAGGTTGTAGTTAATAATTCTATGGAAAGAACACGGCGGCTGGTGAGTGGTGAATGCCCAGACTTTTCCACATCTGATGATAAGTACGTTTCCACCTGTCTCAACACAGACCCCCTCCGTACTCCTGATTACACACAAATAAACCTGCCTATCTAGTTACATGTCTCATTTGGCCTGATTTAAAAAGCAAGGATCTGCATGCTCCAGAAACTGCTCGAGTGCAATAAAAGCACGACCCATTTGTCAAATCATTATCATTCGTCATCATTCATGCTTATTCAAAGTTCAATCATTAATTACTGCTTAGTATTACTTACAATCACAACTGAATAGCATCTAACATGTGGATTGCAATGGGCAAACACTAACAGCATATTGTAGTAACTTGAACTGAAATATCTGGTCTGAGCCAAATAATTAAACTAAACACAACAGGGAATTTTCACCAAAAAGCTTTACTTTGTGAAGTTTTCATTAGTTTGCGTGAGTGTATATCATGAATGTTATTAATGGCTAGAGAAAATGGAAAGATAATCCTTTATAGCTCACTGGCAACTGCATAAAGAAACATGTGAAGGGCTGCCAAACTAGAGCATACTGTAGGTAATAAAAAGCTTATAGAAAATGACTGCCCCACCATGAAGTTGGTCTTACACACAAATACATAAGACCATGTCCATCAAAGTTGGGGTTCCAGACTTTTTTCTTAGCATACAGCATATTGTAAATGCTGCTTACAATTTATCTATCTCAAAGCAACAGTATAGCCTTTTAGAGACTAAAAAAAAAACTCTGAGTGGACTTGCATGTCCACAAACCTGTTCCCTTGGAAATTTTGTTCTTTTGGTTTTAAGATTCCACAGTATGGCATAAAATTTATGTGGTTTTAGCTTTCAGTTTCCATGGAATCCTGTAGGTGACATTCCACCTCCAGAAAGTCTCATACTGCACTGAACACTAGTCCAACACTTGGTGAATTCTGCTTCACAATGATAGGAAGAGCCAACATTGTAGCATCAAAAAGACAACGTAGCTATGAACACTTGGCTGCCACAAGCCAGTTTTCCCTGTGGTAACTTTTCTGACACCTCCTGCTTAAAACCCAAAAAGTCAGAAAGATCGTGAGGCTCCACTTTCACGGTCTGTATTCATACTGAAAATCAAGATCAAGAGAGCTTTTGCCCTTCTGCTCCAAAGGGATGCACAGCAATGGTATCACCAACAGTGAAAATTTGCTGAATAGTTATTTGAGAGATGCTGTGTTGTAAGGAAATAAGTGTCATTTAAATATGAGTGTCCCTACACTGGTATCTGTTAATATTTGCCATCAGAAAACAGTATCAGATAGAAAGTCAAAGTATCGATATCAGTATCAGAACTGAAAAAGCTGGATTGTGCATCCCTAGATATAAATACTTTCTTCCACTGTTTGAAAATCAAGTATCTCTGCTTTAACATAAGAAAAACTCAATCACTCTAGTGCCATAATCAAAAGTGCCCCTCTTTACCTCCAGTCTAAATTACCTGGGATAAAAGTATAAACTTTATTAAACAAAATGTGCTGTTCAAATGAATTACAATCACTGAGTTGGATCCTAGTCAAACTAGTGTCAAGCTGAAATACTGCTTTAATCTAAAACATCAGAACCAATAACTCAGAGGAAAACAGAACCTCAAATCCACTGCACAGTTTCACCCAAACAAAAGAGCCGCTGCTACTGTGAGGTGGCCCCGGGGTGCCCTCCATGATCCTGGGCTGAGTCAGGCTGGATCAATAAGAGAGCGAGGGGAGGGCATCTGGCTCTGCTCTCCTGACAGAAGCCTCACAGTCAGAGGTGGTTGACGGTTCAAATCTCCACAGGAGGCCGAGGTGAAATTGAGTTCAGTCAAACCGGGGTGCCTCCTTTTCTAACTTTCAAATCCTGACGACTCCTACACTTTTGGCAACCTACAAAAAAATAGAAAGTAGGAGTAAGTTGTCAACATGTTTTGTGAAGCAAAAAGTTAAACGTTTGTCACACTGATTAATATCAGATGCATGGTAAGGAAAAGAGTATAGGGACTGGGTTGTGCTGATGGTTAAGACTAGCTAGAGTTTGTTAATAATAATAAATAAATAATAATTTAAAAAAAAATAATAATAATAGTAATACATAAAATTGGAACAGTTCCATATTGAAACCCAACCTGTCACCATGACAACGAACAGGAAAGGCAAATAGCAAAGAGAGTTAACAGTCATAGGATATTCTATCTAGGCACTACTTTATCTGTATTAGTTTATTATTACTTCAACTGTGATTACTATTAGAATTTTATTGGCATATTTCCCAGCTCTACTCCAAATGTTGTTCAGATGTTCCTATGGTAAAACTATGATACCTGTTTATCATTTTTTGTATTGTGATTCACTCCTCCTTACCTCTCCACTCTTATGTGTCTGCAGATCTGGTGTCTTCTAACCGCTCCCTGGTCTTCAGTGGACATCAGGGACATCTCTCTGTGTCTTCTGTGTTTTTGGACGAGTACAGAGACAGGCTGTTCATCGGAGGGAAGGACGTGCTCTACTCACTGCTTCTCAAACCCACAGGACAGGAGTCAAAGGAGGTCAGGAATTTTTTTTTAAGACTTCAAGGATTTTATTTTATTTTTTTAAATATATTTGCATTCTTATTACAGATATTTGTACATGGGACAGTGCAACAATACAATAATACAACAATACATTCATCAAGACAAATGTCAAAGATGCTTGTGCCAGATTATAGCATGATACTAATTTACAGCTGTAGTCCCTGGGCAGGTTGGTGGAAATACTGAAAATACAGATTCAATATATACGGATAAAATAACCACAAATAAATTAACTGTACTGAATGTACTAAAATGTACTAAATTCATACAACTGGGGCAACATAATCACAATTTGCCCCACATATCGTCCAAAAAATATCAACAGAATTTATCGGACATCGGCTTCACTGGAATCCAGAGGTGGTGACTTAAGTCACTGTTTTTAGGACTTGAGACTTGACTTGATAAAATGAACTAAGACTTGGGACTTGACTTGGACTTGAGCCCTGTAACTTGAGAAGACTCGATGCTTCTCCTAAAAAAAATTATGTTTTTAGAAAATACTTTCCTCTTTTTAGTTGATAAATGTGGTGCTGAATTTTACAGTAACACTTTTACAAGAACACGTTCCTCCCAATTCTCTGTTTGTTACTTTGGATGTAACTGAAGTACTGTGAGATGGTATCCTCAAATGTACTACAATAATACACAGTACAATACAGTAAAACGGAGGGAACTAGGCAGAACATGATATTATTTAGCACTTTTAAATATGAATTCTTCCTATTCTGGCCGTAATGATTCACACTAACATCTTGTCAAGACATTTAAAAAGGAAAATTGGCATTTCTACAACTCTTATATAAATACTCATATATAAATATACCAATACTTTTAAAGTACAATTTAGCTTAAAATTAATATAAATTGCAAAAATCTAAGCTATATTTGGTACTTTGGTTTAAAGACTTGAAATGACTTGAAGCTCAGAGCAGACGACTTGGACCGATCATGAAAAATCATATTGTTCAATCTTAAGTTCTTGTAGTAATATAGAAAATTGTACAAAGCTACTTTATCACATACAAGTTTAATTATTTTAAGTCAAACAGTCATGTTCCCAAATGCAAAACTGTTTTTTAAAATGAAGACTGGCATAGTTAAATGTGGTAACAGCTATTTCTAAAAGACAGTGGCACCACAATGTATTATTAGAATAAAATTATGAATAATTAGTTTGAGTTTAACTTCATGTTGGTGTGGTTTTATTTTGTGCTAATCCCATCATATGTTAATCATTTCAATACAATTTCTGTTCCAAATTACAATCCTCAGAATATAAAAACACTGAAATTCTTCCATTTTCCACTGTACATTGTATTATGATTTAAGTAGACATGTGTTTATGGCTGTTTAGTTTAACTTTTGCACCTGCCTTTGACTTTTGCTTGAAAAATCCCACTTGTATATGTAACATGAATCAGCTCTGTCCCCTGTATTACCTGCACTCCACAGAAGAATCCATTACCCTGTCAGACAAAGTACTTTTATGCAGGAGTCTGCTCTTTTGGCCCATACAAAAAGTGAGATAAATGATTATATTCAACTATATTCACCAGCAGCACGCCTCCGAGCTCACACTAAACCAAATATTATTATGTTTTGATGCATGTGAGATTATTTCAGCTGGTTCTTGATAATGAAAGAATCCAGATCTGCTATAAATTTTGAAGAGAAAAATGTGTGTTTGGAGCATGAAGTCAATATTTATCCCTCCTACTAAGATATTTATGTGCACTTGGCTCTGCTGTGTGTTTTTTGATTTGTGATTTGTGAGGGGAGTGATAAAATATGGGGCAGGACTCCCTCTGAAGCAAAGAGCTGTTAAGTGGATTCTTAAGTGAGTGTTACTATGTGGGAATTATTAACAGTATTGTGTGTTGTTCATTTTTGAGCATTTTTTAAAAAACTATTATTATTTTTTTATTTTATTATTTATTTATTTATTATTTTTATTTTATTTTATTTTTTTTTTTCAGTTTTGAAATTTTATATTATGAAAAAAATAAAATAAAATCTCACAAGGCGGCAGTAGCTCAGTTGGTAGAGCCCACTGATCTGAAGGTTGGTGGTTCGATTCCAGATCTTGACATAAACATCACATGTTGAGTGGTCAGATCCACTGACTCACAAGTTGGCTGGTGTGATTCCAGCTCCCACAGATGAATGCTGCTGTTGTGTCCTTGGGCAAGACACTTAACCCTCCTTGCCCACAGTGTGTGCGTACACTGGTGTGTGAGTGGTTCCTTGTTGTACAGCGCTTTGAGTGCTTTGAAGGTGGAAAAGTGCTATAGAAAAATGTGACCATTTACCAGAAAAATGTGACCATTTAACCCACCCCCTCTCTTCACACTCATCACACATACAAAACTACACACTGGGCAAACGATGTTCAGAAAAGGTGTAAATATATTCATTTGAAGTCCAGCTGTTTCCATGAATCCAATAATTTAAAGGTGCTGTGTCTGATTTTCACAGTCTTGAACATGAAAACACAACTAGTCCATTTCAAACCTGTTTGGAGCCGAGAGTTCCGAGAGTTTATAAGCACTTTTCACCACTTTAAGAGGCCATAGCAGAATTTACCGTCATGGTGCATCTAAAATTAGAAGGATAATGGACAACTTCATGTTTGGCAGAGAACAGAACTGTTTCTAATTTGGTACAGAAAGCACACATCGTCTCATTTTCACAGTGAGCACTGCTGTCACAATATAGCTGTACTTAAGCAAAACTGATTTTCCTTAATTGAAAACAATTGGATACAGCCAAATATATTTGTTTAGATTATCACCCAATGCAAGTACTACCAAAATGTGGTTGCTGGTTCTCTACTTTCTTGAACCACCTTTAATATTGAACACTCTTGTCCTTGCCTGGGATCTCGAAAACAAATTCTTTGATACTTTACTTTAAGAAGATGTGAGTCTGGTCATCACCAGTTTTCAAATAGGTGTGACTGACAAGTAGATTAACCAGTCGAGGAGATGCACGGTCTGCCCAAACTGGAACAAATAAAGGAAAAAAATATCACTGAAAATCATCGTCTATTTCTACAGAATCAATGAGCCACGCGCTAAACTCTGTTATTCTGAAGTGAGATCAATTTGATTTTATTTGTAAATCATAGGTGACCAGTGAGCTCTTTGTTTGATTGCATGATCATGTTTGACTGGACTTGAGATTTAGCAGAGGGTTTGGGGACCAGATATTCATCTGTATAAAGAAATATAGAGAGAGATCATTCTGGATTTCCAGGCAACGTCTGACCCCAAATTTTAGAGATTTTATACAATAGTTGTCTAGCCATTGCAATTTGACTCCTGTAAACCTTTAAACATACAAATCAGTAAAAAATTATCACAAAAGCCACTGTGGGTGGCTTACTTTATTTGCCATGGTTCAGTGCAACAGTCAGGATTAACTTATCCAACTATGAAAGGTATTAGTTCTGCATTCTTAGGCACATTATGAAAAGATTAGGCCGTGCTATAGACACCTCTGTTCTGAGATTTAAGTATTAATATGTTGGTTTTAAGTCAGAAAATATACAGCATATTTTTTTTCTTAAAAATTCTTTTTCTTCAAAATGCTCTGTTCCACCTTGTCATGAAGCGCTCATTGTCAAGTTAACAGCTACATTTTTATCAATTTCAATAGACCAATGAGGTTAATTTTTTTCTTCAAAAATCTACGTTATTAGGTTCTTGTTTCAGACAAAGAGCTTGTTTTAATACCTGACAGTTTTGAGTGCTCATTAGCAGTCTTCCTCAGAGTGGTCACGTGATGTTGCTGTGACGTGTCCACTCAGCTGATTTAGGTTTTGGCATTGTCTTTCTACTGGTGGAAGCAGGACGACAGCGCCATCTGCAGTCCGGCTTCCTCAGGACAGTATCCCAGGTGTGTGAGAGTAAAAAGCCCCCTCATCCTGGTTTATAGTTCTGTGAGTACGTTTCTGTATAGAAAAAGTGCAGAAGGCAATGGGAAAACACAATATCAATACTGGTGAAACCATACAGAAAACTAAAAAATACTAGAAAACTAAAAAATAAAATAGAACCGAAGCATAAATGTAATGTCATATATGAAATACCCTGCATGCCCTACAATTAAACATACATTGGGGAAACAGGGAAGGCTTTCAGTACATGAAAAAAGGAACATCGGACAGAATGCGAGAAGGAAACAGTGAAGGTGTGTACACAAGCAACAAAACAGAAAGCAGAACAGGAGCAAGTCAAATCAGCCATCTCTGATCACTGTAAAAGAGAGAAGCAAACATCACTGGAACAGAGGAAAACAACATTGTCGCTGGACATATGGAAACATGCCCAGGGGACTATAAACCGGGACAAGGGGGCTTTTTTACTCTCACACACATGGGACACTGTCCAGAGGAAGTCGGACTGCAGATGGCGCTGTCGTCCTGCCTCCACCAGTAGGAAGACACATCACAGCAGCATCAAGTGACCACTCTGAGGAAGACCGCTAGTCGAAACTGTCAGGTATGAAAATAAACTCTTGGTTGGAAAAAAGAACCTAATAACATAAACTTTTTCAATAGAGATTGGTAATTCCAGGTCTGAAATTATCTGAATGATTCTAGTGAAGATGTATGGAGTTTTGAGAGAAGAACTTTAAATATGTGAATGAAACAAAACACAATTCCAAATATGTTTTTGATGAGGAAACAACATTATAACATAGATCAGAAAATAGTGTTATATGGTTCTTTTAACTTCCATAACCCAAACTTCTAATACGCTACTATAATTATACCAGTTCTTTCGGTAAGTTAGTGCTGTATTTTTCAACATGTAATTTGACCATCGATTAAACAAAGCTTTAAGTTTCTCTACACAATAGCTTGATTTCACTTACATTTAGTGGTGCGTGTACTTGCAGCCTGCTCTGTCTGCTGCCAGAACCAAAGCACTCGATCACAATTAGCCCGTAAAAAGTTAAACAAACAAGCATTTAATTCATGTAAATGTTTATCTTGATGGAATAATTACTCCGCTTTTGTTGCTCCCAAATCCAAACACAATGTACTATTTGATATATCCTTTTAATGGTTGTGTAGACTTGTTTTAGCCTGGCTGGAAATTAAGTTGAACAAAATCTTACGGTGCGCTGGGTGTTCTCAGAGATTTGAGCAAAAACACGGGGCCCACCTCTTGATGCAGCTAATTCTCTAATCCTTTTCTCCCAATAAATATAATACGGTGCACAAAAGCAGTGGTAATTCTCAGAATGAATTGAAATTTAAAACTCTTTTCTCCCATGGTTGTAATCTCTTTTTAGTTAGTTTTAGGATTAATAATGTTATTTTCCCACTGAAGAATCAAGCAGAACAATTCAAGGCTTGCTGAGCTTTTGTTAGAGAAGTTTGATTAAAAGTTTGTTCCCAGAAGACATTAGATCAAAGGAACAATTGTTTTACTATAGAAAATTGCTGGCTTTGTTGTGTTTGAATTCCCAGCCAAGAGTTTATGGGTGCATCGGCTTAATTCCACTCAAACACGTGCTTTTAAAGGTGACATCATGAAACTCAAATTAGTTAGTCTTAGGCTACGTTCAGACTGCAGCCTGAAGTGACCCAATTCTGATTTTTTCGCCCCTATTTTACGGACAGTCTGAGTGATACAGATCAGATTTTTTTCAAATGCAACCCAGGCCACTTGGATATGTGTTCCTAAAACTGATACATATCCGATCTTTTGACATGCGACTTTAGTCTGAATGGCCAGGTTGCATTCATCCACCTACACGTCAGGCTCAGAATCTAGTGAATGGAAGGTAAGCGAAGTTAACAAGTTAATTAATATTTGGGGGAATCACTGTATTTAGGCCAAATTGGAGGGGTCTTATCAGAACCAGGCATTATTTTGAAATGATTGCCAAAGAAATGGCCAAGTGCGGCTACAGACGGTCCTGGCTCCAATGTCAACAAAAAATAAAGAGCCTGCGAGCCAAATACAAGGAGGCTAAAGACTCAAATAAATGAAGCAGCTGTGCACGTGTAACCTGTCCATTTTACAAAAAACTGGACCGTATTTTGGGAGACAAGCCCAGCGTTTAGTCGACTTCCGTAAACACTAAGCACTCTTGCTGCATGTGACGTTGTGTCCTCCAATGCACATGCGGGACACTTTTGGGGCATTCAGAGTTCACACTGAAGATCACGTACAAGTTGTATTTAATTTTAATTTTAACTGGAAATATGAACCTCACAAAAAAATCTGATTTCACAAAAAAATCTGAATTGAGCAATAAGCCCTGCAGTTTGAACGTAGACTTAGTGTATTTCTCAACTAAAAGAACTGTGCCTTTCCAGTGTGTTACTGCAAGCTGTTTTCAGCTATTTTCCATTACCATCTGTATCCAGTTTGATTTTCTTTGTTATGTTAAAGATGCACTGTGTCACTTCTGTGGTACACTGTCCAGCAATTTGCCAACTGCTTGTCTCCATAGAGATGTTAGTGCTTTGCTTGGAGTAATCTACAGTAGAGCATAAAATTTGATCTATCTTGCGTTTATTCAGTTGAACAGTTTTTGTTGATTTAAAAATACCCTACAGTGAGATGGGCCGCCTCTCCCCAGAGCTGGCCTGTAACTTAGCCTGGTGCTGTTACCTGCTTATGCCCATGAAGATAGCAAAGCAAAAACGTTTCCAGAGAGACAAGAAGTCAGCAAAACCTCACCAGAAAAGTGTCATAGTGCAGCTTTAGCAAAGAACATAATTACATTACCCTCAATTATATATAGTGTCTTTGTATTTATACTAATAGGTATGAATACTAACATGTACATGGGTCAGTTTGTGCATGTGTATATGAGCATCAACGTGTATTGGATTGTGTGTCTGTACTGTGTAGATTTAAGTAGGTATTCTTTCTTGCACTCATGAAAGATGAGTTTTGTGTTGTTTTCTGTAAACAGTTTTGCTGTCTTGTGTTCTGTTCTATATGTTTATAGGGTTTGGCAAAATAAGTGTTAAAACTTCAGCCTAAACCCCTTCGGTCTGTAGAATATTTTTAGTGACATGCATAATTTCTGTGTTAAATCACTGTAATATGATTAATGATTATGTTAATTGACCAAAGAGAACATAAACTAACTAAAAAAAAAAACATCCTGTGACATAGGTTGGGTTAGTTTATTTGCCATTTGTAGTTAAAGGGCCCATGTTACACTATTTTCTGATCTATGTTATAATGTTGTTTCTTCCATCACAAATAGACCTGGAGTTGTATTTCGTTTCATTCACACATTTTAACACACAAATCGAATATATTTAGGTGGAGGAGTTCTTCTCTCAAGCGGAAAACACCAAACACTGCTCCACCTTGTGATGTCATGTGCCTAGCACTACTCCATTATCTTTTTCCACTGTATTTTTAAACTCCCTACACCTTTACTAGAATTATTTTAAGGTAAAAGGTTGCGTTTAACTTGAAAACTACCACTTCATGACATCATAAGGTGGAACAGACCATTTTTGTAGATGTAGACAGACAAATAATAAAGGGTTTTTCAAACATGTGTGAGTGAAACAAAACACAACTCCCACACAACTTTGTCCTTGCACACTTCATAACTGTGACAAATGTGGATATATTGTTTATATAGCAACGTTAGTTTTACCATTTTTTACATTTAATTTTTTTCTGTGAGTACGAGGCAAGGATTTCATTAAACAAAAGACCTTTAGAATCCAAATCACTCTACAAGTACAATCTAAGTTCACAGAAACTCATGTATTCTCTTTCTGAATGCTGGATTCTGAACAAAGAGGCACCTGATTATTTGTGAATTTAAAAAATCAGATGAATCTTTCATTGTGTCTTTGAAGGCGAAGTCTCCAGTTTACGTCCTAAATTTAGTTCGAACAGAGTCTAAAATGACAAACAGGTCCACATTTCCAGGTCACGTCGGGTTTTCCTGTTCTTTGAAGTGTCAGACTCTATTTCCACAGTAGGACTCCCGCTCTGTGCTAGAAACATGGCTCAAAAAGTCCTCAGGTTTGAAGTGGATTGATTTTACACTGTATTCAAATGAGCTCACCTTTTGCATACACACATAAGTTCAAAATATATCAAACTATTTCAAGCCAACTTATAGCCTGGTTCCAATGTGCTAACAATCAAAGTTAGAAAACAAATTGATTTTAAGTCAGATTCTGGCAAAAGAAACAAAACTCCCCCATATGTTCTTTGCGATAATTCATTTCTTATTTTAAACAGTTTCTCCATCTGCCTCACAGGTGTGCAGGGTCAAAACCACTGGAGACATGTTCGTAATAAAGATGAATTGCACGTATCTATACATTATGGCCTTAGAATCCATACATTAATATGACTGAGGCCTATATATCTTGGAGTATAAGTGGTAACTGGAGCAACATGATAAATGCAGGTAATGCGCTGTTCTTCTTCGGTGCAGGATGTTCCCGGAACTTGGGCTTAGAGGTGCAGGGAGCAAAAAAGAAAAAGAAAAAAAGTTGTTTTTTTTACTTTGTTGCTAGATCTTTTAAAGAGTCTTTATTATGTAATTTTGTCATCTATATATGCTGTTTGCTCATCAGAAACATACCTGGAGTTGTGTTTTGTTTCATTCACATTTTTATTGTGATATAAATTTTTCTGGTCTCTACTGAACTAAAGGTAAAAAGTAGCTGTTAACTTGACATCACAAGGTGGAAAAGAGCATTTTGAGCTGAGATATAAACAGACTAATAATAAAAAAATTACTTAGTCATGCATGAATGAAACAAAACACAACTCCAAGTCTGTTTTTGATGAGGTAAGAACATTATAACATGATTTAAAGCTCACAGGATGAAGTTACTTTCATTGCTAAAAAAAAAAAAAAAAAAAAAAAAAGAACACAATGAAAAACATAAAAATAGCCTGTTCTTACTCTGAGATCTGACCTATAAATTGTCTTGTTTACAAATTTAAAGGTACACTGTGTAACTTTCAGATGGAGGTCCAATGCTTGCCTTCATAACAAAATTATAGTTTTGCTTTGGAATGTTTAATCTTTATTCTTGCATTTATTCAGTTACAGGTGATTTTATTTCTACAAGATAATGGAAAAAAAAATCTTGAAAAACCTCCACAGATCTGACTTGTAAGTAGACTTTCTGACATCAAATGTTTATCTTCATAGAGATAGACAAGTTTAATACCATACTGTGGAACATTCCAGGAAAATAATATCATTCCATGGAGGCAAACAAGTGATGGGCCCAACAAAATTACATAGTGCACCTTTAAGCAGGGTTTCCACGGTCATAGAAATCCTGGACAAGTCATGGAATTTTAGTATCTTACAGGTAACTACAGTGTTCTGTTAAGTTATTATTCGGCTGTTATGATTATTTCCAAACACATCCACCTTTTGTGGATGTGTTTGGAAATAATAAGATGGCAATAAATGCACTGACAGTATTTTGAATGTTAAAAAATATAATATATAATACCAAACCATAAGGTGAGTGGAAAGAGTTAACATTTCATACTTAGCCCTAAAAGTATGCTCAAGTCTACATATGTAGGTCATGAAAAGTCATGAAAAGTTTTGAAATTTTGTCAGTGAAAAAGAGTGGGAACCCTGTTTAAGTCTGTTAGTGAAGACCAGTTTATGTGTTTCTCAACCAGTTTCACTTGAGGTGGCTTTAATAGATTTAACTCTGATAACAACTTTGTTTAGGACTGTAGTAGTATGAAAACCTTCTGGCTCAAATTATCCGTACACCAATGGTTCTTAAAACTACTAGTTGCCCATAATTTAAACCACAATGTTCCAATTTAAATGAATCCACTGTATCTCCTCTTTCCTCCAGCTCTACTGTCCACAAATCTAAACTCAAATCATCAGCTTCGTAGCAGGTTTTGCCCTGCTTTCTATTCACGCCTTGAGCCAAAACAAGACTGGCTTCTTCCTGGTCCAACAAAGGCCTATTGTCCCACAGAGTACTGCTTTGCTTTGATTCATCCACTTCACTGAAAGCTCAGGGCATTTCCTCCTACAGTCACCCACAACATTGCATTATTCATGTGCGGTGAAGAAATATTGTCCCAAGTCCATATTTCATGCCCATCTGAGATCTGCACTCAGCTGATAAAGACTCAGAGCTTTGACAATAGATGAGTAAAAGGAGATGAATTTTAAAATGATACAGTACAGATATTCACTCCAGGGGCTCACTGAGGATTTGATTAAAGCTCTTTAGACTTGAGCACTCAGCATTACAGTGAAGATGGAAGGTATCCAAAAGGTTCTGAGCAGATGTGGTTTAAAATGTGAGTCATCAATAAGATCAGTGTAATTTACATAAGGGGATAAAGAGAAAGTTGGAGTTAGACCATAGATTGTATAAATGGACATAGCTGGCCCATTCCAAACAGGAAGTGAACATGGGGGCACTTCCAGCTCTTTCGACTCTGGCTCCAATTTACTTTACATTGAAAAATTATCTCTCTGTGACTGCTGCAGTGAGTCTCTTCATTTTGGTAATAAAATGTTCGTATTGACCTTCTCTACATGAGCCCTGTGTTTTTATTCTGCAGTTTGTTTTTTTTCTGCAAATAATTTCCTATTCCTAACATAAAGCTTGACGCCAAATTCGCCCCATAACTATTAGCCACCTGAGCTTCATTTGGCTGGAACCAAACACTATGGGTGACATCACACTCCCTTAGTCCACTTCTTTATACTGTCTATGAGTTAGTCAGTAAATTGTGTGCATGATTGGTAATGGACATTTCTTTGGAGTTGTGTTGATGAAGTTAAACTGGCAATCAAAATAGCTGGCCTCCTTTTAGCATAGAGAATTATTCATTATTCACTTAAAGAAAATCAATCATTGGCGTTTCTAAAATGTGCGTTTAGAGCCAGTTGGCATGCATGGTCACATCAATAGTAAATAGTGATCACTGCTTTGTGCAATGATCTCCACTACAATCATCTCTAATTTTTGCCTGATGTACAATGGTAAAATATATTAAGGTTTCTGAGCAGATGAGAGAGCCTTGAAGCCAAATAGTGCGCCTTAGTGTACAGACATTTTGAACAAGCCAAGAAAATGCATTTTTGTTTAACTACATTTTGTTCAGTGTCCATGGTAAACACAGAAACTTTTGACAAAATGAGCAACAAAACAGCCAATCATTTTGGGTCTCATGAATGCATTTTACGGTTCTACAACAAGGCCCAGACCATAACTTATGCTGTCTCCTAGGGCTGCTCGATTGTGGGAAAAAATGCGATTCAATCAGGTTTCAGTCTGTCTTGCAATTTTTAAACACGCAGACGAGGATTTAAATTTAAGAGAAGACTGAAATACAAACTGGCTGCTAAACTTATCACTTCTTAAGGGATATTTAGTTGTTTTTAGAGGAAATATTATTGCCTACAATCTTTGCAACTTGAAAATGACACCACTTTAAACTAGTAATGCACCGATCCAGCTTTTTCTGTTCGATACTGATGTGGATACATTGGCTTTAAAGGGGCACTGTGCAACTTTTCTGTTGGTCTTGCTTGGTTCTATAGATATGTCATTGTTCTACCTGAAATGTTTCACAGTTTGACATTAAACAGCTCTACCTTACATTTATTCAAGTACTGCTGTAGAAAAACAGGCATTCTGATTGTGAGAAGGGTTGCCTCTTCACAGATCTGACCTGTAACTTTGGTCTCCATTAAGATAGAAAGGTTTCATATCATACCGTGAAACATTCCAGACAAAGCAAATAAAATGAGAGATGGAATTGATGGACCCTCCACCAGAAAAGTTACACAATGCACCTTTAAATATCTGCCGACACTTGATATCAGCTGATACTAGGATAGAAACTGAAAATGTTTTATTTTCTTTGAATATAAATGGTCTATAATTACATCTTATCTAAATGTACATTGTAACAGGTTTCTTAGTCGTGGTTTCTTAGTTGTTAAAGCAACTAAGAAACCACTTTGAAAAAAACACGCAAGATCAACAATATGAGGTGTTTTGGGTCAACATTGGTCAGTAAGTCTTTCTACTACACCAATTTTAGACCAAACTGACTTAACTGATATCTTGGAACCGATAAATGATCCCTCAAAGTTTTCGATATCTATGCCGATATCTGATTCCAGTATCATATGGGTGCATCCCTTTAAACTGTGATTTAGATTTGACTGTGCTACAGTTATAGACTGTATAAAAAAGTGGACTAAGCGAGTGTGACGTCACCCATAGAGTTTGGTGCCACTCAAATGAAGCTAACGAATGAAATGCTAATGGTTACAGGAGCGAATGTGGATCCAGGCTCAATATTAGAAAAATAGTGAAAAAAATGCCACCAAGATCATGCAGAGCATGTTAATACAAACATTTTAAGGCCAAAATGACAAGGCTCACTGCAGCAGTTACAGAGAGAGGGGTGACAATATTCCAATGTAAGTCAATGGGAGCCAGGGTCAGAAGGAGCCGGAAGAGCAGCATGAGAACTCCCTATTTGGAGCGCGTTAGCTTTGACCATTTATTTATACAGTCTATGGTTACACTACAATGTCATAAAGAGCCTATACAAATTAGTTAAGGTATGTGGTGAAACTATAACAGTGAAATCTTCTTTCAACTTCTTCTTTCTATCTTACTCCCAGCTCATTTCCAGTGCACTTCTATGGCCAGCTACTTTTCTTTATTGACCTCAGATGATAAATGACCCAGTCTTGTCTCAATTAAGTCAAACTCCCTCTCCCCAGATTTCAGCTCCTGGTTTCAACACTTTTCATACATCCATATTACGAATCCGGCGCCACTCCAGCCCCTATAATCACCATGATGTAGACTTCCCATCCGCATGATTGAAATTTAACAACTCTGCAATGAAGATGAAGTTTGCGGTCGCCCACTCACTCATTACATTGGGAAAGATGCCAGTGTTGTGTTTTAATATTGTGAAGTTATGAGCCCATTTGTAATTACGGCTTTGTCTGTGTGTGTAGATCCACTGGCCCCCGTTGCCTGGAAACAGAGAGCACTGCGTTTCGATAGGGAAGGACCCGCAGGTAAGTGAGCTGTTAAACTAATTCACACTTTAACTAAATTTAGATTTGGATTGAAGAATTAAGAACTAATAAGTCTTAGCGCAAAGCATTTGATGAGATTTTGAAAGACAATTTCCAACAAAGGATGTAGCTGTGAATAAATGCTCATTAAAGGTGCATTGTGTAACTTTTCTGATAGAGGGAATGTCTAATGCTTTTCTTGGTAGAGATGTTATATTTTTGTCCCCAAATTACACAGTGCACTTTTAACTTAGCACACAAAATTTTTTTATCACTAAGGTTTTTTTTTAAGTTTGTGAACTGTTCCCTTTCGTTTGAACTTTGACCTGACCCTGTTTCTTGTGCCTTTAAAAATAAGCCTACAGCTCTTTTTTATTAGCATTAAGCATGTTTTTTTTTCTTTTCTATAAAGCAAATTAGCATTCTAATTGTTCAACTTTCAAAGAGTTTTTCCATTACGGGAATGTTAAAAACAACTAGCATCCAGCTCTAGTCTTACTTCCTGGTTTGCGGATGATAAATGATTCATAATTTCGAATGTTGCACTTTTTTCATGGTTTGGGTGGTCCTGTAACGTATAAGCTGCAAGTAGCAAAATATGCAGATGAAAACAGTAATGAAGCAGCAGAAAGAAAGTTTGGAGTGAGGGAGTGACAATCGGGAGGGTACACCATGGAAATTTCCTGGAAGTCATTGGATGGATCGACAAAGCCTGGATTGAAACCATCCTGTCAGTGTTCAGAAAGGTCGGAATAATTACCTCCGCCAAGGAGGTTATGTTTTTGCTGGCGTTTGTCTGTTTGTTTGTCTGTTTGTTTGTCTGTTAGCAACATAACTCAAAAAGTTATGGACCGATTTGGATGAAATTTTCAGGATTTGTTGGAAATGTGAAAAGGAAGAACTGATTTCATTTTGGGGGTGATCCGGAAGAAATCCTGGATTCTGGATCACTTTGAAATTTTAGTTAACATTGTAGTAAATGGCTCCAAAAATTTTGTTTCTCAATATCTCGGTTAATTATTGACCAAACTCCATGAAATTTGACTCAAGGATGGACAATGGGATCCTCTTTCATATTCCAAAGGCTGATCCGGATCTGATCCAGAAGACTGATTTTATCGCAATTTATATAAAAAATGAGGGTAGTCCTTGGCGGAGGCTTTTCTAGTTCTAACTGGAACTGATGCTCAGTCTGACGACAGCTACGCAGAAGAGGAAGCAGCGCTCCATTGCCGTCACCGCGAGGTTGCAGGGTTGGTCAGAAGTGACACTGAGGATGAAGAATTCAATGGATTTTGTGATTTTGAGTGAGATCTAGAGTTTGGTAAACTTATGTTCTGTTGTTTATGCTATAGTTATAGTTAATCATTAATGTTTTTATATTAAAATGATCATCATTATTATTACTATCTGCACTACTAATCTGCATAAATAAACTCAACTTTACGACATATAAACCGTAACGACTCTAGAGCCACATCAATCCATTTGACATTATAATGTGTTTAATTCAGTTTTGCGCAACTCTCACAAAAACGAAACTTAAAACCGCATTGCTAATTTGCATAAACTCAGCGAAGATAAAACTACAGCTCTTGTGTCGCTGATGCGGTCAACTTTTGTTAGATTAAAAGACATGATTCAGTGAAAAACAGTTTAGTGTGACCAGATTTGCGTTTGTCAAAACCAGGACACCGTACGGGGGGTGGGAGGTGGGGACTCGTCATCGACATTGCGCGACTCTCACCTGGTAAAGCTTTTTCCCACTGGACACCAAAACATATGTTCCTGCTTTGTACACTGTGCACATGGACTCACACTTGTCCCGAACGCAATGGAAAGCGTGGAATTTCTTGTACAAATCATCGTTAAATGCGCATTTGTGCTTCGGTACGCTGCAGACTGACCGACTGCTTGTGTCTCACTCCTTCTGAGTGCAGAGAGCTACATGTACAGACCCCTGTTTGGTCACGCTACGCACAGCAACCTACATTCGGTTTGCTGATTAAAATTAACGCAATCGATGAAATTCTTAATGATCAATTACCGATTAATCGATTAATCATGCCCATCCCTAGTTCATATGTGACGTTAACAGCCTGTTGTTCTCTGTTCTATTGTTATTACTATTACTATTGACTTTCAAGATTAAATGTCAGTTCCTGGTCTCTGATTTTTTAAAATAAATTTCCCCCAAAAAGTGCGACTTATAGTCCGGTGCAATATATATGTTATATATGTTTTTTTCTTCTTCGTTATGCAATTTTGGCTGGTGCGACTTATACTCCACAGCAAGTTATAGTCCAAAAAATACAGTAGATGCAGACAGTACAGTGTGGTCTTTGTTTTGAGCTGCTTTTACAATATCTGTACTAGGGCAAGACAAATTACTTTTATCTATCCGTTAATATGGCCTGGTGTATGTTTAACTGACACATTTTAACCCTGATTTGAACCGTTTTATTTGCGTCTCTTTGTATTTGAAGTCTCAACACAGACCACTTCCAGATGCTCCTTGCTGTAAGTTCACACGAAAATGTTTTTTCTTGTCGAGTGAACAACATCTGCACGTGGCCTCATTTGCCCACAGCACACATGGGTACTCCAAACACTGTAAAGCTGTCATCACGGATACGCTCGGACTCTGCTGCAATTATTATACTGTCATAATGTTTCCGCATCAAAAACATACCTGGAGTTGTCTTCTGTTTCCCTGCACTTTTACGTTGTGTTCTCCTCTCAAACAAAAAACACCCTGTTCTGTGATGTCATGAGGTAATAAAGGAAGTGCTCTACTGTGTTTTTAAACTCCATACACGTTCACTAGAATCACTTGGATTTCACAATTTCAGCCCTGGAATTGCTTATCTCTACTAAGCTAAAGGTAAATGCTGCTTTTAACTTGAAAACTACCACTACATGACATCACATGGTTGAACAGAGCATTTTGAGATTTAGAGACGTAAACAGAACAATAATATAGTATTACTCATACGTGTGTGAATGAAACAAAACAACTCCAAGTCTGTTTGTAATATAGGACCTTTAATAGATATAATTAACGTATTCCTGAAGTTGCCATGACCTATTATCATTGTGGTTATCATCATTTTGGATGGAGCTGCAGGTCTCAATAGCAAATACCTATATACTGACTACAAGCTACGCAGAGTGTGCATTGTTGTCTTGTTGATGCTCATGAACAACCAAATTTTATTTAATATTTTAACAATTTCTCGATTTAAGGAAACCGATTCTCATGCAACAGGTTAGTAGCGGTCAGAAACAAAATTGAGTGGGGTGGAATAACAACTTCAAAAAAATTGCACTCCAACCAAGCTCATATAAAAAGCACTAGATCTGCCCGTGCCAAGTGTGTAATGCAGCGTGTTTTATTGGTTTTCCATTTATAACGCTTTAATCATTAATCCTGATTTAATTGTTGATACCCTGTTAAGGTAAGGTAAACATTAATGTCCTCAAGGGGAGATTTATATACCGACCACAAACGCACTCACTCAAAACACTAGGCAAAAAAAAACAAAAACAGTTCATAAGCCCTGCCATAAAACAAACAATACAATATGAGTTCAATAACAAGCATCCATAAATATTAATAAATTACCATTATCAAACTTTCACAATTCAACATAGAGCTTACAGTAAAAGCTATACACAAATACTGTGTGTTTGTATTTTATGGCTTGAAATCATCTGCCTGAAGGTAAGAGGTCAAATTCTGGAAACAAAAAAAAGTTCTGGGGCGTTGGAGGCCTCCCTTGTGAGCTAAAAACACACCTACAATGCAGAAATGAAAATCTAGCCAAGTTAAGATTGCTCATGAACTTGAATTAAGACATTTTTATCATGATTTGAGTAAATTTCACCTGACAAGTAAATTTATTTACCAGTGGAACAAGACATTTTGTATTTGATATGTGAAAATACATCTGGCTACACTTAAGATTAGAAAAACAGCAACTCTTACTCACTTACCTAGATATTGTTTTTTTTGCAGTGTATTTGCTCAAACTTTTATACCAACTAAGCTGCAGCACCTTCCAATTTCAATTATTATAATTATTTTAACCTGAATGATCTTGTTTTTCTCGCTGTATATTATGTATTGGGGTTTACTATTGTATGCAATGCACTTTAAACCAGGAGTCACCAAACTTTTTTCTCTGGGGGCCACATTATCACTCCTGACTGTGATGATTATATTCTTTGAAAACCACCACATTTTCTTTATGTATCAGAGAAACTGCACGGTTCTTACACTGAACAAAACAATAATCGGTCATCCACTGTTCTTTGAAAACTCAGCACTCTTTGTCAACTTTTTGCACTTTAACACTAGCCATTTTGCTCTCCTTAACTACACTTCAGAACTTGTCAGGTGGCGAAAATTCAGCGGCAAATTCGACGACAAATGTAAATACGTCATATAGTTATTTAAATATAAATATAAATACTTCATATAAATATCACATTTTAATTGACAAAAAAAATCTACAAAATACAAGGAGTAGACGAGTTTTTATTTGCCAAAAAGTAATTTAAAAAAATATTCCATAACAACGTTTGAGGATTGCCTCATAGGGCCAATTCAAGTGGTCAAAGGGGCATGATGGGCCGGAGTTGTTTTTTCATAAATTATTTGCAGAAAGAGTTTATCCTTGTCATCATCATCATCATCATTATCATCATCATCATTATTAACATCGCTACACTGATGAGTTTATGAAGTTTCGTCCTTTTAATTCCAGTGGGAAAAGGCTCTCTCACAGTGAGCTGTAAAAGTGTAAAAGTTGATCAGTACTTTTGATCTGAGACCAAACAACCCCAACCTGTGGGATCATCAGGGACAATTTTTATTTTTCATTTGATCATGAATTTTTTTGCCTGAAAATTGCTTCACATCCTTTTATTAAAACCAAATGAACCCAAACAGCCCTTAATTCCCACAAGTGATTCAGTGCAAGCCAATGCAAGACCAATTTTACGTTTTTATAATCCATCACAGAATACTAATGTTCATTCAAAAGAGTCGACTATTAATTTCCACTTTCTTACTGCCCTACTTTTATGTGATCTGAAATGAACTCACAAGTCATCCACAGAGATCCCAAGATGAAGTGACATGGGTGGATTGCATCATGCCTCCAACGCTAACGCGGTCCCAATGAGCAACACCCTTTCTGACAGTTTTTTAAAGCTCTGATTTGCTTTGCCAAAACTACCCACTTAACATGTGCTTGGGATTTGAAAACTGGATTAAAACATGTGCTCCGGGGCAGTTTGGGGGTCCCAGAGGATGACTACTTTAATGAGAATCACTGTTTTTTGCCTCAAGTTGTTGTTTTGTGAATTCTTGACAGTTGGGCGCAATTTTCACTTTCTCATTTCTAGTGGAGGGTCCGCCACCTGCTTGTCTCCATGGAAATGTTACTACTTTGCAAAAAATGTTCCACAGTATAGATTAAACCCTTATCTATCAAAAGGGAGACAAGGAGGTTACAGCATTAAGCTACAGTACAAGTCAGATCTGTGGAGAGTCGCCCCTATTTACAGAAGGACTGTATTATTGAGCAACAGAAACACCATAGACGAATATGTTTAATGTCATACCATGGAACATTTAAGCATAATTAGCAACATTTCCATGGAAACAAGCAGGCAGTGGGCCCCTACCCAAAAAGTGGCACAGTAATTTAAAGGTACCGTCTGGAATTTTGAACATAGGACCTCATTTTCTAGTTAGCTAGAGTGTGGGAGACGTGTGGAGACACTTTTAAAAATATTCCATCCAGTCCTTGTATTTGCAGAGGTCGCTGGTGCTAAGCTAGTGCATGTCAATGGCCATAGTTAGCCTGCCACTAAAAACAGTCTTACCCACTCCACAAAGCACCCGAAACAAATCTATTATTACGCCAGACTGTCGATGTAAATGTCTGTGTTATATAAATAAATAAATAATGTTTGAAATAAAACTAACCTTGCATCGCATGAATCGTTGCATGTTGAGGGACTATTTTCTCATATATCAGTCCACTGCTGCCAAGCTTTCTATCAGGAAGTACAACTCGCTGCTGCTGCTCAGACAGAAATCCTTCAAATGCAAGGTTGGTTTTACCTCAAACATTATTCTATCAACGCAGACATTTACATCAACAGTCTGGCGTAATAATAGATTTGCTTCGGGTGCTTTGTGGAGTGGGTAAGTTTTTAGTGTCAGGCTAACTATGGCCATTGACATGCACTAGCCTAGCACCAGCGACCTTGGCAAATACAAAGACTGGATGGAATATTTTAAAAAGTGTCTCCAGATGTCTCCAACACTCTGGCTCACTAGGAAATGAAGTCCTATGTCCAAAATTCTGGACTGTCCCTTTAATCCTGCAAAAAATAGCCTGCAAAATGAAAATGCAATATATCTGATTTTGAAGTATGGATCATGTATATTTTGTTTTGCATTACTAGTCACATCCTTTTTTCCAAGATATTTGTTTTGCTTTAAAAGTTATTGGTTGTCGTAAGAGGCAGGGGAGTTTGTAAAAAGATTCTTAATTAAGGATGAAATAACAGAGAGGGAGCTTTTAAAACATGAGACACCGGGAGGCAGAGGAGAGGGAGGACTGGAGATCTCATTATAACAGAGTTTGGACCACAGGAAATGAACACAACTTATGTGGATGTACCTGTTTATATCAGTGTGTTATTGTCACATCTGTGTTTGCTTTCAGGGGGTAAGAGGAAATTAGGTCAAAAGTTATAAGGCCTGTCACGATAAACACTATCGACTTATCATCACTTATCAATTTATAAAAGTTGGAACTATATTTTTCGGGGACAGTACTGATCATGAGTCATTTTTTCTTTGTACTAGTAGTATTTTGGGGTGTTTTTTTCTGCAATATGATACAATTTGAGCTGTAGAGGAGAATTATGAACTAAAACTATACGAACTAAAGACTAAAGTGTTGGAATCTGCTCATTATTTCTTGCAACTCGTGTTCATTCTTCCTCAAGAGTACTTTTTGTGGATAGTTCTGCTTTATGGTTTATGGTTTGGTTTCAGTATTATCGTTTATCATCTATATTTTCTTCAGCAATGTATTGTACTTCAGAATTTGTTATTATGACAGGCCTACTTATAAATGGGAATTTGTTAGGCTACAGGTCTAAGGATGTTCTAAAACAGATAAAAAAATAAAAAAAAAACTTACAAAAAAGTTATTTTAGTTTATGTTTTCTACATATAACTTCAGTAAAACCAGAGATTAGTGAAGATGCATTAGTTTAACTTCTCCCTTCAAGCAGACATAAGATAGTGACCAGAACCAATACTTGATCAGAACTAAAGAGGCCACTTGGATGAGTTTTTTATTTGGTCATTTTGCAGCACTACAAAACAAAACAAAACAAAACAAAGCATAGACTACAATCCCATGGATCATGACTGAAAGGGTTTAGGCTGAAGTAAAAAGTATTTCTAATGCCTAACCCTATTAAACAATGACAGAATTCCAAGAAAGAAAAGCAGTGTATGAACAATCTTCAAAACATAACACGATATACTCTTTTTTTATATTTATACTAACCCCTCGAACAGAAATACAATCACTTTTTTTTCTTTTTCTTTTTTTTTTTTTTAGTTCTTATCTTCATTTTTTAAAGATACCAGTTTTGTTTTTGTTTATGGTCATACAAACTAATAATAATGATAAAGAAGTCACAAAATGTCAAAATGTAAAAAGCAATGTTAAAGAAAAGCATGTGTTTACTTGTGAAGACAATATATCTAGTATAGGTATTTCTGTAAGATTTGATTTTTATATTGTTTTTTGAAGTGCACCAAGTTAGTACTAGTTCTGATATGGTCATCTAAACTGTTCAATAAGTCTAATCCATGTCTGCTAACACACATGCTTTTGAGAGTGATTGTGAAAGAGTCTAAAGCTTTTGTCCAGTATACAGAATTTTTTATTTTTTGTTGTTTTGGAACCCACTTGGACAACTGAGGAATTATACAAACAGAGCTGAGTGGATTTCATCTGGTTGGACTTCTTCATTTGCTTATTGAACCAAAATTATGTAAACCTTAGGAGTCAAAAATCCATTGTTAATACCATCACATTTGAGTTATTTTGAATTGAAAATGTATATTTTTTTTGCAAAGAGGTGGTAATATTGTTTGAACAAAAATGAAATAAAAACAGGACTATGTCAACATGCAACCAAAGAAAATTCTCGCTAAACTATCATCATGTTGCTACAGAAACAGTTACCAGAGAGTTTGGAGGGGGACTCAGAGACCTATAAATGTCAAACGAGGACTCGAAAGAAGAAGGCAGGAAGAGGCCTGTACTTTGAAGTAATAGTAGTATTTAAAAGTGGTCCCAATCAATCTCTCAGTGGCTCTGCACATAAAGTAGCTCTAATCACTGCCTCCAACTCACGACCTAAAGGGAGTAGTCATGTTCTGCTGACTGTACTGTGCTGTGAAACATGCTGTCAGACTTTCCTAACTCCTACAAGCTACTGATTATTACTTACTGATACTACTAGAACACAAGTGATTTCTTCAGCTCTAATTTATTATGCCCTTTTAATAGAATGATAATTTTTACATTCACGAAGGATGAGAAAAGACCAAATTCCCACAAGATGAGATTGGCTCCGTGAGTCTGAGATAACAGAAGATTTTGACACAATTCATTTTAAATACAACATGGGATTCAGTTCACAATTTTGGCCTCACAAGTTTTAGAACTACTTCTCAAGGGGGGTGAGTCATCTATGTTTAACTCTTTTTGTTAGGGCCAAATGTAGACATACTGTATCTTCACAATCTTGTGCCAGTTTTAATAGAGATGCACCAGTCCAGCTTTTTCAGTTTCGATACTAATTCAGATTTTATGGCTTATCTGCCTATACACAATATAACAGATACTAGGACAGGGACTAAAAATAGATATTTTTTCTAAAAACAAAACGTGTGTGGAGCTGTTATTTATCTCTCAAATTTGCAACAGAACAACTTTGTATAAATAAAAGTTCAAATATTAGACTTTCTGGACCAACTTAATCTGTAAATTGTATACTAGGGATATAACAATAACCAAAATATTGTGATATCATAATGTTAAAAGTCTCTTGATAATATCATGAGCCATCACAATAAAACTAATTCTCAAATCGCTTTGCTTAAATTCTTTGTTAAGGAGCAGCAACAGCTAAAAGAAACAGAGGGAACTACAATTTTAATAATTCTTATCTCTGTTTCAGCTCAGTTTACATGATGAAATAACTTTTTACATATTTTTAAATATTAACTCTTTGGTTTATGACAGAACCAAAGGCTTGTCAAGGGATTTTAAAGGAAAAAGTAGTATATTCACAACTTTGTTAGCCTCTACAAAACATAACCATAAATCTCTTACCATGAGATGCATATCGTGAGAATATCGTACTGAAAAATTTTAAGATATCAGCTGAACTGTTATTTTAGAGCCTATACCCAGATTTTCATGGATCTGCGCCGATATTTGATACCAGTATCAGTGTCAATACATCTCTAAATTTTATATTGCAAGATGGCACAATTCTGTTCAGTCCGCACCATTCACCCCAACCCAACTCACTTTAAGGAAAAATGTGTGGAATGGTAGTTTAAGTTGTTTTGTTTTTTTTTCTCTTTCTCTTAACATCTGTCCCCATCTGGAGGCAGTTTTGCATAGTGTTTGAAGTGGCAGGTGTGACTTTGGTGTCCTGTATCGGTTTTATTAGCTGTTTCCTCTCCTTAGCACCCAAAGGACTCCCTGTGTGAGAACATGGGTGTGATATACTGTATTGTACGCACCAGAGCAGAGGCCACGCTATCACTCTCAAACCGCACTGATCTTTGGCTGTGGCTCAGGTCCCACAGGTCATATGTCCACTGTGTTTCAGTGTAATGTGATGATTTATAAGCTTCTTCCTGATTGGCTGGAGGAAGGGAGAGGCTATATTTTGGGAATAAAATCCAGATACCAAAGAGCAAAGTTTGAGTGTGAAGTCAAAACATAAATTCCAGTGTGTTTTTGGACAGAGAATGGGACAGATATGGCTATGTTTAGTATTATTGTTTCATTGTAGTAGCCCAGAGGGTAAAACAGGCTGTGAGTTTTGTCCAAATTCTGAAATTAATTCTGAAATTTAGAAATCTAAATAATCTTTAATAAAGACATCTAACGCAAATTGCCTCCAGGAGTTTCGAAGTGCAACGGGTAGGTGGATTAACCAATCAGAGAGAGAGAAAAAAAAAAGAAGAGGACTGACAAACAGCACTAACTCCAACTGAATCTTAGACATTAGACTTAGACAAGCCTTGACTGATTAAAAAGTTATTTGGACTTAGTAGGTCACACATCACAATATATTATAATAACAACGCACAGAAATATAAAAGGTAATAATAAATTCAAAATAAGTAGCAAAAATAGTAAGAGGCCGGTGTCAAATAAGGCATAATTATACAAATGTATATGCACAAGTAAAAATAAAATATAGAAATATAGTAATACAAAATATATCTTGGTTATATACAAGAGGTGGATAAAGAAAACTAGTGCAAAGATGACATATTGATTGATTAGAGACAGATGCTTCAAATACTTAAGTGGCTGTAACTGGATTGTTCATAAACAGTTGTCAAATTTGCTGTGCGTGTGTTTCCAGGTCAGAAAAGATGAGTGACTTGTTTCCAGGCTAGTTGGCAGCTATTTTTCAGTCAGCCCCAGAGCAGAAATTGTTACAGAAGTTGCTTTGTGCATAAATTCATACCGGTTTTATGGACATTATTTCACTTCTAGTTAAACAGAATCCCTTTCATTTCATTGGATAATTTGAGTTGCTAAAAGCTGATATAAAGTAGGTTAATTTGTGTGGGCACCAACAAGTCAACAGTGCACTCGCTGAAAGAGCTTTGTCCACATAGAACTTATTTATAAAGATTGACCAGTATGGGTTTTTTTCATTGCTGATGCTGATACCAGCTTTTGGGTCAATATTTAAGGTGGACTTTGATTATTATTATTTACTACAAACTCACTCACAGCCCCTTTTTACTACAAACCTTTAAGAGAGCTATCATCATGTTTAGTGTAGTTATGTCTTTGTTTTTAAGCGTTAAAATAAAGGTTTGTGTTACGTTTTAGGCAGCAAATCGACCAAAACTACTGTAAATATCGGCCGGTTGTGGAGATTAAAGGTCGATAGCTGCTACACTAAAAAGTCCAATCGATATATCAGTCTATCTCTGCTTTTTTACCATCAAGATCAGCAGCCTCATGCAAAATAATACAAGGCGGAATAAATAATGATAAATACAGTGAAGACATCCCTACACACCCAACCCTAACACACTTGACCTACGTGACAAGGCAAAGTGGTTCATCTACCATACACTCCTACTATTTACCTCAGTGGGACCTAAGACATGTTAACAATTTAAAAATATATTTAAAAAGCAAGTCAAAATGCATATATCCATTTTGTGTGAGGAGTCATAAATGTTGTAAATGAATTGGTCCATGTCAGACTCTTCCGTGTCCTGCATTCCTGCACATTTGTCGTTTGGCTTCAGTGAGATGGATGGCAGCTGCATGTATCTACAAAGCTCACCTCACATACTGCCCTGAGACACATGTGCTCCCCCTCCTGTGTTTGTGCGCAGTCTCGCTTAAACATAACATTCAGGTCAAAGGGCAAAGGTCGTGACACTGTTTGAATGGACTTTTGTGGGAAATGTGATTGAAACAGTTGTGTGGAGATTGTATGGTCTAAAATATATTATTTATTGTGATATAGGATAAGACAGCATGCAGTAGGGTTGTTAAAAATATTGAAAATCAGATACTAATTGATATTAAAACTATGTTGATACTCATTTGAGCGGGTATCAATACCAAAACGTCACATTTAGAGGACAGAAATGAAGCTTTCCTGAATAGCTTTAGAATGATCTTGAGTTGTATCAGAACAAATAAGAGCACATAGATAAGTATATGCCCCTGGACCAGTCTGGAACTTACCTGGACGACTGAGGGTTTACACAGATGTAAGGTCACCGAAAGTCACAAGTACAATGATTTAATGTTGAAAATGAAAGAAGAATTGGTTCTCAAACTGCAGTATTTATAATCAGTAATTATCAGAGTAGTCCTATTTTAGATCAAGTTTAGCCCTAATTTATGATATCTGATTTACATGTGGGAGGCTGATTTTTCTTGGGTGGTACTTGGTGTGAAAAGTTTCTGGTCTAAAGAAAGAGTTTTTGGCCACGTTCAGATTGCAGGTCTTAATTCAGATTTTTTTGTGAAATCCAATTTTTCTGTTCACATTTCCAAATAAATGCGAATTGTATGTGATCTCCAGTGTGAACTTTAAACACCCCAGAAGTGTCCGGCATGTGCATTGGAGGACACAATGATGTCACACACAGCGAGCATGCTCAGTGTTTTTAGAAGTAGCCTAAATGTTTGTCTCCTAAAATACGGTCTAGTTCTTCATAAACAGACACTTCATTTGTTTGAGTCTTTAGCCTCCTTGTATTTGGCTCACAGGCTCTTGACATTGAAGCCAGAACCGCCTGGAGCCGCGCTCTGCCATTTCTTCAATCATTTCTGAAACCGCCCAATTCTGATAAGACCCCTCCAATTTGGCTTGAATACAGCTTTGAATACCCAAATATTAATTCACTTGTTAACCTCGCTTTCCCGCCATTGACTAGACTCCGAGCCTGACGTGTAGGTGGGATGAATGCGACCTGGCCGTGCAGACAGAAGTTGCATGTCAAAAGATCGGATATGTATCGGTTTTAGGAGCACATATCCAAGTGGCCTGGGTCGCATTTCAAAAATATCTGATCTGTGTCGTTCAGTCTTTAAAAGATCAGATACAGGTCGCATAGGGGCAAAAAAATCAGATTTGGGTCACTTCAGGCTGCTGTCTGAACCTAGCCTTTGTTTGTTTTTATTATCGTCATGGTATCAGAATCAGTACTGCATATTGTGTCTGTTCTTTAGTATCAAAATCAAGACTGAAATGTTAGTATCCTGACAACACAGACACACTGTATTGTTTGCTTGCTAAAATCATCTTTTGTTAGATGTTTTTGGGGGTGTGGTAAGCTCTGTGGCGTACATGGAAAACAAATGATCATTCTCACAAACACTCACTAATTTAGATTCACGGTCACACCTCACACGTAGAATGAGAAAGGCTTTCCACATTGCCCAAGTCAAAATCATACGACGTGGGTTTGCATGTAAAAATAAACATATATGACCCTACTTAGACTATTGACAACTCCCAGTCTATTTAAAGTATAGGACCACAGTAGACCATTCATTTAGACGTCTCCCCTCCACCGCCCTGTGACCTGGTCATCATTAACTACAACTCCCACAAATAAATATTCCTGTGGTATCTTCTGCTGTGTTTCGCCACTATCTTTGCTCATTGTAATTCTGCACACAGCGCTGTGAAGGGTGTGTGTGTCAGGAGGGAGCAGCGCGCTAGTCCACATTTCATAGACATTTGTGTTTTGAGTAACTGTGAGACATTTTTAGTATGCACGTCAGACATCTGCGCAGCTACAACTTTTACAGTGAGTGAGGATTGTCTATCGGTGCATTGTGTTAGAACTAATGATATGATTGATTAATATGGATATACAAGTCTGAAAATTGACTTTAAAGGGGGTGTGTTATGCAAATCAGAGTTTTTCAGCGTTTCCCGATTCTTTCCGTCTCATTTACCCATTCAAAGTATAAAAAGTATTACAATGAATCGTGTGTTTCAGTAATCTATATTCTTTTAAAGTAAGGACAGTGTTGCTCCTTCCCATACACACTTCATTCTCCAATGTTTATTTCTAAATCAGCAATACACGTAGGAGGAGCGTTACTTTTTGGCTATTTTGGAACAAATGAAAAAGTAAAGCAAAATGTACACTATATGGAGAGAAAAGCGTAATGGGTCTTCTGTACTGACATGGATTGAAAGACAGATTTGACATTTGTCTGTGAATAAAAATAAAGGCAGTGATACCCAATTTACCATATTTTTCAGACTATAAGGCGCACTTAAAATCCTTTAATTTTCTCAAAAATCGTCAGTGCGCCTTATAATCCGGTGCGCCTTATGTATTAATTCTGGTTGTGCTTACTGACCTCGAACCGATTTTACGTGGTACATCAAAAATCTGTCAAAATGTTTTAGTACGACTTTGGTAATCTACAAAGCCACACTGCTTGATGGATTGTCAGAGCATTACGGCTACCGTAGTCAGGAGCCTCGCGGAGTAAGTGAGTCGTGTTCTTTAGTTCAACAGGAGCTGATCAGCAGCAAAAGGAGCGAGTTCCTCATAGGAAATAAAAACACAAGCTTAAATTCTCCACCCACATGCACATTCATAATACACATTCACCAAGACAGGGAGGCAACACTGGGAAAGTTACGCCACAATCTGCCAATGGATCGTGGACGCCTAAGATTCAGTCTCAAGTGTCGTCTGTTTGTTTCTCTTAATGCACTTTATAATCTGATGCACTTTATGTATGAAAATAGACGAGAGAATTCAACATTATTGATATTGTGCCTCATAATCTGCACTTTATAATCTGGAAAATACGGTACTTAATTTTGAACCATGAGTAAAAAACTATTTTCAGAATGAACAGTAAGATCCTTCGTCTCTCTGTTGTTGAACCATGACAGCAAAAAGATGGTTTCTTATGGTTTTCATCCAACTTCTGCCTCTTAAAATATGCAAAATTATTCTCATTCTTGTATAGTAACTAAAAGTCCAGTAAAGGTGAATACATCCAAAACTCTATCCCAGTCGTTTCCAGTTTCCATCTCTATTGGACGATCCTCGCTTATTCTTGATTTCTGTGTCCGAAGCCAGGGGGTTTTCCCACTGTGGTGTTGGGGCATATAAATGTAATATAGCATGTTTCCAGTTTAATAATGGGTTTGGTGGTTTGGGAGCTTCTCTGCTATAGACTGGCCATGGTCTTGTTGAATTATAATGAGTAAAAGATGTTGCTGTGGTGTTGTGTGGTCTATTCAGTTCATCCTAACGTCAAAATGTAGTGTTTATTCACTCATTCTCCAACGTGACTGGATTAACTTTGAAAGAAAGACTGGATTAACTTTGAAAGAAAAGACATATTCTGGAAAATTAAAGTTATTTGAGGGGAGAGATACACAGGCTAATAGTCTGCCTGTAACCACTTTTCCGGTCAAAGCTTTACGCCTCATCACACACCATATTATCTATCTGTTTCATGGTTGACCGTGCAAATCAAATTTTTGGCAACTTGGTCCATTTTTGTTTATGGAATAAGCAACCATACAATAGTGTAGAGCACCTTAATTTCTCAGCAGTCTTCTTGACTCCATTCTAATCCCTCCACCGGCTTTACGTTTAAAGTCTTATATTACACAAAATTGACTACTGTGAGCTTTATGTTAGAATGCTGTGTCCTCATCAAAAACATGCCCGGAGTTGTGTTTTGTTTCATTCATCCATGTTTAAGTAACACTTTATTATATCTGTCTGCATCTGCAAAGCTTAAAATCCTCTGTTCCAGCTTGTGATGTCATGAAGCTGTAGTTTTCAAATTTTTACTTTTTATATTTAGTTCAGTAAAGATTGGCAATTCCAGGGATGGAGTTATACAAATGATTCTAGAGAAAGTGGTTAAAAATGTGTGAATGAAAAACACAACTCCAGGTCTGTTTTTCATAAGGAAACGTTAACACAGATCAGAAAATAGCATAAAATAGCACCTTTAACGTCTCCTCAAAAAATAGATTGTTCTGCCATTTTGCTCGTCTTCAGTGACGTCATTCAAATACGTCATTGCTTGCTTGTTGTTTAGTTTACCAGGATGTTCCAAATCTTATGTTTGGAGAAAATGAATCACCGGACAACAAAACTATCTTGTATCAGAGTTTTGGACATGCACTTTTGCGACTTGGCCTGTTCCTCTCCTTTGCTCTTCATTATTAGTTTGAGAGCACCCTGGTATGTTTCATCTGGAGATGGATCTTTGAGGATGGTCCGAAGAACATGTCCTCCTGTGAACTCAGCATGGGTTTGGCGGCGTTTAGATTGCCGGTTGTTTGCTTGTGTGTTTGCTCGGAGTTGGAGCGCGCTCACTTGTGCGTCAGTGTTTGGATGTCCGCTGTGATCTTCGTCTTCAGTTGTGTTTGTTCTGGATACACTCTGCCCTTGATGTCCATGGCCTCTCCCATCTCTGTTAAGGTTCACCTCTCTGGTGTAGATCACGTCTCTGGTGCAGATCACATCTCTGGTACAAATCACATTTCTGGTACAGATCACGTCTCTGGTACAAATCACATTTCTGATACAGATCACGTCTCTGGTACAGATCACATCTCTGATACAGATCACATGGCTCTCACAATTCAATTCTGCTTGAAATCAGAACCATGGAGAGGACATTTGCTTTTACAAATTAACTTGGACAGAGATGGATCTACAAAACCAGGTGTCAGAATGAAAAACAGTAAAACAAATGAATGCCACTCACTACATACTTAATGTTAAAGGAGCACTGTGTAACTTTTCAGGTGGAGAGTCTTCTATCTGCTTGTCTTGATGCTATTTTCCATGAATGTGCCACAGTATGGCATTAAACTTGTTTATCTCTATGGAGACAAGCAGGTGACGCCAGGTCTAGTTACAGGTCACATCTGAAGAGAGGCGACCCCAGTCACCCTAAGAATGTTTTAGACAGTATTTAAGAGCAATAAAAATAACAGTAATTGAGGAAATGAAAGATGAACTTGCAATACTGGGTAACATTTTATGCAATAATATATCCATGAGATAAGCAGATAGTGGATAACCTAGCTCACTCCTGATTGATATATGAAGTGTGTTCTACACATTATCAATCTGGAATGGCTCTCCCATCACTCCCAGTGGTCAGGAAAAAGCTGAACATCATGACAAATATTTGAATCTGACTGTTGAAGTGTCACAACAGTGCAACAAGCTGAAAAATCTGACTTTTCTTACATCTACATACAAAGTGCTTAGCGTCTGCATGTTTTTTACAGTTTTCAATGCAGCAGTAGCTCGTGTATTAAACTATGTTAAATAAATCCCAAGATCCTATCATAATGTAAACAAAATTAAAATACAGACAGACTGCACCTCTGACCTTACCTTTATCCCATAATCTTGGCCAAACATAAATATGTGTCCTATGCATTAGAGCTCTATACTTTAAACAATCAACTAATAACACTGCCTGAAGCCACTGATGTTAGATTAGCTTTGTTTTCCATGTCTTGTATTTATCCTTCCTCTTAAACTTTACTGCAAAGTCTATGATGGCTTGCTTTGAGCCTTTGGCAGTGTTCCTATTTTACTGAACATGTTCTGGGTGAAATGTGATGTTTAAAATGCTATTAATACTTATTCAAACCCTCAAAATGCAAAGTGAGTGAGTATAGAAAATCCTGCAGTAGAAGCATATTTGAGGTGAGCCAACCTTCTGTTGAGATTTAAAGTCTCTTGTTGCTCTGGTGAATCCTGGCTAAGCACTCATCTCTGCAGTCAACAGGGCGGGACGGTCCCAGCATACTCCCCCTGTCAACATCACACTGCACTCTGCCCTCTCAGACCACACAACCTTTAAAACAACTCCCCAAGAAGTCTCCTGGAAATGTGCTGTGGTCCAAACAGATCCCAAATCACTCTTTCGCAATTTGCAAAGCTGCACCAATAGATCTTTATAGTGTAATGCATACCTATTCATTATCCTTTTACCAGTGAGGATTTTTCAATAAACACGCAACAGCGGGCTCTCAGAATCCCTCTTTACACAACCATGGTTTACTTTCGGTATATAATTACAAGCCAATTCAAGGCCTAATTGAAGGCATTCTTAATGTAATTGTGTTGATCTAGTTTTGTTTGAGAGCCTGTGGGATGAGGTCAACTTTGCCATTGACTTGGTTTATTTCTCAGGGTCTCTCTAAGAGTCTACATGTGAGGAGACACTGGTAAGGAGACAGGAGTACGGAGACAGGGGTAAGGGAGGAGACAGGATTAAGAGTCTGTATGTGAGGAGACAGGAGTAAGGGAGACAGGGGTAAGGAAACAGGGGTAAGGAGACAGGAGTAAGGAGACAGGGGTAAGGTGACAGGGATAAGGAGACAGGAGTAAGGAGACAGGAATAAGGAGACAGGAGTAAGGAGACAGGGGTAAGCAGACAGGAGTAAGGAGACAGAGGTAAGGTGACAGGGATAAGGAGACAGGAGTAAGGACACAGGGGTAAGGAGACAGGAGTAAGGAGACAGGGGTAGGGAGACAGGAGTAAGGAGACAGGGGTAAGGTGACAGGGATAAGGAGACAGGAGTAAGGAGACAGGGGTAAGGTGACAGGATAAGGAGACAGGAGTAAGGAGACAGGGGTAAGGTGACAGGGATAAGGAGACAGGAATAAGGAGACAGGGGTAAGCAGACAGGAGTAAGGAGACAGAGGTAAGGTGACAGGGATAAGGAGACAGGGGTAGGGAGACAGGAGTAAGGAGACAGGAGTAAGGAGACAGGGGTAAGGTGACAGGGATAAGGAGACAGGAGTAAGGACACAGGGTAAGGAGACAGGAGTAAGGAGACAGGGGTAGGGAGACAGGAGTAAGGAGACAGGGATAAGGAGACAGGGGTAAGCAGACAGGAGTAAGGAGACAGGGGTAAGGAGACAGGAGTAAGGAGACAGGGGTAAGGTGACAGGGATAAGGAGACAGGAATAAGGAGACAGGGCTAAGCAGACAGGAGTAAGGGTAGCTAATTTATCAGTAAAGATGAATGAATGTCCATATTGTACATTGTATGTTTTTTGTTTGTTTGTTTGTTTGTTTTTGTCCTTTTTATGTCTAGCCAAAAATTGTATCCAAGAAAAAAGTATTTGGAGAAAGTACTACTCAAGTGAGAGTAATTCTAAGAACAAGTGTCAGGACATATCATCTGATTTAATGTTAGATTTTTTGTGGATGTACCACTGTAATTCTAAAAAAAAACCTAAACTTTCACAACAGTAAAAGCAATATATGTGAGTAAAATACTGAGAAAAAATATTTCTCAAGTACTACCCATCCCGGCAGAGTTGGTTGGTGTATCTTTATTTTTGGTGGTTGGTTCCATGAGCTGGAAGTCTATTTGTGTCTGGGGTGAATGTTATCAGTTATGGTCTCTTTCCCGCACCACCACTCCCTCACCCTGCACCCTTCCACTTGAACAGCCACATTGTGTTGTGACGATGAGGTGAGTGAGTAGGGCCCCAGAACAGGGCTTATGTCTAGTGGTTAAGGCAGTAAACTGTTTTGACCCCAGACAGTGACTTCCTGTAATGATGAAACCGGATTGGTCAACGACAGACACAGGAACATGTGGCTGGCTCTGTTTATACTTCAGGTCTGTCAGTATTTTTGATCCAGGACCAAAACAGAAACCCTTGAGTTAGTGAACAATTGTTTCACAGAGATAAGGCTGCATGAGAAATGAACTAAGAAAAGAGACTTGTCTCAATGGGAATGATGTCAAATGTAAAAATATTTATAGATAATAACAAATTCAATTTTAGCTTAAAATGTGAGATTGTCCATTGCACGTTTATAATTCATCAGCCAAGACTTTTTCTTTTCTTTCTTTCTTTCTTTCATTTTTTTTCAGTCCACATGTCCACAATTTTGGCTAATTTCCAGACTTGAAGGATAGATACAGTGGTGTTCTATACACACAGATCACATTTCAGATAATAAAGCTCATTACAAACATGTGGAAAGCATCATTTTTATTCAACTGTTCACAGAAAATCAACTTATCTGCTTTCAGAGAGAGTCGCAGGGAGAACGTGTGTCATTTATTAAAACAGGCCATGCACATTTGAAGTAACAATACGTGCATTTAAAGTGAGGCATAAGGAAATCTAATAGAAGTATTTTATGTTATGTGTTTCCTTATCTACTTCATCAGGCTCGTACAGTCGACATTGTTTTGCCAAAAGTACCCGCTGGCATAAGTCAAAGAGAACATTTGATATCCCTCGCTCAAATTACATCATGACAGAGCAGATTAAGAAGGACCATGACTATGATGTTTTTATAGTCACTATCTTCTTTAATGTTATCAGTGTTATGTTCAAGAGTCCGGACTTCAAATTAAACATGAATAAACATAGATAAAAGCACTGATCTATTGTCCAGTAATAATATGAAAAATAATGTTTTGCTGTGTGTTTTTCAGACGGAGTGTGCTAACTTTGTGCGCCTGCTGCAGCCCTATAACCGCACACACCTGTTGGCCTGTGGGACCGGGGCCTTCCACCCTATGTGCGCCTTTGTCTATGTGGGACACCGCGGAGAGGTCAGTCCTCACCATTACACCCTCTATCAATATTCTCATTTATTACACCACACTTTTCAAAACCTTGGTGTGTCTCCAGAGAACATTAGTTTGCCTTTTCCTTCATTTGTGAAGAAAAACTGTTAGATGAAGTGTTTTTGCACCATTAACTCTTTTTTATGGACTTCCTTCAAATGTTTACAAAGTGTAAAATATTTGGGCTGTGCTGTCCTTAAAGGAGTTTTAGTTTGGACTCTTCCCACTCTTCACTCTTTTATTAGTATGGAAGGCTGTTCTCCGTATTAGGGCATTTCAACACATGTTTACATACACAATTTATGTAAGGCCATAGTATATAATAATGGACATATACTGTGCCATATTTTCTATGGTGTCACTCAGCCCCAGCTCAAACTGTACGACCCAATCGCAGGGTTTAAAAGTTCACAGCTGATGGAACTACTTCAACAGAGTGAAACCCTCATGAGAGGCGACTGGATTTCAAACAGGTTTGATATTTTTGTCACCTACGATTGCCAATCAGGAGCTGGTTGTGAGATATTAATTGGTTTGCTTTACCCCATGTATAGTACACAAAGCACGACACATGGTCAAGCCAAAACTCGGCAAGATCCTAAAAACAGCCGCAAGAGTGAAAAATCAGCTCAAAAGGTGCCAAAAATCGTACAGTGTACACCTGGCTTAAAACACTACAATAATACTGACTCTGCTTTCTCATTTATTGCTGTGCTTAAGTGTGTAAAGTGTGTCCTGAATATTACAAGAACACATATTTATGATGCTGAACAAAAGATGTCACATTAGCATTGATGCAGAAATGTTTTACTCATATTGGAACATTGATGCATTATGTGAGAGAGGCGATTTCCCCAAACCCCGTATGTTGATGTGAGAATAAAAAGATAATGAAAGTTGTACTCACATGTTCATTAGTCAAGGAAAACCAAGTGCCATTAACAAATCACTTTACAGCACTCTTCATGTTTTATGTACTTTATTCTTCACACTTCTCTCACACACTTGACACTTCGACACAGTGGCTCTTGTGTTTCTCAAAGGTTAAAAAGGTGACCTACTTTTCCCACACTTTGTCCTTTTGTTCAGTCCCACAAGCCGCTGTTGTTCTCGTGCTCCAGCAGCTCTCACCACTGTATATCGTATGTGGCCTGTGGGAGACTCAGTCCAACAGAGCGGGAGGGAGGGTCTTGAAACCAGGAGTCTAAAACCAGACCACAGCAGAATGGCATTAAACTTAGAGATGAAGGGAATACTTAAAGTCAGAATAAAGGCTAAATGGGAATGACTCTCCCTGAAAGCGATTGGAAACCAGTGATCTGAACGTTCACGAAAAAACAACGATGCTCCTGTCTGATTGGTCAGTCTTCACAGTCTCCACACTACTGGTGATTTTATTTACATTTTTAGTTTTTATTTAAAATTATTGCGTTGAAGTGTGGGGAAACTGCTATAAGACTCATTTACTGTGCTTAATTTCACTGCAAAAAGAGACATTAGGATTGCTCACAAGGTCCACTATCTGCATCCAACACACCCATTTTTATTTTATTTTTATTTTTTATTTTTTAATCATCTTAAATCTTAAAACTTAAAACTTCATGATCCGGTAAACAGAGGAGGGACCAAGTCGTTGTTTTGCAAGTCTCAAGTAATCTCAAGTCTTTGACCTGAAGCCCGAGTCAAGTCTCAAGTGAAATGCAGGCAAGTGAAGTCGAGTCTCGAGTCACTGGCCCATAAGTCCAAGTAAAGTCCAAGTTGTCTGCTTTGAGCTTCAAGTCATTTCAAGTCTAACCAAGTAATCAAAACCAAATATATAAAATATCAAATATATCTTAGATTTTTGCAATTTATATGAATTTTAAACTAAATTGTACTTAAAAAAAAAAATCATTGCATATTTATATATGAATATTTATAGAGTATATAAGAGTTGTAGAAAAAAAAGTCTTGAAAGGTCTTAGAGTGAGTCATTACAGTCAGAATAGAAAGAATTCAGATTTAAAAGTACTTCTCAAGTCTTCTCAAGTCACAGGCCTCAAGTCCGAGTCAAGTCCCAAGTCATTGACCTTCAAGTCCAAGTCGAGTCCCAAGTCTTAGTCCATTTTATTAAGTCAAGTCCTAAAAATAGTGACCAAATCATGACTTGCAAGTCCCACCTCTACTGGTAAACTTTAAAACTGCTCAAATTATGTTCAGGGCACCTATCATCTCTCTTCCAGCTAATTTAAATGATTTATTTCAAGATGGAAATGCTCATCATAACTACAAACTTAGTGGTAATAAAAAATGTATCAGCCAAAATTTTGAACTTCTTTAAAGTGAATGTGCATCTCAGTATCTGGAGTTAATCTGTGGAACAGATTATCAGAAGAACTAAAAGTGTGTAGGAGCCTGGTACAGTTTAAATTAATTGCTAAAATGTCTTGTCTTGTTAGTTTTAAGTTTGTAGTAATAGCAGTCACAATTTCTTGTAGTAGCAACAGTGGTATCAGTATTGTAGTAATCTTGCAGTAAAGTTGACTTTTTACTACTAGTTTCTGTATCCAGCAGAACTTCTTTTAGAGGATTGGCTCTGACCCATGTTGCCGTCTCATTGCACCATCACAGTTTATACTTGCCCTTTCTCTCCTCTGTTCTTGTGCCCATTCTGACCCCGTCCCGCTGAGCCCTATACGGACCCCCTGCTCAAGACTGCTGTGAGTTGGACCGCGCTAAAACAAGCACCTATAAGTCGCCCTTAAAGCTTCTTTTCATTAGTATTCATTGGTCCTACAAATGGCTCCAATGAAGTAAAGTAGTGTTGTGAAAGGGCAGCTCACTAAACGTACACTGTGCCCTATAGACAGAAGAGGTGGACTGGGAGTCATTTGTTGCACTAAAATGTCTTGGCAGCAGGCACATTTGTTCAATTAGCCCCAGCTTCTTCCCACACTGTTTTCATTGTGATGGTAAAATGGATCTCTAGTTTCTAAAATAAACGTCACCTAACAATAGTGGTCAGCCCCCATTTGGATGATAAATGGAGCTTAATTTTATCTGCTCTGATCTAATGGTGAAATTGGATTGGTTTTTGCATGTGGTGGGGTTTTCTTCGGCCCATTTACCGGGGAAATACTTATGCAACACTTGCATGTGATCATTTCTACTCAGTTTGGAGCACTCCTGTGTTAGTCTGTCCTCAGATGGGACTATAAACTCTATAAACTGTGTGATGTCACCCACAGTGTTCAGCTCCAGTCCAATGAAGTTCATGAGGCTAGCAGTTATAGGAGCATATTTGGAGCTGAGTTCCATATTAGGAATAGGAATTTATTTACAGACAAAATAGTGAAATAAAAACACCAGGATCATGTTGGTCTGTGTACCATTCATTTTTTTGAATTTAATTTAAGAACGAAAAACAATAAAACAGGAAAACAGTTTGTTATTTCATCATTCTGTTTTAGCGTCAAACAAAAAACAGATTTCGACCTCTATTTCCAATATTTGATTTAAAGTTTATTTCAAATAACACCAATCAAAAAACAGTCAACATGCCTACTTCAGTTGCGATATTTTATTCTCTCTGGTTTATTTGTCCTGGAAGTTCTGCTGCTAGAAGGACTTACCTGAAAACTCCATGATGAGAAACAGGACAACAGCCACACTTCAATAAATTCTTTGTTTAGCTGACACTGAATTCATACGTGGCGCACTAAACAGCATAACTTCCAGGACAAATAAACTAGAGAGAAAAATTTAAATAGGCACCGAGACTGTTTTTTGTTTGGTGTTATTTGGAATAAACTTTAAATTAAACATTGGAAATAGAGTTAAAAATCAGTTTTTTGTTTGACACTAAAATGGAATAACTAAATAACAAACTGTTTTCCCATTTTATTGTTTTTTGTTCTTAATTGAAATTTAAAAGAATGAATGGTACACAGACCCATGTAGAGCAGGTTAATACAAACATTTTAAGACCAAAATGATGAGGCTCACTGCAGCAGTTACAGAGAGAGGGAAGATCATTTTTCAATGTAAAGTGAATTTGAGTCAATGGAGCCAGAAGCGCCCCCATGTTCACTTCCTATTTGGAACGTGGTGGCTATTTATACGTGGTTAGCTATTTATATATACAGTTTATGGATGGAGCACTGTGGTATTGGACTAGGGTGGGATGACCTTTAACCTCTGAGCTGTTTCATCAAGCTGTGGTTCGAGTCTGCCTGCGGTGGACGTGTTGTGATCTTACTGTCACGATCACTCGCGCCAAACTCTGCATTTGATACGGTGTACATGATCAGTTTTGAAAACAGACTTCAACAGTGAGACAGGGACACGAGGCAGGCCTGCAGCTGGTCAAATATAATCACAGATAGAGCCTCAGTACAAGAAATACTGTCAGAGATGTTGTATTATTACACTGTGTTTTATTCACGGTCAAAAGCTAGATATTAAGTTGGAACTTTTATGACTGAGGCTGTTTTATGCCCAGTGTTCAAGTGACGACCAAAAATAACATGTTCATTCAATTCAATCAACAGTACTCCACAAGAAAAGTTATGTAGTAGATCTTATTATTCACCAACAATTGAGAGAACCTTTTCTTATTATTTTTAATTTCATATAGAAGTTTGTCACAAGCATTGCACATTTTACATACATTTTAAACAAGACCTATTGTGTTTTATTCTGTGTGCTCTGTAGCTATAATCTCTGACACCCATGGATCATTATGTTATTATTTGCATATTTAATTGCAATATGTACCTAAAACAACCGCATTAGGAAACTGTCATCACAACAAAGAGTCGGCACCTTTGATTGATAACTGCAGATCATGCGGAGCAGCTGATTTTTTAGGGTAATTTCTAAGATTTTTCTCAAAATTAAACTCTAAATCAAGTCATTTTTTTATTTTTATACCGAATTTAAAGGGATGATTCAGAGTCATTTCAACCTAGGATCTTTTGCACCATGACCTCTGTATTACATCAGTAGTCAGCTGCTGCTGGATAATAGGTTGGGTGTAATTGACGATCAAATTGGGAGAAATGGGGATAAAATCTGATGTAAATTGATGATAAAGGAAATGTGGGAACATAGGGCCCAATTGTGGAAAAAGAAAACAACAAACTTAGAAATGAGGGAACATAAGGCTGAGAGAACATAGGTACACTCCAGATTTTTTATTCATTTGTACCAAAATTATGACACAATGCTGCTGAATCCTGCACATGTCATCAATTAAGAAAGATAACTGTGGATGAGTAAATGTTGAGTGGAAACAACTTTTACATGCTTAAAAGTAAAAAGTCAATTCTGCTTTAACAAATTGTCGTGAGAACCAAGTCTGTACTTTCTGTTTTTCCTCTTCACACCAGGCGCATTGTGTAAGTAAATAAATATTTACTTCTTATTTGTTTGATGTAAGCGACCAGAACTGTACTGGAGCTGCTTTGTTTGATGACAAAAGTACTTTTTACATATCACATAAACACACATGGTCCTCTGTCATTTTTCACGTGAGAGTTTCCAAACCAGATGCTCTCAACAAAGTGACAATCATTGTGGAGTTTTGTTGTGTATGTTACATTCATCAGAGCAGAGACAGTTTTGGACAACAATATTTTCTTTGTGAGTGCATTAGTGGCCTAAATCACACTGGGGCAGCCATGTGTGGAAGGGAAGGCCAACCAAAAAAGTTAAATTGATATAATTGTGGAGCCCTAATCGAAACCAATCTGATAAACTATGATTAATAAGTTACTGTAATAATCAACTACTAATTTAGTAGTTTATCTGAAATGTACCTGAATGTATCAATATATTTCTTTTGGAACAGTGTAGGTCTGATGGAAGATGGACTGATTAAGATAAAAAGGGAATAATGTGTTTTGGTGATGGTGAAACCTGTCTCCTGGTGCTGTTGCTGTAGTGATAAAGGTGAGGAGCGGGACATGGCACTGTGAGGGAATGTCCATTTGGATTCATTTGGGCTTTGAGAATCACTGACTGTATTTAAATCTAAAAACTTTCCGAAACATCTCCTGGACCTTTTTGAATGCTGTTGTGTCTATCATGAGCTCCACAGGGACATGTCCTTGTCTGTGTCCGTCATGAACATCTCTGGGCTGGGTGTGGTGCATTCTGGGACAGGACGTGGGTGGGATGACCTTTGACCTCTGGGGTGTTTCATCTCATTTAAGGATCCAGTCTGTGTCTGTGGACATATTGTGATCTCAGTGTCACAGAAACCTTGGATTCATGAATATTTAACAGTCAGACCTTAAATTGTCAAATATGATTTACACATTCATTTAATTGTTTGAGCTGGATTTGTCAGATGATATTAGAGTAAAATAATCTTTGTTATTACATTACCTTTACACATTTCTTACACATTTCTTGTGAGAGGTGATTGGTTTACTATTCACTTGCCAAGTAGTCAATGGGTTATAATAAAGTCATATTTTTAACTCATATTTTGATTCATATTTCAAGCTGGTTGCACAACTGCGTTAATGTGCATTTCAGTTTAGCCATAGTAGACTAAGGCTAAGTAAGGTTATGGTCCACTTTCCTTCAGTGCATCTGTGACAGCCTGTTTGGAGCAGTGGGGACCCATCTCCAGATCTTGAGCTACTCTTGGTCAGACAACCTTAACTGGAGGATATGGTGCATGTTTTGAGTTGATCAGGGAAACCAGAGTGCCCAGAGGAAACTCACCCAGACATACGGAGGAACATGCAAACTCAACACAGAATGGGCCGAGTGACGCAGATATCGAACCTTCATCCACTTCATCCACTCAGCCACCATCACAACACTGCAAAAACTAAGATCTAGCCAAGTTAAGATGACTTGAATTAAGAAAATGTTATCATGATATGAATCAGTTTCACTTTACAAGTAAAATTATCTACCTATCTATCTTTTTGTACTTAAAATATGAAAACACATCTTAAAATAAGAAAAACAACAATTCTTTGCACTTAAAATAAGAAACAAAATTTGATGTTGCTTGAATTAAGAAAAACGCACTTATTGTATTGGTAGATAATTTTACTTGTCAAGTTGTTTTTAATTTAAGCCAGTTTAACTTGCCCAGATATAGATGTTTTGCAGTGAAACCATTCAGAAAATTAAAAATGTAATATAGTTGATACTCTTGTAGTAGTCCTCATGCCTCAGTTGGTCCAGTCAGACTAAACGTGCCCCCCGGGGTCCTGTTTAGTGGGCCATGAAAATAAATAAATATGTGGAACATTTCACTGAAGGTTCAGACCACACACACATGTTTAACCATTCATAACAACAAATAAACAGAATATAAATGAGCCAAAGTGTCAAAGGACATTAGAACATTTGAGTACCACTTATCCATGCTGAGAACTGCTGTACAGACTTGATACATGTTGAATAAAGTATAATCTTCTACCCTTCCCCTGGATCAAAACCATAGCTATTATTAATAGCACTAATATACTCCTAGAATTACATAGTTTTAATACACCCATTTGGTTTTTCATGTCTTCCTCTGCACAAATTGCATCAGTCATGAGTCAAATTGTAAAGAAAATCACCTAGTTTCAGTCAAATCATGGGCAGAGAGACAAAATGCTGTCACTAATATATTTCTGGCAATATAGCAGTTTATATCGGAGAGTATGACAACTATAAAAGTACATTTTACCTCAGTATATTCCATCTGAAAAATGTTAAAGATGTTACGATAAGACCCTTTCCAAACCTTGAAGTGATTGCTGCAGAAAACGTAATCAAATCATCGCTACTACTGTATACACGGAGCTGTGATCCAAAAGGCCATACAGTCTAAAAGCTTGTGTCTCATTATAGTGTATATGAACTCTGCTCCTGCTGCACATTACACCGGTCGCTTTAGTCCAGACTGAGCCAATCCAAACACACAGTACTTCCACATAGAGAAACATCCAGGCCACATTCATAAGAGTACGGCCAAAATAAATATATCACAGCCCATGCCTTTAACAGAGCCGGACCACTGACTGCTGCACAGCGCTGCACATAAACATGTCACACATTTAAGAAGAAGGGAAAAAATAGTTACATGAATGGAATTTTTGTGAAATGCTGTACTCATTATAATATTTATGTAAAGTTCCTGAGCTCCTGATGCTATCTACTGTACATGTGAATCATTACAACCAAAACAAAGAACACAATAGGGCTAATAATAAAACGATATGACTCATTAGGATCATGAACAATTATACAAAATATGACTCAGGAATAATTCACACTCCGGTTCCAGTAATTCAGTGGACTTTACTAATAACTAGGTATGTAACAATATCCAAATCTCATAGTACAATATTTTCATGATATACATCTCACCGTATGATATCTATTGCGATATTTTGTGGAGACTAACAAAACCGTGAATATGCTACTTTTTCCTCTTAAAATGCCTTGACATGTCTTAATAAGATTTAAAAGTGCTTAGAACTGCTATTTCTTCATGTAGTTTACAACAAAGGCAGCAAAGGATCATGGTCGATGTATTTCTCATTTTAGCTATTGCTGCACCATAACAATGAATTTAAGCAAAGATACTTGTGATTCGATATATTGTGATGGTCCACGATATTATTGAGAGACTTTTGACGATACGGTATCATGATATTTTGGTTATTGTTACACCCCTACTAATAAACCTTACTCCTACTGTAAATAACATAGCTCCTCTCTTCAGAAATATATTTTAATTTTTTAATTTTATTTGCAAAAGTGGTCATGTTATATATAGCGCATTTCCAACTTCAAGGCACTCATAGCGCTTTAAATCAAGGAGCCACACACCCAGACACTGGGAGCAAGGTGGGTTAAGTGTCTTGCCCAAAGAAACACAGACAGCATTCATCTGTGGGAGCTAGAATCTAGGGTCACTCAATCAAAGATGTTTACAGTATGTCGAGAGCGGGATTACAACTGGCGACCTTTGGATTAGTGGACGAACACTCTACCAACTGAGCTACTGTCGCTATAACATTTCTGTACATATAATTAAGACAACACATGGGTGAACTGGAGCATGAAGGAGACAGGCCTAGTTGACAGAATTCAACCATATTTTGCATATTTTATTTGATGTAGTATATCTTCTATTGCCTAATGTTCAATAATTTGTTGATTTGTAAATTTTTGCTTGCCTATATTACTGATCCAGCTCTCTCTGTGCAGTGGGATCCAGGCTTTAGACAGACATACGGTATAGATATATATGACCATACATAATCATGTGTATCAAATGTATGGAAAGAATTGTGCTACAAAGTTCTGTGAGGGCACAAACATAAAGGATCCATCTGGACTCATGGCAGTTTTTATAGCTTCAGAACAGAGCGTGTGTTTATTGTGGTTTAAAAGTGCTTATAGGCGAGTTTTCATCATTAAGTCACTCTGAAGCTAATCTAAAACATTTCTTAAGAATATGACATTATATTTAACAGCCATTTGTGCTTTTAACTCAATACAAATGTATATTTTGTGGATTTTCTCATCTCCCTTGTGATGTGGCTTCAACAGAAAACTCCCAAATTTAAACAATACTCCATTGTGAGTCACAGAGATGTCCGGTTCACAGGAAGGGCATTTAATTCTGTAATCCAGATTTACAGTAAATCAAACTGAACTTGTAACATTTTGACATCATTATTTCAACTTCATTAGTTTAATACTAGTTATACTTTTCTGAATCATTCTGATGATGCTGTGGTATTTTTGACAGACTACATACTTTTATGTTTTTAACAAAGAGATTATCGACTTTATAATGCCAACGTCACCAACTACCATCTAATCACCTTAAAATACAAAAATAGATCTACTCTATCACTGTCTATTGGTGGTTTCATTTGTAGAATATGACAATATCATACTTCCTCATGGGGGTCAAGAGGCACTTTTCCCTTTTCCTCTGTGTCTTTTATTTATTTTATTAATTTTACTTATTTACTGCTATTTTATGATTTTTATGGTTTTTGCTTTTATTTAGATTTTACTGCTTTTATTGTTTTAGGACTGGTATGATCAAATTTTAGCAATTTACTTTTTTGTTGTCTTCATTTAATGATCTCTGTGCAGCACGTTGGAAACTGCTTTGTTTATGCTATAGAAATAAAGTGGATTTGGACATTTCTTTTTTGATTACATAATAAATATCAGAACAGAACATTTGTATTCATTTTAGCTGCTGCCATTTTCTTTTAAATATTATTGGTTATATAAAGTTCAGTTCCGTACAGCCTCCACAGAGGAGTGTTTTAAGTTAAAGACTTTCTGTCTTTTGGCACTGCATTAGTTGCATGGTCCTCTGAGACTTTTATTTATTTACATAAAAAACATTTTCATTTGATTTATAGTTTTAACCATTTTTAGTACTTTAATGTTTTTTATTCATGATATACTGTTTTTTATGGTCATAATTTGGAATATGTGCAATAAAAATAAAGTGGATTGGATTGAAAGTTGTAATGTTATCTTATACTCGGCAGCAGTGTAATACAGTATATTTACTTGGATCAAATTAGATAGTAAAGTATGTAAATAAAAACATTTAACAGTAATATGGCTAACCACTGCGATCTTGCAACTTGCCACACATTGTTCTATTTCCAGATATTAAGATACTCACGTGTTGTATTTTAAAACCATAATATTGAAAATAATGTAGCCTGTATACCTCCAACTTTACTCATAGAGTGGAAATAGTTTACAATTGCAGTCTGCAATACAGTATATGCCAGTTGACCTGAATTTGCTTCCATAAAAACAGTCCTGTCTAATATTTCATTTTCTTTCAGTCTCTCAAACAAAGATTTTCCTGGGAACTGTGTGAAATAAATGCTTTTTGATCATTTCCTCCATCTTGGTTCTCAGACAGTTCAGTGAAAGGACAAGCCCAAATAGATTCTAAATTGAGCCCCTGATTTGGTTCAACAGTGCATGAAGGATTACTGTGTGATATGGGACTTTGTGACGCTGCACTAAATAGTCTCTGGGCAGCACCTCATTTTAAAAGTGAACTATTTGCAGCTAATGAAGTGATTTCCCAAAAGAGAAGTGCGATCTTTAAGAAGGGAATAAATAGGTTTATGGAAACTTGATCTGATCATTATTTTATGTAAAACAAGACTGGTAACTATTACAGCTCAGTTGTCAGTGATTTTTTTTTGTCATAAAGTAGTGGAATCTACATAGTTTCACATGAGAATAGCCCTGGTCCACTTTCCCACTCGCGATATGTGTTCATGTAGGAATGAAACAATAAAGGTAATATTATAGAAAAGCTTTGTTTTTTGTAAAAATCTCAGAAAGTCTTTAGTTCTTTAAAAGAATTTAATTATTCTTTTCCTGTGAATCCTAATCGGATGAACGATTACACAGACATTGATAATTAGAACGGATGTAACAAGTAACCAAAATATTGTGATACTGTATCGTCAAAAGTCTCACAATATTATCATGGGCTGTTACAATATATCGAATTACAAGTTCCTTTGCTTAAATGTATGGTTTTACAGTAGCAACAGCTTATAAACATAGGGAACTACATATCCCATGATTCATTTCAGTGCAGAAAACATGAAGAAATATGTTTTTTACTTGAATTCTTGGTATTATGATGGAAATAATTCACAGCAAATTCTTGTCAAGGTTTTTTAAAAGCAAAAAACTGTCCTATCTACAATTATATTAGCTTCTCCAAAATATCGTAATAAATATTGTACCATGAGATGCATATTGTAATAATATTGTACAGAGAGATTTGTATATTGTTACATCCTTAATAATTAGCATACAAATAATAAAACAGAAATTGGTTTTACTTTGTTTAGGATGTTTAAACATATCAGAATCAACTTGTGATCAATGTTTTGAGATAGATCAAAACAAAAGAAAACTGTGCTGTTGCATCCTTACATTTCTTGCTTGTGAACATTGTCCTGATGTCCTGTGCTTGTTTTGCAGCATGTGTTCTCTATGGACGCCGCTAATGTGGAGAATGGACGAGGGAAGGTCCCACACGACCCCAGTCTGCCCTTCGCCAGCACCTTCAGCGGTATGTCACATCTCATATTGCATCTTTTATATAATTTACTTATGTTGTGCAGAGGCTATGCATGAAATCCAAACTGACCAAACTAAGCAACGCAGTGGAGTTGCTCAGGGCTGATGTCACAACTCAACTTCTGGGTCTAATAAAATTCTAAATTCTGGCTCTATTTTAGCATTGCAAAAATGTGTTGTATTCAAAATGCATGCTGAATATTGCGATCAGTATTTTTGCAATATTTGGATGCAACCCCATCTATTCAGGCTCAGAATTTTTATAAGGAATAGCATTACAAAATGTTTTCTTATGCTGGATTACATTTAGCAGTACGCAATCTTGGAGCTTATATGTTTTATTTAGTCTATCACTACTATGATTACTTCAGCCTGACCTTAAAATAACAGTAAAAGTCATTGTTAGTTGAAGTAATATTGTCTGTTACTTTGAGGTACTGTTGTTTGAGATCACAAGGTCCCAAGACCAGGACAAGACCAAAACCTCTGAGGGTCAAGACCGAGACAAGACCAAGACTTTTAAAGGCCGAGACAGAGACAAGACCAAGACCATGGCCCATCGAGACAAAATCGAGACCATTATTATCATTTTCAACATGTATTTGTATTTTACAGTTATTTTGGCATAAATATATCAATGTTTTTATAAATCCCATCGAATGCCAAGACAAGACCACGTCCAAGCACCTTCAAGACCGAGTCCAAATGTGGTTGAGTCCAACACGAAGACGAAGACTGCAAAAAGAAATGGTCTCGAGGCCGGTCTAAAGACCAAAACTGGCCTCAAGTATTATGACACTACTTTGAGGTATCACAGTTAGTTTCTCTTGGACACATTGTCACACTGACCTGTTCTGGCCCATTTAGATGCAGCTGTTCTCCATAAACATCATTTAAAATTTAAGTTTGGGCATTTTTTACAACATGTTGCTAGGAAGGCTTTGTGTGGCCATGTACACAGATCTATTCATTGTAGATAATAAAAACGACAATAACATCAGTGAAAGATAGAGAGAAAGTTATTATTTTGTTCTCCAAGTACAAATACGGTCTCTAATTTCACTTAAAACTCAGTAAAATTTACTGTCCAGGCAGATGTGCAGATCCCACCTTGCGTTATGTGTAGCCCATAATGCATTGTGTCTGGCAGGAAGCTCCCCTCTCAGAGCCAGGACCCCGGTAGTTTGGATCTAAGCTTAGACCAAACTCAAATAGTTGTCAAATCGTGTCATAGGATCTGGAGATGATCAGTAGCCACACCTGCAGATCATAATGTGGGAATGGTTATTGTGTACTTGCTGGAAACACATACACATGTAGTTCTGCTATAGGAAGGCCCAATACAGTCATCAAGGCTTTAGCTGATGAGTTGTCCTTAAAGTTACATCAGAAAAGCTGTGAAGTTGGTATATTCTTACCCCAAATATGATGTTTCACTGTAAACCTCAATCTTCAATTAAAACAACTTTGTAACAGAAACAGGTTGACTTCCTGTTCAAAACAGCACAACAAGAATGTTTTAAACCTCCCCAGAGTCTTATTTGTTTTAATAATCAAATAATGAACTATGAATCAATCAAAATACAACTCTGTGCAAACTAATGATGAGAAAAAAACATTATAACATGGTTGAAAGATCATTTTTACCATAGACTTTAGGTTACGTTCAGACTGCAGCCTGAAGTGACTCAAATCTGATTTTCTGGCCCCTATTCGACCTGTATCTGATCTTTTAATGACAGTCTGAACGATTTTTTTCAAATGCGACCCAGGCCGCTTGGATATGTGCTCCTAAAACCGATACATATCCAATCTTTTGACATTCGACTTCAGTCTGAACGGCCAGGTCGCATTCATCCCACCTACACGTCAGGCTAGGAGTCTAGTCAATGGAGGGAAAGCGAGGTTAGCGAGTTTATTAATATTTGGTTGGATCGATGTATTAAGGCCAAATTGGAGGGGTCTTATTGGAACTGGGCGGTTTTGAAATGATTGCCAAAGAAATGGCCGAAAAAAGAGTCTGTGAGCCAAATACAAGGAGGCTAAAGACTCAAACAAATGAAGCAGCTATGGATGTGTAACCTGTCCATTTTACGAAAAACTGGACTATATTTTGGGAGATAAGCCCAGCGTTTAGGTGCCTTCCGTAAACACTGAGCACACTTGCTGCGTGTAATGTCTTTGTGTCCTGCAATGCGCATGCAAGACACTTTTGGGATGTTTAAAGTTCAAACTTGAGATCACATACAAATCACATTTAACTGGAAATGTGAACGACACAAAAAAATCCGAATTGAACATAATCCCTGCAGTCTGAACACCTAGCCTAAGGGAGTGTAATGCCACCCATAGCATTTGGCTCCAGTCAAATGAAGCTAACAGTGCTAGCAGATATGGGAGCGAATTTTGAGCCAGGACCATATTAGGAACAGTAATTTATTTAAGTACAAAAATGTAAGTAAAACATCAGGACCACGTAGAACGGGTTAATATGAACATTTTATGACCAAAATTACGAAGCTCACTGCAGCAGTTACAGAAAGAAGGGTGACAATTGTTCACTTGTCAAGTCAATTGAAAAGTTGATGGTGCCGAAAGCTTTCCCATGAACATTCCTGTTAGGAACGCGGTGACTAGTTGGGTTAGCTGTGTCCTTTTTATGTCTATGGCTTTCAACTATGTTCCCTTTAAGCAAATAACACAGCATTTCTGATCTGTAAGTAAATGCTGGTTTAAAAAAAAGTCTATTTATGTCTCAAGCATGTTCTAAGCAGGTTGTGAAATGGCAATTACCAGTGAATGTGGGTAATTGTCTTAGAGTCTTATAAAAACCTTTGATAGGAAATCTAGATAATATAATATATGTAGAAATCTTTTGGTTGCAACATTTCAGTGGACTCTGTATGACAACTACACAGCAAGCATTGTCCTTTGTCCTTGACTGAACCTTAAGATCTTTGACCTCAGTGTCCTCCCCCGTCTCGGGCAATGACCTCTGACCAATGACCAATGACTTTTGGATCAATAAAAAACAAACACATATTTTATCAGTAACCTCTGTCCAAAATAAACACTTTCTCCTTGACATGAGACTAAACTATTAAGCACACACATTAGGCTTTCAACAGCTGATCCCTCCTTATCGCACACAAGTCCCCAAACTATTTTAAGTTGAAATTAATCAAAATATTTAGTACAATTTCTAACATTGTCTAGGGATCTCTGTTTCCTTGATAATTCCAATGAAATATGACTTATGGATGAGATCATTTTCACACCCTTGAACATTAGTCAACTCAATAACAACAATTTAAAAATACAAAATGGTGGTATCTCTTGTGTAACATTGCCTTAATTTGAAAATGGGTCCAGTGCTTATTTCTACCCACCGCCAATTCCAAGAGGTATAATGTTTTTGAGTAATGGCAGACAACAACGGCTAAGTGTTTTTCTTGATTCAGGAAGGATTGTGTGTCTACATTTCCGTGGTTTTGGTCTGAAATCGAACCCAACTTATTCTCAGTGGAGGATGTAAAGTAGTAGTTGTGTGTCAGGCATTATTTCCTCATTGTTCTGCAGTGTTCACCCGCTCTCCTCTGACCCATTTCTCTGGATTAGGGAGTCTGTTTGGGCTTGGTTGTGGTTCTGGTCTTGGTCGTGGTCTAGTCTTGGTCCTTTTCTTGGTCCTGGTTTTGATCTTGGTCCTGGGTCTGGTCTTGGTATTGGTCCTGGTCTTGATCTTGATCCAGGTTTTGGTCCAGGTCTTGGTCCAGGTCTTGATGCTGGTCTTGGTCCTGGTTTTGATCTTGGTCTTATTTTTGGTTCTGGTCTTGTTCCTGGACTTGGCCTGATCTGGGCCCTGGTCTTGATCTTGGTCTTGGTCCTTTTCTTGATTTTGGTCTTGGTCCTGGTCTTAACCCTGGTCTTGGTCCTAGTTTTGGTCCTGGTCTTGTTCCTGGTCTTGGTTCTGGTCTTGGTTCTGGTCTTAGTATAGGTCCTGATCTTGGTCCTGGTCTTGATCTTGGTCTTTACAGTGGTCTTGGTCCTGGTCTTGGTCTTGTTCCTGGTCCTGGCCCTGGTCCTGGCCCTGGTCCTGGTCTTGGTCCTGTTCCTGGTCTTGGTCCTGGTCTTGATCTTGATCTTGGTCTGGATCTTGATCTTGATCTTGTTCCTGTCTTGGTTCTGGTCTTGGTTCTGGTCTTGGTCCTGGTCTTGCTCTTGGTCTTGCTCTTGGTCTTGCTCTTGGCCCTGATCCTGGTCCTGGCCTTGGTCCTGGTCTTGATCCTGGTCTTGACCCGGTCTGTCTGTTTCCAGGAGGTGAGCTGTACACTGGACTGACAGCGGACTTCCTGGGGAGTGATCACGTGATCCTCAGGACGATGGGGGGACGCTCCACCATGAGGACAGAGACCGACCAGAAACTCCTGCACGGTAACTTTTACTTTTACCACACACAAATATTTTAGATTTACCTTTGAAATTAAACATAATATTCAGCTTTTTATATTCAACAATATTGTTACATTTTAGTCCTTGGGGACTGAGAAATACAAGAGGAGCAGCAACTCTACTCTAAGCTCCAAACCAATTTTCTGTAAAAGGAGATCTTGCTATTCTCTGTAACCTGTGCCCCTCCACATGTTAGAAAGCCTTATAAAACGTATTTTGTTTAGTTTTGTTTGTCTGTCTTTTGTTGATTTTGTCACTTTTTTAAATTGCATCCCCAGAGGAAATGATTCTGTTCATGGTGCCAGTTTTATAACAATCTAAAACCAGTTTTCCCTGTAGAGCCCAGGTTTGTGGCTGCTCACCTGATCCCAGACAATGACGACAAAGACGACAACAAAGTGTACTTCTTTTTCACTGAGAAAGTGACCGAGCCTGGAGACAGAGAGGGAGCCATCTACTCAAGGATTGGGCGAGTGTGTGCGGTGAGACATTTGCCTTTATATTTCCAATAAATAACTTTGGACAAATGTGCAGTAAAGTGTGACCATCAGATACAGACATATAAAACCACATAAAAAGCTGGCACAGATTGACTCAATTGCTGTATCTTGTTCTCCTCGCTCCTGGGAAAAGATAAACAGTCTCTTGGGGCTGTGCAGTCTTGTGGTTTTCTCAGGAGACTACAAAAGAAATCTAATATCTCAGATGCGTCCAAGACTCACACAGCTGTCAGGCCCAGGCTCTGTTCCAGCTGCTCCAAATGTTCCTCACATTCTTTCACGCATCCATTTCAAACCAGATGCTGCTGCTATGTCCACACGCAACCTAAATATTCTGCTCAGGCTCAGCCATGAGCTGTTCCACTTGTAATGTAAAATCTGCCTGATTTTTCAGTCGGTGCCGTCCCTATCACAGTCTCTCAGGCCAAAATAACGTCATCACTTCACAAACAGATCCTAGTGCCAAGAAGTAGTCAGGTCCCGTCCAATCCACTTAGAATGAAACTGTACAAGAAGAGGATCTGGCATTGAAACACCTGCTGAAAGGAAAAATGATACAACAAATGCGTTAATGCTGTCATGCTTCAAAAACTACTTGTTTTGGACCAATTATTTGAAGTAACAACTGAATGCAAATACAAATATTTTACGTAGTATTCAAATTTAGAGATATACACATCCAAGACTTCTGACCCGGTGTGCTTGTCCAAAAGGTTTTCAAAATACTAACCGTCGTAAATCAATGCAAACCGTTAAAGAAGAAAAAGCTGTGGAAAATAAATAAAGAAAAATAAACATATATTATTAAAGTTGCACTGTGGAACTTTACTGGTGTAGAGTCTCAGTCTGTGTGTAATTCGTTTAGTCCTGGTTTAGACCTGGTTAAGTCCTGGTTTATTCCTGGTTCAGTCCTGTTTCAGTCCTGGGATCAGTCTTTGTTTAGTCCTGGTTCAGTTCTGGTTCTTTTCTGGTTTAATCTTGGGATCAGCCCTGGTTTAGTCCCGGTTTAGTTGGTATGCGGCACAAAAGTCCTGCATCACAGTTTAAGTCACGGAAAAGGGAAACGGCCGTTATCCATTTTCTTCCATTATTTATTTAAACACAAAATCATCAAATCAAAAACTGAAAAAAACAAATTGTTATGTTTTTTTTGTTTTTTTGTTTTTTGGAGACAAATAATGTAGAAAATATTTAGTAGTGTTTCATTTTCTTATTTTTTATTTTATTTTGAAAAACTAATGAACGAATGATATACGGATTGGTCTCCTACCTGTGTGTCTCCATGGAGATGTTATTGCTTTGCCTGGAAATTCCATGTTATGACTTTAAACATATCCATCTAGCATTTATTCATTACAGATGTTTCTGTTGCTCAAAAATACAGCAATTCCTTCAGTGAACAAGGGCAACTCTCAACAGATCTGAACTGTAATATGACATAGTGTAACCTGCTTGTCTCCCTTGTGATAGACAGATTTAACTACACTGTGGAACATTATAGACAAAGCAATAACATTTCCATGGAGACAAGCAGGTGAGGGGCGGACCCTCCACTAGAAATGTTACGCAGTGCACTTTTAAGTTATTTCTGAAGTAGTATATTCTTATTTTAGAATGTATTTTAGAAATTTGATATGAATTTTATATTTCTGCACTAAAATGTTATACTTGCGAGAAACACGCCAAAGAAAATAAGCGTCAGTTCACACGTCTCTTAAACTCCCTTAAACCCGATCGTGTCATTTTTAAACTGCCAATAATATTCTATAAAAATATGGGACTGAACTCAGCAGTGTTTTATGGATAATTTTTACTGTTTTTTTTGCTTTGGCAGAATGATGTTGGCGGTCAGAGAGTGTTGGTGAACAAGTGGAGCACATTCATAAAAACCAGACTGGTGTGTTCGGTGCCTGGACCTCACGGTATCGATACACACTTTAACCAACTGGGTGAGTCTGCAGACTATCTCAGTTAGAATATGTGAAGTGAATAGTTACAGTCCAATGTTGTAAAATTATTGAAAATTGTGTGTCTTGGTTTTGTGAGTAAAATATCTAAGGTGAAGTTCTGTGTTTGTACTTCTGTGTGGCTCATATCACACTATTTTCAGATCTACAGTATGTTGTAGGGGTGTAACGGTACATGTATTCGTGCCGAATCGTTTCGGTATGGAACATTTGGTTCATTGCAGGGCTGGACACGAGTGAGTTCGCGCAATTTGTCTGTTTACGTTCTGCCACTACATTCCGCTATGTCCCCCAAACCACATGAATCCTCGCAGAACTATGGTCGTCGCGTCCCAGTCCTCACTTTTTTTTTACTGCATTTCCACTACTACTATTTATTTTATTTTCTCATTTGTATAATGTTAAAACAAATTGGTGGTTTAATAAACACACAAATAAACAACAAGTAAATGGTTTTGCATTTTGTAACAAAAATGAACCAAACTGTAACCTAAAAACTGAAGTACATACCGAACTATGATTTTTGTGTACCGTTACACCCCTAGTATGTTATAATCTTTCCTCATCACAAACAGACCTGGAGTTGTGTTTTGTTTCATTCACAAGTTTAAAACACAAACCCTGCATGTTTGGGCTGAGTTTTAATCTCAAACGGAAAACACTCTGTTCCACCTTGTGATGTCATGTGGTAATACAGGAAGTGCTCCACTGTTTTTTAAAACTGTATACCCCTACACTAGAAGAATTTGGATTCATCCAATCTCTACAGAACTAAAGGTAAAAGAAGCTGTTATCCTGAATACTAAAGCTTCATGACATCACAAGGTGGAACAGAGCATTTGGAGCTTTGGAGATGTAGACAGCCTAATAATAAAGGGTTACTCATACTCAAACATGTGTGAATGAAACAAAACACGACTCCAGGTATGTTTTTGATGAGGTAACAGCATTATAACATGGCTTAAAGCTCACATGAATCAATTTTGTGTAATACGGACCTTTTGAAGTAAATGATCATAAACCAACAACCAAAGACACATGTTTTTAGTAGTTACATCAGAGCGCCTGTTTGATCTTACAGAAGTTTATGAGGAAAATGGCAGTCTTGTTAAATGGCAGTTGTAGACAAAGTAATTGATGTCAATGAGAAAATTTACTATTACGTTGTCTAATTGTGAAAACAGAGGATGTATTCTTGCTGAGGACCAAAGACGAGAGAAACCCAGATGTCTACGCCATTTTCAGCACCATCAGGTAAATCAGTGATTGTATAAAACTCTACAAGTGAATCAATGATCTATAGCATCAGTTGTGCTTAAAAATATGACTTACAGCTAATAATTCATCATTTATGTGCTGAGACTACACATGATAGATTTCTGCTTTGTCTTCTCTACAGTAACGTGTTCCAGGGCTTTGCAGTATGTGTCTATCGTATGGCTGATATCAGAGAAGCTTTCAACGGACCCTTCGCTCACAAAGAGGGTCCAGACCACCAGTGGGGGGCATATGAGGGCCGGGTCCCCTATCCCAGACCAGGAGTGGTGAGTTCACTTCAAGGTTTCTATATTATCCTATTTACTGATCTATGTTAAAATGTTGTTTCCTCATCACAAACATAACTGGAGCTGTGTTTTGTTTTATTCACACATGTTTAACACACAAATCCTCCACATTCAGCTGAGTTTTTACACAGATAATAGAGGAAGTGCTCCACTGTGTTTTTAAACTCCATATGCCTTCACTAGAATCATATGAGTAATTTCAACCCTACAATTATCTAAAATCTCTACTGAACAAAAGGTAAAAGATACAGCTTGTTAATTTGAAAACTACACCTTCATGACATCCCAAGCAAGGTGGAAAAAAGCATTTTGAGCTTTGGAGACACAGACAAAGTAATATTAAAGGGTTACTCAGACGTGTGAGAGAAATAAACCTCAACTCCAGGAAAGCACTGTTTTCAATCAAATGATCAGCAGCTATGAGATCATAATGAAGGAATTAGTCTGTTTGTCAGGAATTTTGTTTTAACGGTAAATGAGGAGTCATTGTTGATGAAGTTCAGTTTTGAGAACTGTATGGCTTTGTACCATAAAGTAATAAATGCAACATCAAAATCTGTCAAGGCAATGAATGTGAGAGAGAAGTGTCTGGCCTAAAGACACACCAACAGGGTTATAGGAGGACCACTCTGCTATGTATGTATAAAAAAACTGATCAAATATTCTGAGCAAAACTAAAGTATTTGTTGCCTCCTCATCAGAGTAAGCCCTACATGTACGTAAGCTTTAACACAGTTGGACATTTCTTTGGCCTTTCCTCTGGGCTTCATTGTTGGTGCTGCTTATTTTGCCTGTTGGCTTCTGAATGTAATAAACACCCTAATTTACTTCTATAAACCTGCGCAGAGTTTTCCCACACCGCATATTCAGGAGTACAGGGCACTTATGTTTCTTTTAAGATGTCTTATTTATTCTCAGAAATGTGGGATACATCAAGTCTGCTGATTTTATACTTTAATACTATTGTTTTACTTTATTGCCATAACTCACAATAGTGTAATGACTCTGATACAACAAACCCAGGTCTAGGTTCCACTTCTCATCACATTGCAAAGCCCTTTCTAAACACACTTGAAGTTTTAATCCAACTCAGATATTTATGTTGGGTCTTAAATGCTCCTTTTGGTTTAAACTAGTTTCAGAACAGATTTAAAAAATACCACACATGCTTTGGTAGTGTGCAGCGTGTTGCGGACACCTGCACAACTCTCTAGGGTTTGGACTAATGACAATAACATCAGATAAGTGAAGAAAGGCATTGTTTTTTGTGGACTAATTGTTTTAGGATAACAAGAATAACAACGGAAGAGGTTTGGTTTGCTAAAGGAATTTGCAGGTTATCCTAATGGAAAGCATTTCAAGCTTGCCTCACCTTTATTGTTCCCTACAAGTATAATGAAGTGTATCTTAACCTTAACCTTAAATTAATTATAAGTTGAAAACTTTCTATTGAAACATAGGATGTGCCACTTTAGTCAACATTATTTGGCCGAGAGCATAGGATCCTTCCATGAGGCAGGCACCCTTACTTACTGTATATTTCGGACTGAAAGTCGCACTTTTTTTTTGGTTTGGGTGTTTGCTGCGACTTACACTCCGGTGAGATTTATATATTAAAATTTTCACACTGACATCCTCGAGAGGGCGCTCTAGGCTTATGTGTCAGTATCTGCTCTCCTTATTACTCGTGCACCACTGTCAATTCGCGCATGTCTCCTACAGAAAGAGCCGCTGTCCTGTCTGTATCATGTCAGTCGATTGCAGTATTACTTCTGTACCACTGAAAATGTAAAATCTATAAAGACAAATGATACACAAATGCCTCCAAAAAGAAATGCAAGTAGAAAAATATGCAGGTGAAAACGGTAATGCAGCAGAAAGAAAGTTTGGAGTGAACGAGAAATTTGTGACAACCGGAAGGGTGCACCATGCAACTTTCCTGGAAATTATTGGATGGATCGACAAACCCTGGACTTCAGTAACAACCGAAATCATCCTGTCAGTGTTCAGAAAGGCCGGAATAATTCTAAATGGAACTGATGCTGAGTCTGACAACAGTTATGCAGAAGAGGAAGCGGCGCTCCGTTTACCTCTAGAGGTCGCCAAGTTGCTCAGAAGTGACACTGAGGATGAAAAATTCAATGTATTTAGTGATTTGGAGTGAGATCAAGAGTTTGGTGAACTTGTTCTGTTCTGTTGTTTATGCTATAGTTATCTGAATAACTGTTCATATGTGACATTAACAGCCTCTTGTTCTCTGTTCTATTGTTATTACTATAACTTGACTTTCAAGATGAAATATCAGTTCTTGGGCTCTGATTTTATAAAATTAATTTCTCCCAAAAAATGTGACTTATAGTTCGATGCGACTTATAGTCCAAAAAATATGGAATGTATCATAGTTCTGTGCATTATAATGAGTGGTATGGATCTTTTATATGGATTTAATGTCAAAATCACATCCAACTCCACATGACATATTAACCAGATGTTAAAATGTGGTGTGAACAGGACCTTTGTCCAGCTCCACTTTGGGGCTGATTACTGGAACATGACCTCCCAGGACCCATTGCTGTATGTGTACCTAACAGATCCAGTATCACATATCTCTCATGTCTAATAACTCAAACATGTGTCTTTTACATTATCTTTGCTCATGTCCAGTCCAGACTGCACTTTAAATTCCTCCACCGTAGAAACCAGACCAAGACCATCACATTGCAACACTGCAGACCTCCTATTGTTATGATAAGAGGGGGGATAATATTTATAACAGACAAAGCTTCTGATTGGAACAAATGACCAGTGTGTTATTATCATCTGATCTACTGACTGACCCATCTCACAAGAACATGCACGCAAACTCCAAGGCCTATTATTCTGTTTGTTTTTTCTTTTAATGGAATTAGCCTTCAATTCAAAGCAAAAATTAAAAGAGTATGCATCATCAGTTATTTTTCTTTCATTTTGGTTTCTCTTCTGGAGTAATCACAGACACATATTCAAACAAGCTGCTTGTAAATGCCCTGCAATTACTTTTCCGTGGCGGTTTTGGTTGGTCGGGTTGCAACAGAAGTAGGATTAGATGCTTGTTTTTTTTTGGGCCACGGAAAGTAAAATTTATTTGCCAACCTTGTCAAATTAGGAACCTTAAGTGTCAAGTTATAATGTCAGTTTGTTTTTGAACAACTTTTGAAATGTCCCTTCTCTTTTACTTTTTGGACCTGACTGGAACCTGTAATGATTCTGCTTCATATTAACCAAACTTTAAACACATTGAAAATAAGCAAGTTTTGGCTGTTGGTAACAGAGCTAATTCTTTTCTTCTGGCAGAACAAAGTGAATTCCTCAAAACACTGGTAATTAAGAAAAGCATGTATTTCAAATGAGAAGGTCCAGAGATGTGTTTTTAAATGTCTTTTGAAGCAGCTGCTATTCATTTTAATAATTCAGAAAGCATAAGAAAGGTGTTTCAAATCTGGAATTATATTTGACAACCAATAAGTTTAAACACACTTATTAGCCTTATTCAAGTATTTCCTTTTATATACACACACACACACATATATATATATATATATAATTTATTGTGTCAAAGTTTCCCCAGAAAAAAAAAATATTCTTGCTTGACTTTAGTATTTATGTTTTGTTTCTGTTTTTGATCACCATTTACCCCCCACCCTTATTCAAGTACTGCATTTCAATGTTATCCTAGTTTAGTTCATAGTAGTAGTTTTATTCTGTTCATATCTTAGTACTGCATCTACAATTATAGAACACATTTGGATCAAAAGGACTGGCAATGGCCCATATTTGGGGCATAAACACATCAATCACCTCCAACCACAAAACCAAAAATGGCGCAAAACAATGCCACTGTAATCTGCCAACAGGCTAAAAGTTGATCCAAAAATATGAACTCTTTTGTTTATTGTTTTGCAGTGCCCCAGTAAGATCACAAACCAGCCGGGCAGAGAGTTTGGGAGCACGAAGGACTTCCCAGACTCAGTGCTGCACTTCGCCCGCAGTCACCCGCTCATGTGGAGACCCGTGCACCCCGCCCAGAAGAAGCCCGTCCTGGTCCGAGCCAATGTCCCGTACAGACTGCAGCAGATCACAGTGGACCGCGTAGAGGCCGAGGACGGGCTGTATGACGTCATGTTCATCGGCACTGGTATGACTAACACATTATCATATGTACATTATGATCTATGTGAAGTTATGATCTGACAAGCAACCTGTTAGAGCAGGGGTCATCGAACAAAGGCACTTTAGCCAACTCTGGCCCGCCACACCCCTTTGACCAGCCCCCCCAGCCCCTCAAAAAGTTGTCATGGCCTATTTTTTTTTTATTACTTTTTGGCAAATAATAACACATTGTATTTTGTAGATTTTTTCAATTAAAAAACTATATTTATATCAACTATTTATATTTTCTATTTAAATAATTATATGATGTATTTATATATGCCGCCAAATTTTCATCACCTGACAAGCTCCAGATCAAACAGTGACAGTCAGCGCACGCATAGAGTTCTGTAGTGCAGTTAAGGACAGCAAAATGGTTCATGTTAAAGTACAAAAAGTTGACAGACAATGCGTAGTTTTCAAAGAAGAGTGGACGACGATTGCTTTTTTGTTCAGTGTAATAATAAGTTTGTCTATTATGTAAAGAAAGTGTGGTGGTTTATAAGAATATAATCTGCATCGTCAGGGTCATACAATTCTGTTATAGGGCCGACCCGACCCCGGCCCCCCATTACAGTCAGGAGTGATAATGTGGCCCCCAGATAACATAGTTTGGTGACCCTGTTTTAGAGGGAGGTAGTAGGTTGTAGGTTTGCAGTTTGTCCCACATATGATCTGTTCAAAAGTTTATTTAGGTTAGTTCAACAAAGAATTGGTCACTTTATGTCAAAATTTTCCAGGTGTTAAAGGGCCCATATTTTTCAGTCCTAGAATTGCCAGCCTCTTGTGAACTGAAAGGTAAAATGTCGCTGTTAACTTGAGAAATACTGCTTCATGGCATTGCAAGGTGGAACAGAGCATTTTGCAATAAAACACTTTTAAAGGAAAATAAAACTGTGGTGAATCAAGATTGATACAGTAGAGTGTGTTTCAACACGATCAGGTTCAAAGTTGTAGTGATTACAAATTATCAGCAGAAGGCTTCAGTATATACCTGACACCTGTGAGCTGGTCCAAAGTATAACAGTTACACCCACTGCAGGTTTAAACAAGTATGTGTGTGTTTTGCAGATATTGGGACACTTTTGAAAGTCATCACTCTGCACACTGGAAACAGCCTGGAGACGGAAGTGGTCACATTGGAAGAACTACAGGTTTTCAAGGTGAGTTTGGTGAACAAGTTAGGAGTAATGCCTCAAGGTCTATAAAATGCTGTTTTGTTTTATGTTTAAGAAATAAAAATAAAAATATAATGCTTAATCCCAGCTTTAACTTGCAGGTTCCTACTCCTATAACCTCAATGGACATATCAGTCAAAAGGGTGAGCATCACTGATTAATTTTTACTTTTTACTAGTTTTGCTGTGAATGAAGCTGTAGTTTTAATTAATTAGTTTGTTGTATTGTAGCCACAGCTGCCCTGGAGCAGATTCAGTATCAATTACTTACTTGCTTTGACCTTTTCCTCACAGCAAGCCGTGTTTGTGGGCTCAGATGTGGGGGTGGTACAGGTGAAGCTGCACCGCTGTGAGACCTATGGGAACGCCTGTGCTGAGTGCTGTTTGGCCAGAGACCCGTATTGTGCCTGGGATGGGACGTCCTGCTCCCGATTCGTCCTCAACAGTAAACGTCGCTATCGCCGCCAGGACATTCGCCATGGCAACCCCGTACTGCAGTGTGTCGACCAAAACATGAGCGGTAAGACATCAGCAACTTATACTGGAGTCTCTTGATCCAGGCTCTGTTCATTTAAATTAATTGGAAATATGCTGAAAGTTTACATTTTCCTAATTTTGTGTATGACTCTTGTCCAAAAAGGAAGCATATATGTATATAAAGGTTATTAACTAGAATAAAATAAAGACTATTGAATTGGATGGGTCCAATACTGTAGAACAGGTCTCTATTTCTCTACGGTAAGGTAGTTCATCCAAGGTTCCCGAATCAAATAACTCCCACTTAAATTGCATACAAAATATGTCCTGGAAAAAAAAATACACAATTATAGATTTTAGATGCTATAACAGAATAATGAATACAATACTGTTTACAATCTATGTGAAATGATTTCTCAACCTCTATCAGCAATCATCTAAAAGAGTGGTTCTTAAACTTTTCACACCAAATACCAGCCAAGATAACATATCTGTCTGAGAACCACCACATTTAAACCGGCAGTATATCAGACCTAAATTAGGGTGAAATTGATCTCAAATTAAACTAAACAATGATGGTAAATGGTAAATAATGGTTAAAGTGGGACTAAACACATAAACTTTTCCTACAACCACATTTCAGATAGAGATGTTAAACTGGGCAGAGGACTAAAGGGGAGAGTACAGGACAAGAAGGGGTGGGGTCTGGAGGTAGAAGGAACAGTGTGATTGGTCTAACAGGCATCTACACTAAAAACTAGAGACATCTGGCTGTAATCAGAGCAATCCTGTGGGATGTCACATAGTACTCGGAATTGCAATGGATTATTTTGTAACACAAAGTTGCAGATTACGTAGTTTGCTCTGAAACTGCCCCCCAAAAAATGCTCAAAAGGACTAGGAACAGTACGCAATACTAACAAAAAAACATCACAGAGTTTAATAGCAAAATGTGATTTAGAGCTTAGTTCCACTTTAGCTCAAAGAAGAACAAAAATCATGAATAGATTTATCTCTAAGTGAAACAAATAACACCAGATGTAGCATATTAAAGTTTGAAGAAATACTGATCTAAAACAAACAAAGAGACTTGAGCAGGAGCGTAAAGAGGGGATGACGGGGAGAAGTTCAGGTGGCCATGCCTGAGGGAGCTGATGTTTGCACACGTCACTTCAGGTACGAGCTCCTCCTTCAACAGCACACAAGAACTGCTTCTACAAAAGCTCTGTGTGTTGCAATATCTCTGTCAAGTGTTTTTTTAACTCAGACTGAAGTGGGGTCCTGGACTTAAAGATCAATATTGTTAAGACTTTTGAAGGAGTTGTTATAAATACTCTTGCGCAATAAATATAAGCATTTAAGGGTGAGGTTAAAAGCACACGCACACTTTTAACTTGAGTGAGTCTTTGGCTGTTTACATGCACAAACTTTGGATTATTATTTGTAGTTGAGAGATTTTTGAAATGTTAGTTAAACAGTTATATCAGATGAGTATTATGATTTTCTTTGGGAAAATTATGCAAACTAATATGGGCAAACAAAGAGTAACCATAATATTTTTTAAGAGCTTAAAGTCAGCATTGCTAAACAGAGACCAATCAAGAACTAAAGACTAGAATTTAATCAAGGGCGGGCGAAGGCTGCACAAATTATTGAAAAAAAGAAAAGATTTTCTGTACTATTCCTGTTAACTTGAAAGAGAAAATGTTAAATATTGATTAGAAGAAATTAAAATGTAATTTAAAATTCATTTTCACTCAAATCTACTAACTGTCACATGTCACCAGGTAATTTTGGTGATCAGATTTCATTGCAGGTAAACACGCTGCAATCAGGTCCTGCACGGGTCCATTTTTGGAGACCCGCACCCACGCAGTTCCGCACTACACCCACCAATTAACACGTGATTATATTCAAGTTAAATCCGCACTCGCCCAGACCCGATAACATTCCACCCGTTACCCGTGATAAATCGGGGTCAGCCAATTAGTCTGACAGCCCAGTAGTCCAGGACTAAACCAGGATTGAACACACGCCATGTCATTAGTAAATTATAAATGTATACACACTGCAACCGCAAAGTCAATCACCAGGACAAACACCAGGACTGGACCAGGACTTAACCAGGTCTAAACAAGTGTCATAAATGTAAATATATACACACTGCAACTGCTGAACCAATCGCCAATCGTCAGGACTTCACCAGGACTTAACCAGGACTAAACCAGGACTGAATCAGGACTTGACCAGGACTAAACCAGGTCTAAACCAGGCCAATCACCTCCGCTGATGGTTTCATGTAATAAATACACTAAAGTCACTCTCTCAGCCTGGTCTGCCATCATTCCAGGAAAAAAACGGGAAATGGCATTTGTTTCCAGGGCAACAGATGTCCTGGATGCATGTCAAGTATTTTTCTTCCGTTCGTCGTTCATTTGATTCATCTGACCCGCTCGTGTGTAATCGCTACCCGTCTGTATACTTACCCGTAAAACATTAAAACCTAACCGTTTCAGCAAATATTTGCAGGTACCCGACCCGGTGCAGGACTCTGAATCAAATCTAATTATACTGAAACATTATACATTATTCTACTAATCTTTTCATGTAATCTTTTTATTTTCATGTAAATGTACTCATTGATTCAACTGCAATCTTGGCCTGGAGTTCTTTATTGCATTAACACATTTATGCTACAGTAGTCCACTTGTCAAAGTATGCTCTGTTTTGTTTGTTGCCTACTCCAGCCAGTATCTATTTTATTTGTTTAATTTGCTTTACATTTTTCCATCTTTTTTTGACTGAACAGAAGAGCTGGATGTCCCAGAGGAGAAAGTGGTTTATGGAACAGAAAACAACAGTACGTTCCTGGAGTGTATCCCTCGCTCCCCACAGGCTTCCGTCAGCTGGCTGGTCCAAAGAGAAGATCGCAAGGAGGAGGTGAGATAGACCATACACCACTATTAATATATAGCCTATCTAATGCTGTTTTCATACTTCCTAGAGACTTAAGATTAGAATTTAATCAAGACGAGGGCTGCACAACTTGGGAAAGAAAAGTAAATTTTTCTGTAGTATTGCAGTATCCATTAAATATGCGATTTATGTTTGAAAAGTAGCATTCTGGTCATACTGCACATTTCAAACACACCCAGGAACGCATTTGAAAGATGTGAACTGCTTAACTAATTAATCATTAGACTAACGGACAGGATTAACAAAATTTTTACCCTTAAAAGACAGGATACTGTGTTGCAGAAGACATTCTAATTTGCAGCCTTTGCTAATTGCACCAACTAGGGTCGTAGTACTCGAGACCGGTCTTGAGACAGTTTTTCTACGGTCTCAGTTTTTCTACAGTTACTTTTTCTACGGTCTCTCTCGTTTCGGACTCAAGCATATTTGGACTCGATCCTGTCTCAGTCTTGATGGCGCTTGATCTCGGTCTTGAAGGTCCTTGGACTTGGTCTTGTCTTGGTCTTGAATGCGCTTGAACTCGGTCTTGTCTCAGTCTTGAAAGCACTTGGACTTGGTCTTGTCTCGGTCTTGAAGGCGCTTGGTCTTGAAGGCACTTGTACTCAGTCTTGTCTCAGTCTTGAAGGTGCTTGGACTCGGTTTTGTCTCAGTCTTGAAGGCGCTTGGACTCGGTTTTGTCTCGGTCTTGAAGGCACTTGGACTTTGTCTTATCTTGTACTCGAGGTCTGACACTCAACGAGGGCAATTATGTTTCATTACAGCTGCACTGTCGACAATGAACCTATACCGGTGTGTGGGAGTGTGGGAGGCATTTCACTGCAGCCTGTGTGCTCATTTGATATATATAAACCAAAATAACTGTAAAATATAAATAAAATAAATATTGAAAATTAGAAGATGGTCTCGATTTGGTCTCTGTCTTGTCTCGGCCTTGCCCTTTAAAAGTCTTGGTTTTGTCTCGGTCTCGAGTCTCGAACCTCAGAGGTCTTGGTCTTGTCTCGGTCTCGAGGCCCTGTGGTCTCAGACTGGTCTTGGTCTCGATTAGTGCGGTCTTGACATCAACACCAACTGACACCAGCTCAAATTGTGATTTTGATTTGATTCTGAGATACTGCGCAGCCCTAATGATTCAAACCCAACTTGAACAATGACAACACTAGGCCTGTATTGGGCAACAGCAGCTCAGGTGGTAGAGGGTTTGTCCACTGACCCACAGGTTGGCAGTGTGATTCCAATTCCCACAGATGAATGCTGTTGTTGTGTCCTTAGGCAAGACACTTAACCTGAGAAGGTGGAAAAGTACTGTATAAAAATGTGACCATTTACCATGACCCATTTTTATCAACTATGAACAGGATCTAAGCAAAGATCTGGACCATTTTAAAGGTCTAAGCACAGACAAAAACTTCCTACTTAACTGGGAACTGAACCAAAAAGTACCACTAACCTACCACACTAACCTGTACCACACTTTAGGTACCACAAAGAATGCTTCCTTTAGCAAACAGTGTCTACAAATACTTTCGAGTGTGAATTTGGCACGTGTCTGACACTTTTGACAGCAGTCTGACATATGGTTCAAATTAGAACATTATATTTTCAAAAAGTAGAGGAAGTCGTGTTTTGCTTGCACAAACACTGATCTTTTTGCAAATCACATACCACCTACACTTAAATTGTCACTCAAATCAACTCTCCCATGCAACTTTACAAAGGACTTTTTCAGTAAACTGTGTTGCTTGGTTCCCCACACCCACTGCAGTCTTTTTCCTGTTTGAGGTTGTGTTTGTCCAAGCTTTATGGTCTGTATTATAGCATTACCGTCATTCACCATTTTTCTGAAAATAATGGTCCATCTGTCAATCAAAAAAGAATGACAGGCGTATTTGTGCTCGCTCCAAAGAGCATTTTTTAAACCTGAGATCTGGTGTGGCAGCTTGTTCGACAGGCTGAAGGAAATGGTTTGAAATGTTGGATTAAAATGTAGGAGAGTAAAAGGTGAGGGATTATAGATGTGGGTCTGTGAAAGATTTGTGACTGTTGTGTAAACATTCAAGAGTAACATGGTTGAGACACAAGCTGCAAATACTAAAAAATGTTGAAATATTATTGATATCATTACTCATATTTTGCAATACATATTGAATGATGAAAAAACTGTATCAGTGCAACCCTAATAACAATATCAATGTGCACTTCATTAAAAAAAAAAAAAAAAAGTTTCTATTCTGCCATGATTATTGTTACTGATACTTTGCATTGACATCAAGCTGGGGTGTCTCATGTATGTATATGGTGAAATGTTCAGCAGTTAATGATGGTGACACAATGCACAAAAAAAAGTCTGCAAAAATAGAACATTTAATTAAATAACACATTTTCAGGAGTGTTGTTGATCTGTGATCAATACAAACGTTCATGGTCCTGTTTAGGTGAGAATGACTAACTGAAAAACTGTTGGTTAATGGCAGCTAGCTTGTGACTAAAGTTTTATGTGCGAAAGACTTGTTTAACACCCAAAATAGGACTGAGTATCATTAAGAAGTTGCCGATATGATACATACCTCGATATATAGGTCACGATACGATACACATCTTGATACAGTGCACTTTCGGTTCGATACGATATATTTCAAATTGATTTGATACAGTTCAATAAAAAATGTTAATAATAATCATGGCTGTGATACTAAAAGTCTTTGTTAAACCACTTCTTGTACAAAGCTCATATGAAACACTCACATAAACGAGTTTCCTTCCTCTAAACATGCAACAAAACTATAGTGCTGTAACAAAATAATTTAGTAAAATATACAAAAAAAAAAACTAACTCTTGGTGATATTTCAATACAGCAGCCCATGATATTGATACTGTATCATCACATTAAACGATACAATATTTCGATATTTTTGCACACCCCTATCCTAAAATCAGCTCACCTGTTGTCCAGACAGTTCTTTCTGGTCAGATTTTGTTAAAGCAAAGCTCAGATTAATGTCAAACTTGAGTAACAGAGTTTCAGACAGAGCAAGGCCTCCAGTTAGCTGTACACCCCCAGGGAATACTGGTGGCATCAACTGCAACAGTCAGCTGCATTAGTGTTTCTGAAAAATAGACATTGTTCCACAGTCTAGTTGACACATTTTGTTCTCGATGTTCCAGCACTGTAATCCTTTCCTCTGCCTCTGATTCTTCTTTAGGTGAAGTTGGACGAGCGCATTATGATTACCGAACATGGCCTCCTGTTCCGCCACCTGTTCCGTCAGGACGAGGGTCTGTACATCTGTCGATCCAGAGAGCACGGCTTCTCTCAGACCCTGTCCCGCTTGAACCTGGAGGTGCTGCCCGGAGACTCAGTGGACGAGTTCATGCAGAGAGACAGCCACCCTGACTTCAAGGACCGCTCTGGTCTGGGGTACCGCCCGTGGACCCCCTGCAACAGCTACACCAGGGGCACTTCCACCGGGCAGTTTGGCCAATCACGTACCTGGTTCAAAGACATCATGCAGCTGATCGGTCCGGCCAACCTGCCCCACGTGGAGGAGTACTGCGAGAGGATGTGGTGCAATGATAAACTGAGGAGGAAGCATAAGAGCATGTTGGAGAAGTATCGGCAGGCCCAAGACAGCGCCCGGAAAGCCCGCAGTAAGAGTGTCAGTGAACGCAACAGGACGCCACGAGATCTGAGCCGAATCAGCCAATAGGAGCATACACAGGGGGACTAACATGATCAATGGAGACGTATTTGGCACTGAAAAACAACTAGAAGCACCTAAATGAAATAGACATTTGAATTTATAGTTCACCTCCTGTTTGACCTGAAATAGCAAAATTGGACAATATGGAAAACATCCTATAATGTTCAAGTTATGAGAATGACCAGATTTATGTTTTGGTTAATACAAAATTTGAAAATGTTGAAACACAAAGTTACTCCTATTTGTTAATCTTGTCTTCATTGTAAACTATCACATACAAAAACACATTTTAATAAGAACTGAATACAATTTTTATTTCAGATCAGGTGCAATACAGGGTTAGTGGTGTCTTTTTATGCCGATGTCAAATTTGTAGAAAATTCACTTAAAAATGTTGCGCAAAACTGCAGCTTGTGTTTCAGTGTCATCTGGGTATTTCCCAGAACTATTACTTTAAATACAGCTCAGAGTGCATCTAGGGATGGCAAAACATGTTTTATTGAAGTCAACAGTATCCAGTAATCATCGATATCTGATCAGCAATGCACAGATGTGGCCCAGCTGTGCGGCTTGGATGTAGACATAGTTTTGATTTAGCTCATGTTTGAGTTCAGTTCAGTTTCTGGTTTATTTCTTGGTCACATAAGACCTTGTGGGACGACAGTTGACCTTTCAACAGACAAATGCAGACTGAATCATATCACTGTACATTGGTCACTGGCACACATGTTAGAATCAAAGATGTGGTCAGCTATAAGCAAAAATTACTGTAAAGAGGGCTTTGAAATGCATCTTCCTGGTCTTTAACCACATTCACTATCAATCCAATCATTTGTTACACTGCATCTATCATAATAATAGCTATTGACTCTAAATGGAAATGTTTGAGGGGCAGCAGTCTACAAAGCTAAGATGAAGTAATGAAAAGAAAGCATCAGGACTGGAGAAAAAGATGAAGATGAACAAATTCTGATATTAAAATTACTGTACAATATTTTTGAAAATACAAAAAAAGACTCATGGTGGTATATTTATTGTTCTTGTAGTGTGAGTGAGAGACATGTCCATAAAACTGCAAGTTCAAAACAAACATTTATAACTGAAAAAGTGAGACTTAAATAAATGGAAATGGTACTGAAAGTATGTTATGACTACTATATCTGTAACTGTGGGGAGGTTGGTGCAGCTTATAAGCCCGTATAATATACATTTGGTGTTTTTATTGTTCAGTAAACATGAGGCTGTTTCAGAGTGATTGTGTAGTGGTGTAGCATGTGTTTAAAGTGCATTTTGATGGTTTTGCATGCTCTCATTCAGTCCCATTGTAAATTTGTACAGAGCGTTCTGTTAGACCTTTTATATCTTCAGCCTTTTCTGTAGGTTTTTATTGGTATTCCTCTGTACTAAACAAGTGTTGTTTTTTGTGTAGGTTATCTTGTAAATATTTTTTCCCCCCGGTTTGTCTGAGTAAGGCACAAAGCTAAAGTGTAAACGTCCATCACGTTGAAAAAATAATGAAAACCAGTAGTGATTTGTCCAATACGATATGCGTTATCATTTCGTGTCAAAGCAAACTCTGAGTCAATTGTTTTATTTATGAATTTACAGCATCTTGTGCTATTTAACATCAGTGAAAATAAAAGTGAACTTTTTTATTTCAAAATAATCACCTGTCTATTTATTAAACTTTTATTTAGCCAGTGTAGATATGATTTGGAATAATGCAAACTCCACATAAAAGTCTTTTGCAAAAAGTGCACTAACCACTCTGCTACTTTTATTTCGTTTATTTGGAGCAGGTTCGGGTTGTAATTGGGATGGGAATACTGGGCAGACGCCTAGCAGCTCACAAAAGTCCAAACTTTAACCAGAGCAGAACGGCTTTGCACCCACAATATTATCGTAAATTTTAGCTCACTGTAAACACACACGATCACATTTTAAACCAAAGAGCAGCGGCCAAGTCTGACTGGAAAATATTTCTTTGTTTGAATGCAGTATTTTTCTGTCCCATTTCACTGCCTGATGGTTTATACATCCTGCCACTGTGAATTAAATTAGCTAATGTGGTGAGGCTGTTGTTCATTGTGTGGGTGACCTGAGCCAGTAAGTCATGACCTTTGACCTTTATTTTCAAACAGGAAGCACGTTTAAATCAGACACACCACATTAGGATTTGACACCGTCCACTTAAACAGGTGTGCCTGAACAAATCGCTGTAAATGAGCTGAAATAAGGCATTTATATAAAATGAAATCCCCTGACGAGCTACAGCCAACAATACGACATATTCACTATGATTTTAGAACTACTTTTTAACACTTTACATAAGATTATACTGTGCTAAAACTGTGTGGTTCATTTATGGAAGTTCTCATTAGCTGAAGAGGCCATGTCTCATGTGAACCCTCTAGAATTCTCTCCCTGAGCTGCAGAGGCTGCACTAGCACTGACTCATGACTGACAGCATGTGCTGGGGTTTAGGGAGTGAGGAGTCAGATCAGAAAGAGTCCACATTGGGTTTAAACAAATTGGATTTCAATCATCTTGACAACCAAAATACCAAGTTATATATAACATTAACAACTTGGCCATTGTGTCCAATGTATTTTGTAACTAGGTCATGTTTTAGAAATAACATCAAAATATGTCTCCTTTTTAGCATTAAGTCATCTCAAATATTACATAGAGTTGAATAACTGTAAATTGCATCCTTAAATTGCATTGGTGTGTTTTCCTTCATTTCTCAGTGTTAAGTGGGGACAGGCATTGTGTAGTAATCCACGGGGACTATATTCAGAGGTACAGGCTCCACTGTGACTGATCATGATTAATTTAAGTCCCTCATTCTCAGAGCTGGAGAGAGACGCTCTGGAGAAATCCCACTGTACAGAAACATTAGCCCCAATAGGAACAAATCAGAGCCTCACCCTGTGGACCTGTAATCTGAACTCTAATGTGAAAACACTACAACTCTTATCAGGAGATGAGAGAGGCTGAACAGGGTCGGTGTTAAAGGCAGCTGCCATATTTGAGGAATACATAGGAACTAGATATTGCATTTGTATTTAAACTATTCATTTAGTACCTTTAGTGCAGTTTCAGTATAGCTCCTGAAGGTCCCAATTTTAGTAATACACAAATACTCACAGTTGTAGTATGGTAAGACATATTTGCTGATAACATAGTTTATTGCAGTACCTGTTTTTATTATTAATAATAACTGGTTAATTCGCCTGTCAACCATGGCCTCTGGAATCAGGAAGACAGGATATGGCTCCAGATCCACTCATCTTTGTAAAGTTTTGCCAAAATGTGCGGTTCTGTCTGGTCAGGTAAAGTATTCTAACTTGGCACTTGCATAGCTAAGCCTATTCACAGAATCAAACTTGAAACCCACGAAGATATTCAGATATTTGAAATCATTTTAATTCAGCATGGTTTTACATCTGATGCCCTTTCTGTTAGTACTATATTAACTTGGGCTTTATTCAGAAGGGAGGATCTTGTAACCATTGTCCTGGTCCTGTAGTTATACTGTTTCACAATGGCAGTATAAGAAAAATGCATACAATTGTACACCAGGATAACAAGATAATTTATTGTACAGTTAAGATAATGAAATAGTTATCAAGTTTATATTACAAACTGCAGATGGAGAAATGCATCAAGGGAGAAAAACTCAAATATATCTTTTTTACTGGGCCCTGAGGGAAAAGCTCCTAAGTGTGTCACAACCTGAAGTGTAGCTGTTGTTCATAATGAGAGCCATAACTCATGAGCTGATAGTGTTGTTCTGATATAATCTCTATGGGACCACAGACCAATGACAAAGTGAATGTGACCCAATTTAAGTGAATGCGCATGATTTATGAGTCACCATTTAGTCCTGTGTCAGTGCAGAGTCCAGGATTCTTGTTCAAAGTGCAATCATAATAAATAGTGTTGGTCTAAAAATATAATGTGACATTTGAAATCATGAGGGGTTTAAAGAGGGGGGACTTTATGTCTATGGGGTTTTAACTGTTACACATAGCATATTTAGAGCAACATGTTACCTTTTATTGTTTTGAAAATGCTATATTCACTGAAAACAACAGATTAACATTTTTCATAAGTTTTAGTTTTGGTTTTGACACAGTAAGTCTCCCCTCCATTTGCTCCCCACGTTAAGTCATTCCCCCTTCAGAGCACAATCACAACACAATTGCATCAGATTTGTGAAGTTGCTGTGGACACTTTTGTATCATGTTTTCATATATTTATGGAGAATTGTCATGGGTGCCGGTGACGTAGGCTTGTGAGCTGAACATTGCACAGAATCTTACAGCTAAATGTAAAGAAGGTTCGAGTAGGGCCTGGTAGAGATTACTATATTACTGAATAGGGCTGTAACAATATCCACATCTCACGGTACAATATTTTCACAATATTCATCTCATGGTACAATTTTTATTGATATTTATTTTGTGGAGGCTAACAAAACTGTGAATATGCTACTTTTTCCTGTTAAAATGCCTTGACAAGACTTAATTCAAAGAACTAAGGTTTAAAAGTGCTTAGAACAACTGTTATTTCTTCATGTAGTTTGCACCAAAACGGAGCAAAGGATCATGGTCAATGTAGTTCCCTTTGTTGTTTTACTTATTGTCGTACCACAACAATGAATTTAAGCAAAGAAATGTGTAATTCCATTTATTGTGATGGTCCACGATATTATTGAGAGACTGAAGAGGAAACAGAAGTAACAAAATTGGAGCGCTACACTGGATCAAAAAACTTACATACAGGTGATCATCAAACCGGAGGGATAGATTCTTGTAAAATAGAAAAATGATGGCAGAGGCACTCCGATTTGCGGTGAATTTATTAAAAGTCACGCCAACACGTTTCGATTACTTGGTCTTCATCAGGGCTAATTGAATGAACAGCAGGTGTGACCATTTATAAAGGGTTACGAACCCAAGACACGTGATAGTTAAAAACAAAACATTTTTCAAATTTTTCAAAACATTTGCATGTTGAATCCAAGTATTTTGAAGAGAGACTTTATTTTAATTATTATTTAATTATTGAGAGACTTTTGACAATACGATATCACGATATTTTGGTTACTGTTAAAGCTCTACTACTTAAACATGCATGGATGACATCTAAAACCTCTTCAGACATGAGGGAGCAGCATTATAACATGGTAGAAAGCAAAAAAAAAAAAAAAAAAAAAAAAAAAAGATTTTACATAATACACTCTCTTTAATGAACAGCATAATCAAAAAGACTCACAATGTAGAATACTTCAGATACTTCTAAAAATCTGTAACTCCATAATTTTACTACTTAAAATCGCATTATGTTGTATCATTGTACCTAAATATGCATTATGTAACATGTCTGGTGGAAATTGCACAAGCTGTTATTGTTAAATGTTTCATAATATAGCATTAAAGTTATCCATCTATCTTCTTACTCCATTGCCAAGTCACAGTGCAACCTGAGTGGGTGGCCAAATGAAAGAGAACTAATCAGGATTTTGCCTAAACACATTTTATTTGATCTAATATCTCAGTTGTGACAGAGACAAATATATTTCACTAAATAATAATGGATTTAATTACAAAATGTGATCCAAAACTAACAATACAAAGGCTGCCAGTACAAACACACACATCCACTGCTGATCCCAGCAATGATTTTTGGTTACTTGGTGGAGGGTCTACTACTTACTTGTCTCCATGGAAATGTTGCTTTGCCTAGAATGTTCCACAGCATAGATTAAACATATCTATCACAAGGGAGACAAGCAGGTTACAGCACTACAATACATTACAATTCAGATCTGTGGAGAGTCACCCCTACTCAAAAAAGGAATTATTATAAAGGAATTATTGTGTTTCTGGGCAACAGAAACACCTGTAAATGTGTTTAATGTTTAAATGTGTTGTCTGTGAATAAATGCACGATGGATATGGTTAATGCCATATCATGGAAACATAAGTAAAGCAATAACATCTCAGTTGAGACAAGCACCTAGCAGATGCTCCACTAAAAAAGTTATACAATGCAATTTTATGTATGTCCGTCTCTAAATCTCAATTAAAAATGCAGACACCACAATCAAACACTTCCACACAAAATTTGAAACATAACTGCTGATCATATTGTATCAACTTATCCTAATCATCTTACTCATTAAAACGCAACTGTAATAGCCTGGATAGTAACGTTAGCGGTATAAGAGGAACAGAGTAGAGCCGACTTGTAGTGCAGATCCCAAGTGCATTTATTCCATGTGTTCCAAATATTTATGAAAGTATAAAGTTAAAAACAGGCATGGCAAAACCTGCACTCACACAAAGCATCTTCTCTAGACAATGGTGAGACTGACTCTTTTTATAGGCCACCTCCTCTAATTGGGTGAGCTCATCTTAAAGTGCAGGTAAGTTCACACAATTTCAATTTAATATTTAAAAAGTCAGATATCAAAAACAGTGCTCTAAATATTCAATTACATCAATGTGCAAAAACATCTCTCTTTATTAAATTAGCAGTGTTTTATTATTCATTTAAAAATACTAAATAGAAAAGTTAAAATATCTGTGCTCCTCTCCTCCTGACAAAATGGTTGCCTGTCCCAGAACCTTCTTAAGGTGCTCCGGCTGCCCGCACTCTTTTAGCCGGGACACCTGAGGCAGACAACACAAGAGGAGTACAACTAGTTTCAAACACAATTACTTCAATTAAATGCACTTATTTACTTATTTCATTTTCTTTACAGGTCACTTGCATTACTCTCATCTGTTAGCTAGCACAGCCTTTGTAATGGACTAGTTACTTTACAGCAACACTATACAGCAACTGTTAGCCTTTTTTTTTTTGTTACACTACAGATATGATGCCCAGGCACTGGTATAAAGTATTTCCAAGTTCTTTTTAATAAATTAGGAGTCACCTTTTAGTGTACCTATGAAGGAAGTTCCAAATAATCCCATCAAAAGTAAAGCAGGGAAGAGAGAAAGTGAGAGAACAAAATGGGGAGACGGAAAAGAAACCACACACAGAGGTAGTTTGCTTATTGGACTCCAGGGGTCACTAAAGATTCAGGATTTGTAGTAAAGATTATTTTTGCATGTATCTCTACCATCTCGGATCTGATGTCTGTGCTGTGCCCCAGAATCATAGATGAGGCTGTTTTTGTTTGTTCTTGAACACAACAGGAGATGTTGTGATGTATTTTTGGACACAACAGGGGATGTCATTTGCCGAAAAGTTAATGATGTTTTAGGAAGGATGCTCAATGAACAGCCCAGTTACATCACAGTACTGTTCACTTTGGTCTACTTCCTGTTTACATGTTGATCCTCACAAGTCTTGATTGTGTCACTTCCTGTTCAGAGGCAGGTTAGTTTGAGGAAGTGCCTCTCCTCTGTGTCAGGAGCCAGACTTACTTCCTATTACACAGAGTACTGTACACTGAACAGTCAGGACCACGTGTGGACACAGTTCAGACTTCCACATTTAGAATACATACGTGCAGTGTTTCACCCAACAGGCCCAAACAAACAAATCTTATTATTCCACTTTTTCAGTTTCAGTATAGAGCAGAGGTGGAAGAAGTACTCAATATTGTTACTTAAGTAAAAGTACAGACACTGGAGCAAAAAAGTACATTAGTAAAAGTAAGAGAAACACATAAAAAAACAATTTAGTAAAAGTATTAAAGTACCAGTTTAAAAATGTACTGAAAGTGTAAAGAGTAAAAGTATTTCACACAAATTTTAAGATCTAGTAAAGCTTCATATATTCTGATTTTGATACAGATCTGTGCTGTATTTTGTTCAGCAGAAATAGTTGAATCATATAGTGTTTTAATTTGTATATTTTTGTTTGCTCAATCTATGAATGTGTTAAAAAATAAACCCTCAGCCTTTTCAGCAGGACTTAAACTATGATAAAAATAGTTTCACTTTTCAGTACTGTTCAAAACTGTAGAGGAGTAGAAAGTACAAATACCTGCTCTCAAATGTAGTGAAGTCAGAGGAAAAAGTATCAATTTTAAACCTAAAATGTATACTTAAGTATAGTACTTTATTACTTCTAGCATGGGTCTGATTTGTCACAAAGCAACAAACCCCCAGTTAGCCCTGATAGCTAACCCAGTGGACTTATGCAAGCATCTGTCCTGGCACTACACTGTGATAAATTTGTATTTACCAGTGATCCAAATACTGTAGTTCTACAGCTCATGTATTTAGGTTGCTTTGTGTATTGTTTTTGCCTTGGACATTTTCTCTTCTGACTGATTTTGTTTGCATATTTCCCCAAAACACCCCATTTTATGATGTATGAGTCCAGTCTGCATTAGAGCAATGTTTTATTTTGTACAGTCATGTAACAAGGCACACACAACTTACTTTTATTTCAATCTGTCTTATGATTTGTGAAGTTACTGAATGTATTTGTATTTTGCCATGGATTTCGATAAATGGAGAAAATGTAGTCAGGTTTGGCTCTGTATCACACACCATTTCATTCACTTGACTTTTTCCTTTTGTTTTGTTTAAGCAGTATATTTCGTCACCGCTCATTGCTGACCTTTTGTGTGCTCAGTTGTAGAAACCCCTGTGTTTTTGGTGTCAGCACTTCTTTAGCTCACAGAGGCTAATCACAGAGGTAATCGTGGCTAATTAACCTCATTAATCATGGGAGCTGTCAATGGGTCTCCAGCTCCAACTCACTATTTCTATGGGCGCTTTTTTTTTTCAGGCAGGAGAATTCACTGAACAGGAGCTAGACTGCCTTGTTTGTGTTGTAATGATAGAAGAAGCAAAAGTCATAAAACTATCAAATACTACTACTGAAACTGCTACTTAAAGGTTGTATAGAGGATTTTCCAAGGAACGAGAAATCCAGCGACTGTTTGTCCTTTTTCAAATGTTGCGCATGCGTGAAACCACCCCCCCTCCCCTACAGCTCCCTACGTAGAAACGCCTCCTCCCGCCTCCTCTTTACGCCAGAAACAGGTTTGTTTACAGCCGGTGCGCTGCACATGACTTGTAAACAACTAACTACAGTGTTGGTTAGGCAAGGCGGGAGAAGTGAGGAATGGGGGAGCGGGTGTGCGGACATTTCGTTCGCGGGACGAGAAGTGAGGAGCAGGGAGAAGAGCGGAGCAGGGAGAGAGGGAGAGGAGAGGGAGGGGCGCGGTGCACGGAGATTCCGTGCCCGGAGAAGTGAGGAGCAGGGGGAAGAGCGGAACGGGCAGCGGGGACAGGAGCAGGAAAGGGGTGCAGAGAAGGTTGCGCGGAGATTCCGTGCGAATGAACTAGCTACAACACGCAGCAGCAAGCGGACTCTTTCTTTGCCTTGAAAATTACGTTTTCAGACATAGGATATCGCTTTCGTGTCCTGAAAAACATTTGACTAGCTCTTGGAAATAAAGTACGTTTTCATAATAAGCAGAAGTGACCTGTCCAGGAGTAATTTGGCGACCAATGCGTCAGTCTTTAGACCCTGCGTCTGCTTCAGTCGCGCCATCGCTGGAATGAATCTTCAAGAATCACCTTAGTTTGGCTTCGCTGCTTTTCCCCTTGTCTTCTTCTTTCAGCGACCTCAAAAATGGACTTTCTTTTGCGGCTAACTGCTCCTGGATTCTTGTCTGCCATTGCAACAACTTTGTGCGAACTGCGAGGAAGATATAGGTCAAAAAAAGCCGCTAAGAACTGTTGCGTTGGTGGAGTAAACAGCGTCTGTGCGGCTTGCGTCTGAAAAGTAAACAATATTGGATTTGTACCAAATTCGGGGATTAAATTTTATGCATGATTACAAGCAAAAACGTGTATTACGGACATGATGTATTTTTCACAGTTGGCCAGTAGGGGCGCAAAGACTCCCCCAAAAAATAGTTAAAAAATTATTACAGGGACATGTTTAGTTCGATCGTGCTGAAATTTGAATCACTAATGCACGATTTTGGCCTGAATATAATACACTATAAAACATATGAAAAGTGAACACTATAGTGTCCCCTACCATAGACATGAAATGTCAACATTATTGGATTTGTACCAAATTCAGGGAATAAGTTCTATGCATGATTATGAGCAAAAAAATATATAACGGACATGGTGCATTTTCCACTGTTGGCCAGCAGGGGCGCAATGACTCCTAAAAATATTTAAAGGTGCATTATGTCATGGGTCTAATGGACAAGCTGTCGGCCTGGGCGGATGACGGGAAGAGAGAGTGGCATGACAGTGGTATATAATTTTGTTTGTTGCACTGAAAAATATATATATATTAAAATATATATATATATATATATATATATATATATATATATATATATATATATATATATATATATATATATAAAATTTAAAAAAAACATGGTTTACATGGATTAAACTTTTCTATTTCCAGTTTAGTCCCCACCTCCAGAAAGTAATTTATATATATATGTATATGTGTATATATATATATATATATATATATATATATATATATATATATATATATATATATATATATATATATATATATATATATATATATATATATATATATATATATATATATATATATATATATATATATATATATGTAGTACTTTTGGTCCCAGTATCTGTACTTTCCCCTGAGTAACTGCACTGAGCACATCTTGGCCAATGACAATGTACACATGAAACTTACTCCTCTGTGTCTTTCTCTATTTCTTTGTATATTCCTTTGTATCTATCTCCATTTAATAATCTACTAAGGAAATACATTCATTTCTTTCCCCTGACTGCCCTCTACTGTTCAGGACTGGCATGACACAAGATTGTACAAAAAATATAAATATCTTTCATTATTTTATAACATTTTGTATTGTTCAGAAAACAAAACCATTTTGTCACTCATTAGCCCACCCACCATTACCAGAAGTCAACATTATTTAAGTAAAAGTATTAAAGCACAAGTTCACAAAAATGTCATTGTTAAAATGTTAAAAATTAAAACTGAAGTATTTTGTGCAGATTTTGAGATCTAATAAAACTCAAATGTAATGATTTTGATAAAGATTTTGCTGAATTTTATTTAATAGAAACAGCTGAATCAATCTTTTTATTCCAGTTTTTTATAAATTTCTGTTTGCTCAAATTAAAAATGTGTTAAAAATAAACCCCTCAGCCTTTTCTGCAGATCTCAAAAAAATGTTTACTTTTCAATCTGGCTCAAATATGTAGTGGAGTAGAAAGAACAGATAAAAGTAGGGCCTGACCGATATATCGTTTGGTGGATATTATCCGTGATATGGGCACTTGAAGACATAGCGGCTATCAGCCAAAATCTAGCCGATCTGGGCTGATGGTTCACATGGGCATGTTATACCTAGTTATAAAGCTTAGACTCTTAATATTTATCTGCAGAGTAATTTGAACGCACCCCCAGAGTCACGTGACTCACGTGCCCTTGTTTACACCTGTGTGCAGCTGTACACATGCACAACACTGAGTGTGAGGAAGGATGTGCTTCCTAATTGAATTAATGTACTGGATAGCTAAGTGGGAACCCACAGCAGGTGATCGGTAAGAATCACTTTGACGCTTGACTTGATTGGAGGATGTTTATTGGAGGCTGTCTGTATGGGTATGTGTGTGTGTGGTTCTGAAAAGACAAGAAATACAAACAATAATGAATAATGTAAATGTATACAATATGAACATAAAAAAACTATACAAATAACATGTAACAACTGAAAACCCTAATAAACATGGTCAAACTGACATATATTACTATATATACATATATATGGCACTGTCAGTTTCACCAGAAAGGCAGAAAACGAATACTACTGAAAATACAAGAGCTCCATCTGGTGGTTGCAAAAATAGATAACAGGCATGGCTTCCTCTGGTGGCCACGAAGGTAAATACAATACCTGCTCGAGGCCTGCCTAGCGAGCGCGTGACAAGGCTTGCCTCGAGCCAACAACCAATTAAGAACCACGCCGTGCGTGGGTTACATAACTACGAAATTAGCGACAGAATACGAATACTCGGTATCGGTAAATGGAAATCAACTAAACACGGCAAGGTAAAACACAACATTATACGTATAATGGCGAACAAGGCTAAAGGAAAAAGTAGGCACAAGCTAACAACAAAGTGTAATAAGAACAAATGATATAAAACTCACTCTCATTGACACACATTCAACAATGAACACTTACTTGCATAGAACGCACACACTTCACACAATCAGAGGACAGCAAATACAAAAAACAAGCAGGTAATAACAGCGCCACACTAAACACTGCTGCTTGCATCGAACTTTTCAACCAACTAACAACTAGCTGCAGGCTGAAGAGTCCAAGGCATCTTCTGATTGGACGAGAGTCCAGGTGAAGCGAGGTGCACGGCAAGGGAGGAGAGAGAGAGTGTCAAAGTCTGTGGCCACAAGGGGGCCTTTTCTACAGCCGCCCCCAGATTTCCGTAGAAAATCTGCAACTCAAGAAAAGGCACCTGTAGATGATCCGATGGTTAGTCTGGTAGCTCTGGAAGTTGGATGAGGCGTGCCACAGGCCGGGTGTAGGTCCTGTCACCCACCTTCACCTCTGCTGTCCGTACTTTACCATCGAGTCCAGTGGAGATGGCAGTCACTTTACCCACTGGCCACAGTGAGCGGGGCAGTTGAGAGTCAATGATGAGGACCGTCTTGGCGATGTGCAGGTCTGGGTTCTCGGCGTTCCACTTCTGACGAGCCTGAAGGCTGGGAAGGTAGAACCGGATGAAATGCTTCCAAAAGTGGTCGGCCAATACTTGGCTGTGGCGCCAGCGTTTGCTGCTTAGGAGTCCAGAGGCAGGGTACACCACCTGTGGCAGAGAGGCATCTGGTCGACCAATGAGCAAGGAGTTAGGGGTAACTGCATCAGGGTCTGCTATGTCTGCGGAGGTGTAGCCTAACGGTTTGGAGTTAAGAATCCCCTCAATCTCAATTAACAGAGTCCGCAGGACTTCTTCTGACACCAGCTGAGCTCCAAGTGTTGCTTGTAGAGCTTGTTTCACTGAACGAATTTCACACTCCCAGCAGCCGCCAAAGTGGGGGGCATTTGGTGGATTGAATCTCCAGTGGATCTGCTGAGAGGCAAGCTGGGTTTGGAGTTCTGGTGCAAGGTCAGCAAAAGCCTCACGGAGCTCTCGTTCACCACCCCTGAAGTTAGTCCCCTGGTCTGAGTTATTCAGATGACACTCATTAAATTCCCACAAGTGCTCTACAGATGGATACCCCTTTACTGGAGACATATCTAAAGCAATAGCCTCTGCGTTTTAAAGTGAGACATGAGATATAGCGAAATCACTTTTCCCCGCAATCCACAAGACTGAAATGTATATTCTGGAGGGAGACCTTACGAAAAGGCACGTAGAACCCACTACTTTGGATTTGCACAAACATGTTCTGAGATGTGATTCTTGTGTTGGTTTGTCAGCTAAATTTCAGTCTTTGTCGATTCCTTTGGATGCGTTTAAAATGTGAACTTTGAACTTTGAACCCTATTAAATCTGAAATTCTAGCCAACGATCACGGTGTCAGGCACACGGTGTAATAATCTTGCAACATTGAGTTTCCTCCCTCTTCGTACAGAATTTATCTCCAACTCTCTTATCGATACTTTTTCGTTCCTCCAAAATCATCGCCATCCTAAGTCTTCGGCAAGACTGAATTTAACTTGCGCTAACAAACAAACATAAAACTGGCCACCTCACAATTAAAAACTATGAAGTAACCAGTACAGTAGAGGCACTTAGCTAGGTTACATGACTGTGAGAAAAAAACCTAAATATTCAAGGCGCGTCTAGGTTTTTGATTATAAAGGAATGGTTGTTGTAAGGATTTTCTTTGTCCTCATCTTGGGAACTTAGTATCAGGTGCGTCTCCTCCTACCTCCTGACTGCTAATGTGCACAATATGACATTCAAAACAGATGCCCCTTAAATATTTTATCTTCATAGTTTACAAGCGACGTGTTTGCTCAGCTGGACCGTTCCCCGACGAATCAGACAATGCGTACGCAAACAGACAATTCTGATCGAGCGGGGGTGCCTTTCCACAAGATTCTACCCTCGCCCTCCTTAATGGATATGCTTTCCTCTACGTATATTTGTGCGCTAGAAAGTCTAGATTTACACTATTATGTGAGTGAAAGCCTCTGAATTGACGTACTGGCGTTCCTGCCAAACAATGATGTGATATGCACCGTTTTGTAAAGAAATATTTTTGCGAATAATTAGTACACTTGGGGTATAAGTAAAAATACGTCAGCTTAAGTGAAAGCAAGAAGCTCCTGTGTTTTAAAAAAAATATTTACTTTGGGTTACAATAATTACAGCCGCAAAAGGTTACCATCTAAGATCTAGACTTATTGGGAGACAGTGTATTTTGAATTGGCATTTTGTCTGGCCAAACATTAATGTTTTTGAATTCCGATAATTCAATTGATGTAGGATTATGTTAAGTTCCACATTGTAAACTACGCGAAGAGCAACTTTAAGACGATTTAGAGAATCTAGACTGGACAAAAACTATACAGATGCAATCACAATTATCAGCGGCATGTCTGTGGTACCAGATTCTAAACTACAAGATTTGCTCCGTTCTGCCAGTAAGGATACTGCCCAGCTGAGGATATGGTTGTTGTTCGCTGGCGTAGGGATGGCAGCACTGATGCAACTATGCCCATTCAAATTTGCACGCGCTCCTTACCATACCATCTCCTATTCGGAATCCCAAATTTAGCTTCCACTCCTAATTCTATGAAGTCGTTCAAACTTCAAAACTCACAATCTCGTTCTATAACCAAATACTTGACTCTCTCCGCAGCTCTTGATCCACTGATGCCCAAGCAAAAGACATGACAGACCCTAGCGAAGCGCTCCCGTTAGCAGTCAGAAGTGCGAAAGACGCGCCTACCATGGGCCCATAAACTTAGAAGAAAGTACTGGTCGAAGTGAAATCTTAGCCGTGTCCTGCATTGCTAAACTCAGCGCCATAATCAATGGGAAAACAGTCAAGTTGCACCTGACGGAGAAGTGACAGTTGGCTTAGCGATAGTCGTTGGCTGGGTTAATTATCATTGCGCTTTGCCAACTGTCAGCGCTTTCTATGGCCGCAACATACGTGACTAATCATCTTGAGTGCCCGAGAGTTGATTTATACCAGCTTCCCCAAAAACAGACGTTGAACAGCCAAAAAGGTGCACCCCCCGTGACAACCGACTCAGTCCGTAATTGAAGTTACAGGCAGTAAGTTTGCGTTGAACATCATAGTCTGGCCACAGTGGTTTTTAAGCTCTTTTTTAGCCGGTTAAGGAAGAAGCTAATCAAGCGCTCGGAGAATGAAAGAACGAAAGAAGGATAACTTTAGCAAATGTGGAAGCGTGGACATGTATATCAACTGCTCTTGTTAGTATCAATTCCCGAGCAGAGGACGACTGTAGGTGTGTACGTTAGGACCATAAATTGGCTCAAAGACAATCAACGCATGGCTAGATCTACCCAGTAAGTGTTTTTGTTAGGCTAAAGTATCAATTGTGTTTTTAAAGCCTACAAGAGACTACATAGGAAAAATAGTGTACAGACGAGGACACTCAGGCAGGCAAAAAAAATTAAAAATTGAGCTGAATTCATTCAGGTTAGGAAGCAATTGGCTTTTTAATTGTATATTTTTAAGTTGTTCAAACCAAATGAATGTGTTAATGAAATGAGGCATCCGTGCCTGCTCTTTTTCTGCCTGAGCATAGGTGTGTTCAATTCGCGAATAATAATAATACTACTACCATTCACGTGTAACTCTCCAGCGGCTGTCTCGAAATAACATCGCTATAAGAGTGAAGTAATAAGCTATGCTATCGACTGATTACTTCTCGAAGAAATGTGTTAGCTGTCAGTGAAAGAGTCCACCTTTTAATGCGTTAAAAGTAAAAAAAATTGTTTGGCCCTGCTACTTGCCATTTACTCGTGATTTTTACTTCATTCCACCCAAGTGCTCTTATCTAATTGGATAAGTAAGTTTGTTTATTATATAGTACTTTCCAATCAGGTGCTGTTTGGTGCCCAGTATAACAGGGACATTGTAACTAATATGTGTGTCCTAGACAATCGACATAGTCGGCACCAGATAGCCCGTAAAAATTTAAAATTTAAAATCATCCTGCGATAAAAATAGAAGTATTCTCTGTTGGAATCGTGTTGCCACAATCGGATTTAGCATCGATAAGCTCGACAAACACAAAAAACCAGCAATCTGATGTATTATTGCACATACTTAACTTCACTACATCAGACTGCACAGCACAGTAGTAAGCAAACAGTTCAAGCTTCGCGAGCAAAGAGCCGCTCCAAAGAGTCAACAGAGCTATATAGACAATCGTCGATTTGAGATATCGCGCCGCTTAAGTGCAATTTGGCATGACAAACTTCGTGTGCTCAGGTTAAAACTCGGGTAATTTCGTGTCTAAAAGAGAGGATCGAACTTAAATCGTCGCCATTAAAGGCTGCCAGCGAAACACAAATTTTTGCAATTAAACACAACAACGAGTGACACAACAGCTTTGATTCCCGCGCGTACTCGTCTCGACACAACAACGCAGCCAACTTAAACTTCCAACTTATATTAAAACTCCACAGCACAGGTGCGTAAAACCACAAAAAAAAAAAAAGCTCCGTGATAATTCTTTACCTGTGGATTTTCCATACTGTCCGCGTAGATCTTGCGTCAGCATCAGCAGCCAAGACGAGCGCGCGCATCTTGGAATCCGAAGTTAGTAAGTCCAGAACGTTTAAATAATTGTCACCAAAATCGAGAGAGTTGGGGAAAGTCCGGTGGAGACGTGGGTAAGTGTTTACACGCGGACAGCGACGAGAGAAGAGAAGGAGAAGTGTGCTACGAAGTGTGGTTCGCACTTTTCCATTGAGCGCGTAATCCCCCACACGAGCCGAGTCCTCCGTGCTCCCCCGATACCCGCACCGCGGCATCTAAAAAGCGACCCCCCTCCTTTCGTGTCCCTCCTCGCTCCTCTCATGCTACTTTTTTTGCACTGTCAAGCGAGCGAGAAGCCGGGGAATGCGGGACTGCGGCGCCCCCACGCGGAGAGAATGGGAAGGGGGAAGCAGAGCGCGTAATGTTGGACTTTTTTTTGATACCGATGCATGAAGGTAAGGTGGTCTAACACAGCCAAACCACAAAATAGGAGATTCCAAATTTAGCTGCAGTTTACTTTAGCAGAAGTGCAGATTTAGATTTAATAAAGTAAAGAGTAAAAAAATAAATAAATAAAAAGTAGAAATCAGTGTCTCATGTTTTAACTTCTGAATTTCTTTTTCTTTCTTTTTTTTCTGGTAAATTGTAGTCTGTTTATTTGTTTCCTTATTATTATTATTATTATTTATTTATTTTATTTTTATTTTTTTACTGTTTTATTATTCGTGGAAATTAATAGCCCGTTTTTTCAGTGCAGTGAATGTGGAAAACCTGAGCCCATTTGGTGAAGGAGATGACAAGTGAAGTGAGTACTTGAAATTATAAACCTGACTTCAGATCTTCTAAAGCAGGTAATTTCTTTGACCATGGGTTTCGTGTTATGCGCTCTTCAGCTGTGAGGATTTCGTAAAAAGGGATGGACTATGATCAGTCTGAGGAAAGTTCTACAGGTGGAGAAACATCACGACTATGAGATGTGGGAGGGAGTCATCATATTTTAGTTTAACCTGCGTTGTATACTGTGTTTAGAAGTCAATATTTAAAGGTGCACTGTGTAATTTTTCTGTAGGGGTCCACCACCTGCTTGTCTCCATGGAGATGTTAATGTTTTCTTGGAATGTTCTACAGTAGAGTATAGTATTAAACATCTATATCTCTTATTTTGATAAATTACTGTTTTTTGTTTGGTTGGTTTAGCTAAAAATACCTTAAACAACATGGATTTGTTTTGTAAGCTGGTTTGTCTCTCCACAGATCTGACCTGTAACTTGTTGTGGTGGCATACCCGCTTGTCACCATGGAGATAGACAAGATGTGTTTTTTGTTTTTGTAATGCAGTACAGTACCAGCGGATTTACCAAAAATGAAAAACAAAACAAAAAAAAACACCAAAAAGAGATAAACAAGATTAATGCTCTACTGTGTAACATTTCTTGCAAAGTAATAACATCATGGAGACAAGCAAACCAAGCTTTTGTGACTGTCAGCAGGCCAGGAAAATACTGAAGAGTTCCACAAAACACAATGAATATTACTGATAATTTCTAATAACTGGCTTTCCTGATTTGAACACAATTGCACTGTGGTATTTGGCGTTCTCTAAACATCAGAATTTAAATAGCTGTCAGTGGGAACAGTTTACACATTTGTTTCTCCTTTGGTGTTTTTTTGTATTTAGAAATCGCATGTAGGCAACAAGGCAGCAGCAGAATCACTCATGTGACTAAGGATTCTCCAGTGATTAATGACTTCAAATGGAAATGTGTTGGTTTTAACACAACAGATAGTAAAAATGTCTTCCTTTCTTTTGGTTATGTATTTGTAAGAATTTGTTATTTTATATTTTTGGGAGTAAAGTAGTGTAGTGTGTAGTGTTCAGTTTGTGGTTTGTGGGTTCAATTCTGTAACTGACAGAGAGTTTAGGGAGTTTTAAATGGGGCTTGTTTGAGCTTTTCCACTCCGGAAAACACTATAGAGTCCCACTGGCAACAAAGACTTTTTAAAAAGTTTGTTCAACTACATGGGAAAAAAAAATCAGGTACTGGCCCTTTAATAAATTAGTAACCTGATCAGTGTTTCATGTAATTTTAATTTACAAATCTGCATTGCCTTGAAGTAATGGGTGAACTGTGCTTGGATTTTTATGCGAGCCTCATTTGCCATAATTATTCAAGGTAATTTTTGAAATATATTGGTCATGGTGATTAAGTGCTTGCATGCGGCCTTCAGATTTAATAAGTTCGTATATGCTAAGAGCTTGCTTGTAAACTGCTTATACAGCATGTTATATAACCTGTTAATTTGGCCATATTCATTTGCCTGTATTTCTTGTCCTCGTAATGTAACTAGGAATTATGACGTGATCTGCAGCTTCTGGTCGTCACAGCTCAGTGGCAGAAGAGGTGGAATAAAGATGGATGAGATTTGTGTCGTTCATTAATACTTGTCACTTCTTCCCGACTCTTTCCGGAAAAAAAGAGGATACTGTCACTTTAAGAGCCTATTTCAACTGACTGACTGTCTGAAGGTGTATGGGTGCAGAGTGCAGAGAGTGTTTCAACATTCAACAGAGAGAATACAGGCTTCTTATTTCTCTCACATTTCCTGCGTCTGGGTTGACTGAGCTTCCTAGAAAAAAAAGACACAAGATAAAAAAAAGTTATTTTGAATTCATTAACCATTAATCACTGGATTTATATCTCACCTTTCAAGACACCTTAAGTACTTTACAGAGCATTATTCATTCACTCCACACTCACTGGTGGTAAGATACTATTGTGGCCACAGCTGCCCTGGGACAGACTGACAGAAGTGAGGTTGCCAATCTGCGCTATCTGCACCTCCAACTACCTCCAACACACACACACACACACACACAGACTACTTTCATACTAGGCAATGTGGGTGAAGGGTCTTGCCTAAGGACACAACAACAACAACCACCAGGATTTGTAAAGCTAATATCGCCATGTGAGGTCAAAAGAGCGCACAGTCTCTTCACATCCAATATGGCTTTGTAGAAATGGAATGTTGGGACTTCTGGTGAGCGCTGTAAGATGGCGGAGTAGCTTTTATGCCCTTCCTGACCAGAAGCTGAGAAAACTCCATGCAACTGGAGAAAACGGAGGTTATGATTATTAAAGTTACTTATGATGTGTGGAACAAGGTCTAAGGCTGCGTTCAGACTGCAGCCTGAAGTGACCCAAATCCGATTTTTTGGCTTCCATGTGACTGTATCCGATCTTTTAATGACACACAGATCCGATTTTTTCCAAATGCGACCCAGGCCACTTGGATATGTGGTCCTGAAACCGATACATATCCGATCTTTTGACATGCAACTTCAGTGTGAACGGCCAAAGCGCATTCATTCGACCTACACGTTATCAACAAGCCACAAACGTCACTATTCTGCGCTGAAGTAGGCGAAAATTGTTAATGAACTCCGTGTCACTGAAGCGAAGCACATCGCCACTCACCACTCTTGGCTACGTCTCCACATCCACACGTTCCTGCACGTAAGCTGCACTGCCCTGCACAATACGCCACCTCCAAAAACCTCGTCCTTCTCCTTCTCAGTCTCCTCCTTAAAACAAGTAAGTTGTTCATGTTCTGGGCTCCAGGTACGAGAGGAACTTTAAAATCTCCAGGTGCTCAATGCTCGCCTCCATTTTTGGACAACTTCCGTAAACACAGAGCACGCTCGCTGCGGTTGACGTCGTCGTGTCTCCAGTGCACATGCGGGACACTTTCGGGCCGTTTACTGTTCACACTGGAGTCACATACAAGTCGCATTTAATTGGAAATGTGAAAAAGACCTCGCAAAAACATCAGATTTCACAAAAAAAATCGGAATTGAGCGTTAAACCCTGCAGTCTGAACGTAGCCTAAGAGACAACCAGGACCTTCCAGAAGCGAAATTGGCACGACTGTAGACTCACCCGCGGACACGGAGGACAACAATACTAACATGCAAAAGGAACCTGAGCTAGCTTTAGCGGGTGATGAGCTAACCACGGCTAAAGCTATCCTATGTTTGACCAACAAAATCACAGAAATGAAGGACGAGCTGAAACAAGAGTTGACTAACTTCAGGACTGAGATTAATCTGAGGAAATTAATGTTAAATTAGTCTAAAAATAGAACAGAATAAAATAAATACACTTTCATGGAGATGTTATTGCTTTAGCTGGAATGTTTCACAGTATGGCATTAAACCTTTTTATCACCATAGAGACTCCAGGTCAAATATGTGGAGAGGTGATCCTGCTCACAGTCTGAATGCCTGTTTTTCTTTGTATTTTTGAGCTATAAAACCACCTGAAAGTTAATACAAGTAAGATGTGGCTGTTTAATGTCATACTGTGGAACATTCCAGGCAAAGCAATGACATTCAGTATCCATAGAAACAAGCAGGTGACAGACCCCAAACCAAAAAGCTACATAGTGCATCTTTAAGTACATTTTGAGCACATTTCATAAACATTAACATATTTAATATATTTCATTTACACATTTATTTTGATGTTATTTAAAAACATGCAGTAATACAACTCTCCATCTTTCGTCTATCAGAAGTGCGTTCCATGTTGTTGTTCTATCTTTTTCTTGTTGGCTGCTCATGGCCCTGCTCGTCCTGATACTAGCAGACTGCTGTGGAGGCTTTTGTTGGGTTCACATTGATTTAATTCGAGTGGAGAGGCAGATGAAGGCTGCAGACGAAGCTTTCCTCTGAATGCATGTCTCTCACGCTGTGCGCTGAGTTTAAGCGATCGCTGATTTAACGTTCGCTGTAGCACAGAGATGGACTTTGAGCTACATGCTTTTGGATGTTTTGGATACAGACGTGGGCTGAGCCAGGGATAAGCCTGTAGGAACAATGTTTGAACTTTTTTTAAGTTTTAAAGTTGCACTGTGTAACTTTTCTGGTTGAACGTTCCACAGTAGCCCTTCAACTTCTTACCTGTCCATAGATTTGACCTGTACTTTGGCCATCACCTGCTTAGATAAAAGTTTAATGTCATGTTTTAAAGCAGGCATGTCCAAACTATGGCCCGTGGGCCAAATGCGGCCTTCAGACACATTTTTTTTGGCCCTGAGGCTTCCAGGTGAATTGGCCCATCAATTAAAGATTTTTTTTTTATTGCAAGTTTTTTGGAAAATCTACTTTGGTAAAGCTCATATTTAACATTTAGTGTGTGATTTTAAGGATCTAAGCATGAATAAAGACTGATGGCTCATTCTAATGTGTTAAACCCGCACATATTTGAATTATTCACTCGAATGAGTATCAGTCTATGGCCCTCGATCAGCCCTCTCCTTCGTCTGTGTTTAGAGATGTGGCCCTTGATGAAAAAAGTT